>NC_053430.1:6741969-7072432 GCF_007990345.1 Gossypium hirsutum | reverse complement strand
ATCTCAGGGAGAGATCATTATCTCTGTAATCAGGAGAAGATCGAATCGCTCACTGTAATTCGGGAGATAAGATAGTTATTCATCTGTCCAGCTGTAATTCAGGAATAAATTCTTGCTGTCACTGTAATTCAGGAGATAGGATGTGGCTTCGATCTGCTCCGCTGAATCTCAGGGAGATAAGATCTCTGGTTCAATGTCCTGAACCTCAGGGAGATAGATCTGAAATTCTTTGGTTGTTCCACTGTAATCTCAGGAGATAAGACCTGATGTGATCTTCTCTACTGTAACTTCAGAGAGATAAGATCCTTTAATCCGCTCCATTGTAATCTCAAGGAGATAGGATTACTATCCTTGATCTGCTCCGCTGTAATCTCAGGAGATAAGATTCTGAATTTCTTTGGTCTGTTTCTTCACTGTAATCTCAGGGAGATAAGACCTGTATAATAAACCTAATTATGCCTAATGATTAGGGATGACATGATCAAAATGAAACAAATGCTCCTAACTAGACATATGTGAATGGTGTTTGCATGATGCAGAATTTTATTTTTCCGAGAATGATCTCGCTTAGGTTATCACTACTCAAGGTTTTGTGACTGACGTGCTACAACGCCTTCTCGCTTAACTGATTTTTCTGAAGGAACATTTAGCCAGACTGTCCCCATTGTAAACCTCAAAGTTATATCCACTGGGACGCCAAAATTTGTCCATCATTCTCTCACAGTAATCTAAGGGTAGAAATGTGTGGCTTTTCCTCTGTCCTCTTTTATCACAATTCGGGGATATAGATCTGAACCGTTCTGGTTTCCTACACCATTCTCAAGGTGTCGTACCAAAGTCTTATGAGCAAGTGAAGGCTCTCTTCTCCGAGGTAACCTCTTCCTATTGCCTGATGATCATTGCTTGCTGTTCATTTAAGCTTTGTAATTACACGACAGCTTGTCATTTTGTTCAATCAATGTTTAGACGACAAAATCTGAAAGGATAGTCTTTAACTTAGACTCTTCCTTCTTAGATTTCCAACCTTTAAAATTGGCGTGTTCTAAACATTAGTCATGTTTCAGGTCCCTATATTATTTAGAAATTTTCCAGAGTAATGTGCAAAACTTCTTTCCTGAAAGTTTTATTAGTTCGTTAATCATTATTCCTATGCAACATGTTTGCAAAAAGATCATAACAATGGATAAGAATAAAGCTAGTTCTGATTATAACTCAAATAAACACAAAGATGGCGAAAGAAAGGTAACAAAGAAGTGGATTGAGAATGTACGTTTCACAAAAGGAAAGGAGAAAGAAAGAAAAAAAAATTTATTTTCAGAATACACCTAAGAACTAGGTGCCCCATTATCGCCGCTTGAGTTTCTCTGTACAACTTTCCGAAGACCCTTCTAAGTTTGGCATGTGTTCAGGAGATCTGCAATACTCTGTCAATGTTCCAAGAGTTGCATATCCTTTCTTATTGGTTAAGTAAAGATCATCATATCCCCGATCAAAATTTGATCCGCTCAAGTCCTGATGTTCCAATCCTGCCCAATACTTGAGTCGCCCTTTTCGGTTTTCGACTCAAGCCCTCTTGGTCTCAAAGTGCCCTTTACGGGTTTTCACCTTAGCCTCTCCAAAGTTTTTTTTTTTTTTTAGGAAGCAAAGCGCCTTTACGGGTTTTCACTTTGGTTCCCTTTCTTTCATGTGAAGTATTTCTTGACGGAGTCTGCGTTTACCAGATTTGGTAAACTTTTGCCATCCATCTCGCATAGGATCAAAGCTCCACCAGAAAAGGCTTTCTTTACAACATAAGGGCCTTCCCAATTTGGCATCCATTTTCCTCTAAATCTTTTTGCATAGGAAGAATCTTTTTTAGTACCAAGTCCCCTTCACGAAATTCTCGGGGGCGAACCTTTTTATTATAGGCTCGCATCATTCGTTTCTGGTACATTTGCCAATGGTGAATAGCTCTTAGCCTCTTTTCTTCTATTAGGTTCAACTGATCGTACCGAGATTGGATCCAATCGACTTCATCCAATTGTAGCTCAGATAACACCGTAGAGAAGGGATTTCAACTTCAATGGGTAATACTGCCTCCATTCCATAAACCAGAGAAAAAGGCGTTGCCCCAGTAGAAGTTCTAACAGATGTTCGATAGGCAAGGAGAGCAAATGATACTTCTCATGCCATCCTTGTAGTTCAGTCATTTCCCCACAATCCTTAAGTTTATGGCCGCCTCCACTGCACCATTCATTTGGGACGATACGGCGATGAGTTATGATGCTTATTTAATTTGCTACAAACTTCAGCTATTGTGCTATTATTCAAGTTCGTCGCATTGTCGGATATGATCCTCTCAGGCATTCCATATCGACAATGATCTCCTTCTTCAAGAATTTGCTGACTACTGCTTTCGTGACATTTGCATATGAAGCAGCCTCCACCCACTTGGTAAAGTAATCAATTACTACGAAGATGAAGCGATGCCCATTAGAAGCTTTGGTGATATTGGCCCAATAACATCCATACCCCACATGGAAACGGCCAAGGAGAGGTCATGACGTGAAGAGGTGAAGGAGGCGCGTGTATTTTGTCTCCGTAAATTTGGCATTTGTGGCACTTTCTGGCATGATCAATACAATCTCCTTCCATGGTGGGCCAATAGTACCCAAATCTCATGATCTGTCTGGCCATCGTGAAACCACTGGCGTGCGTCCCACAAATACCCTCATGGACTTCTTCCAAAATTTCTTGGCTTCCACAGCATCCACACATCTTAAATACTTGATCCTTCCTTCTTTTATATAACACTTCTCCATCTACGACATATTCAATGGCTATCTTTCTCAGAGTTCTTTTGTCATTCTCTGTCGCTTGATCAGGGTATTCCCGATTCTTCACATATTGTAAGATACTCCGATACCAAGGACAATCATCTTTTCCCTCCTCCTCAATATTGCATAATTAGCCGGGGTCTCAGAGATACTCATCTGAACAGGCTAATTGCCTCAAGTCTATTCACCTGAATTATCGAAGCTAGAGTAGCTAATGCATCAGCCATTTGGTTTTCCTCCCGTGGGAGGTAATAGAAGGTGATATCGTCAAACTCCTCAGCCAATTCAAGAACTAGTTTTCTATAACCGATTAGCTTTGGATCTCTAGTCTCCCACTCCCCTTTGAGTTGGTATATCACCAACGCTGATCCCCGTATACTCTCAGTATTTATGTCCGTTCAATGGCTGCACGAATGCCATAATACATGCTTCATATCTGCCATGTATTGTACAATCGAAGTCCAACTTGCTAGCAACAGGATAATGATCTCCACTTGGGATACCAAGACTGCCCCAACTCCATTACCCGTAGCATTTGAAGCTCCATCAAATTTAACTTCCATACGTGATCCATTTGAGGATTTTCTTCAGTATTCGCCACATACATCAAGTCCTCGTTTGGAAATCAAAATTCAAAGACTCATAGTCCTCCAAGGCTCTACTAGCTAGGAAATCGGCTATTGCACTTCCCTTTATGGCCTTCTGACTGACATATACTATATCAAATTCTGAGAGCAAGATCTGCCATCTAGCCATTCTCCCGTTCAAAGCAGTCGATTCCATCATATATTTTAAAGGATCTAACTTGAAATCAACCAAGTCGTGTGATACAACATATACTGCCTCAGTCTTCGGGTTACCCAGATTAGAGCACAACACAACTTCTCAATTGATGAGTACCTCATTTCGCAATCGGTAAATTTATTACTGAGATAATATATTGCCCTTTCTTTCTTTCCCGTCTCATCATGTTGGCCCAATACGCATCCCATGGAGTTCTCCAACACTGTTAGATACAATATCAATGGCCTATCTGGACTTGGAGGTGATAAGACTGGAGTATTAGCCAAGTACTGCTTTATCCTATCGAAAGCCCTCTGACACTCTTCATCCCATTCACCCGGATTATGTTTCTTTAAGAGCCGGAATACTGGATCACATTTCTCTGTCAGTTGTGAGATGAACCGAGCAATGTAATTCAGCCTCCCTAGGAAACCTCGAACCTCCTTCTGAGTGCGCGGGGGAGGTAAATCTCGTATTGCCTTTACTTTGTCTGGGTCAACCTCTATCCCCTTTTTGCTAACTATGAAGCCTAGTAACTTCCCTGATCTGGCTCCAAACGTGCATTTGGCCGGGTTAAGCTTGAGCTGAAATTTCTTTAATCTCAAAAATAACCTTTTCAAGACCTGAACATGCTCTTCTTCCGTTCTAGACTTCGCGATCATATCGTCAACATAGACTTCGATCTCCTTGTGCATCATGTCGTGAAACAAAGTCACCATAGCTCTTTGATACGTTGCTCCCGCATTCTTCAATCCGAAGGGCATTACCTTGTAACAGAATGTTCCCCATAAGGTAATGAATGTGGTTTTTCGCATGTCTCCAGGATGCATCTTTATTTGATTGTATCCAGAGAAACCGTCCATGAAAGAAAACAATGAATAGCCCGCCGTGTTATCTACCAAAGTATCAATGTGAGGAAGTGGAAAGTTGTCCTTTGGACTAGCCTTGTTCAAATCCCTATAATCCACACACATTCGTACCTTTCCATCTTTTTTGGGAACAGGGACGATGTTGGCTACCCAATCCGAATACTTGACCTCTTGTAAGAATCCAGCGTCGAATTGTCTTTTGACTTCTTCTCTTATTTTCAACACAATGTCAGGTCTCATTCTCCTAAGCTTCTGTTGAACGGGTTTACAATCCTCTTTTATGGGCAGACGATGCACCACAATGTTAGTACTTAGCCCAGGCATATCTTGGTACGACCACGCGAAAACATCCTTGAACTCTCGGAGCAAATTAATGAGGTCTTGCCTTGTCTTTGCGGTGATTTCAGTTCCAATTTTCACCTCCTTTCCATCCTCTAGGCTCACTATTTCTAATGATTCCCTATGAGGTAGGATATGCTTATCCTCTTGTTCCATCATTCTTAACAAGTCCGGAGATGCATCATAATCTTCGTCATTTTCAAAGTCGTGGGATCCCTCTGAACACACTTCTTGCTCAAAAATAGGCTCCGTGTTTGAGGCAGCGTCACTCATGTCATTGATATCTGAAGACCTATGAGGGCATATCAAAGAATATACCAAGAATATAAATTTGTGAATATGTTTGTGCAAAAGAATTACAAATGAAAGAATTATTTGTAAGACAATCAACCAAATAAAAAATATAAAAAGAAAAAAAAACTGATCAAGATGAACGTTGACATGTATTTCATTAAAATAATGATATTTAGGCCCCATGCCTATTTCACAAAAATTTCATATTGTTTCTAGGCCAACAAACAACAGGAATGTTTTGAGCATTACTCTGAATAAGCCCTAAAGACTACATGGATTTCTTCAGCAGTCCAATTGTTTAGCTCGCTTCCAGGCTCATAAGGGCAGATCTCCAACAAAGCCCTCCTTTCCGTTGCTTCTATGGCGTTGGTATAAACATTTTCCAACATTCCTCCCCTGCCGCTACCGGACACTCCACATTCAGAATGGATAAATCCTCCCGACACAAAAGATGCAGATATATGGGGAAAGGTTAAAGGCTCACACTTAGCTTCATGTCTATTCAAACGCGCCCTTCTTCTTCTTGTCTCTTCTCTACTTCTTTCTTCTTCTGCTTCATGTCTGGCTTGTACCCTAAACCAAATCTATCAAACTTTTCCTTCGGCATTGGTGCCTCAATCCTTCCCTGAAGATATTTTCCCAATCCTTTCCCGGGTAAGGCTCCTCTTCCTACCATCAATCGCAATCCCATCTCAGTGGTCCTAGATATTTTCGGTACTGGGATTCTATTTCCCTCCGCAATAAACATCGCGTTCACAAATTCTAACGACCGAAATGAACATTCTAGTGCCTCATCGTTGATGTCCACATAAGGTGCATCGCTAGTCATCATTGCGATAATATCCTCCTCTGCATCTATTGTTACCAACCGATCCTCCGATACCAACTTCACCTTCTGATGTAATGATGAAGGTACTGCCCCTGCTGAGTGTATCCACGGTCTCCACAATAGACAGTTGTAGGAGGGTTTAATATCCATCACCAAGAAATCCACCTCATAATTGACTGGGCCAATCCTTAATGGTATCTCAATTCTCCCCATAACCTCCTTTTTTGTTCCATCAAATGCTCTTACTATGCTCTGGCATGCTTTCATGTGCGAACTGTCTATTGGTAATCGACTAAGAGTGGACAAAGGTAATACATTTAGTGCAGATCCATTATCAACCAAGGCCCCCGGGAGTGTGTACCCTTTGCATCGGACAGTAACATGTAGGGCTTTAGTAGAACCTCTTCCTCCGGATGGTATTTCATCATCACTGAAGAAGATAAAATTGTCAGCACCAATATTGTTGATCAGCCGATCCAGCTTGTTTACCGAAATATCGTCAGCCACATATGTTTCGTTTAGCACCTTTAATAGTGCATTCCGATGTACTTCTGAGTTTAAGAGTAAAGCTAATACGGAAATGCGGGCTGGCTGTTTGTGTAGTTGCTCCACAACACTGTATTCACTGTGTTTCAAAAACTTCAGAAACTCCTTTGCCTCCTCTTCTTTTATTGGTTCATTTACCAACGGTTCAACTTCTACTGCTTTCCCTTTCCTCGGTTCTTTCTTCCAATTCTCTTCCCTGGACGACTCTGCTTGAGCGTCATATCTTTTTCCATTGCGCGTGTAAGAACCTATTTCCTGATTTCTTTCTGCTTCTCTTCCCAAAACGGTCACATTACACCCGTAATTCCACGGCACCATTTTGTTATCCCTATAAGAGAAATTTGATGGTTTCTGGATTACAATTTTCGGTGTTACCTGAGCCCTAACCTCATTA
Source organism: Gossypium hirsutum (assembly GCF_007990345.1). Taxonomy (NCBI): domain Eukaryota; kingdom Viridiplantae; phylum Streptophyta; class Magnoliopsida; order Malvales; family Malvaceae; genus Gossypium; species Gossypium hirsutum. Next base: position 7,065,562 of record NC_053430.1, on the reverse strand, counting down.
CCCTTAGGGCGTGAGATAATGACCACAGGATGATTTGGAGCCTTTGTTCTCAACTCTGTTGCGCATATGCTCCTCATTTCTTTCGCATCTTCGTAAAACCTCATCTCTTTGTTATCCATCATGCTTTAAACCAAAGCCTTAAATCCTTCACATTCTTGGATTTCGTGCCCTGTTTTATGGTGAAATTCACAATAATTTCCCATCTCATGCCCTTCCTCAGAATCTGAAATAACCAAACCTCTTTTCGCCATTTCTTTCCAGACCCGTTTCAATGGAGTTTTTACTTCAGCAATGTCAGTCTTGACTTCTTCTCCCGTACCTTCGCTAACCATATTCACCCCCTTATCTGCGTGATTAGGTAACGGATTCTTTGCGTTAGGTGAGTCGTCAAGTTTGACAACACCTAAATTGATAAGTCCTTCTACTACCTTCTTGAAGGCAGTACAATTTTCTATCGAGCGCCCAGAAATTCCCGCATGATAATCACATTGCGCGTTCGTATCATACCATTTTGGATACGGGGGTTGTAGAGGACTCAAGTAACGAGGAGCAACAACATGTGCATCGAATAAAGTCTAATACAACTCCTTGTATGACATCGGGATTGGCGTGAATTGGGGCTTTTCAGTAGTTTGCCTAGCTCCTGACTCTTGTCTTGATGATCCCTGTTGATTAGCAACCACTTTCTTTGGTTGATTCACGGTAATTGACCTACCATAAGCATTCACATTATTCACTTCATTTTCTCTTTTCCTCGGGGGTGCCCTCCTATTATTTTCTCCTCCATCTATTTTTCCACTTTTAATGGCATGCTCAATCATTTCACCATTCATGATTATATCCGAGAAATTTTTTGAAGCGCTTCCCAACATGTGAGTGATGAACGGGGCTTTCAAAGTATTAATAAAAAGCGTCGTCATCTCTTTTTCCAAAAGCGGTGGTTGCACCTGAACCGCCACCTCTCGCTACCTCTGCGCATATTGTCTGAAGCTTTCGTTCGATTTTTTCTCTAAATTTTGCAGAGTTATCCTGTCAGGCATCATTTCTGAGACATGATTGTATTGTCTCAGGAAAGCCTGTGCTAAATCCCTCCAAGTAGCAATTTTAGCTCGGCTCAACTGATTGTACCACTTTGACGCCGCTCCCGTAAGACTTTCCTGAAAGCAATGTATTAATAATTGATCATTATTAATATGCCCCGTCATTCATCTACAAAACATAGTAATATGGGATCCTGGGCAACTAGTCCCGTTGTATTTCTCAAATTCCGGCATCTTAAATTTGTAAGGGAGCACCAAGTCCGGAACCAAGCTCAGATCCTTTGCATCTATTCCATAGCTTTCGATGCTTTCTATTGCCCTAAACTTTTCTTCTATCCATTTCCATTTCTCTTCAAATTGTTTTGGAAATTCCTCCTTCGCCTTGTCCTTTTCAACCATCTCGTCAAGATCTGGGACAGCAATATTATTCGGGCTATCACCGGGATTAAAGCCCGCTCCGGGTTGAAAATTCATTGGGATTGAAGCATCGCCTTGGAACTGCTGGGGCCTAACCGACACAGAGGGTCTCCGCGGATGCAGCTCAGTCTGTACTTGCGCATGCGGAGGCGTGAAACCTGGAGGATAAAGCGGTTCACCATTGTTTTCTTCTTCACTAACAATCACAGGACCTTTACCCTTATCTACCCCTTCAATAATTGCGTCATCTTAGCCACCAGATCATTTTGGGACTCCTCCATCTTTTGCACCACGTCACGCTGAATCTTTTCTATTTGCTCTTTCATTTGCGCCTGCAACTGGTCTTGCATTTCTCTTTGAAGTCGCTCTAGCTTCTCCAACCTTTGGTCCATAATTTTTGTCTTAGCTCGGGTGCCGTAACTTTGTTAGTTTTCCAGGTTAACTGAAATGATTTTATTCGATTAGGTTTTTAATGGTCATTAATGCATATGATGTGATGCAATGCATGAAAAGAATGCAAAGAAAAAGAGGCACTGATTCTAATTCAACTTCATTAGAAAACTTTACTAGATAAAGAGTTTCTTTACATAAAATAGACTACATATATGGCTTTGCCCTTACACTTAAAGCCTTAACCTTTCTAAGAAGCCAAGCTAATTCTCGGCCCCTGTCCGACTCTGACTCATACTTCAAACTTAATAGATCAGCCTGAACCGCTAGAGTTTGCAGATGATCAGCTACTTCGCGCACTTGAGTCACCGCCTCTCCCATAATATAATCTCTTTCTCCAATCTGCTCTTGAGACTGACGGAATTGTCTTTGCCACTGCTCATTATTTTCTTCCAGAAGCTCTATCCGGATTTCACTATTTTGCAATGCATTCTCTAGCCCTCCTATTTGTCTTTTTAATTCTTCAATTTGGTCTAAGCTCGCCCTTAATTCAACCGTAGCATCACGATTACAGTATTGGTGAAGCGATCTTTCTAGTTCAGTTATCCGGACCTTCAACTCCGTCTTCTCGTCTTGGCAAACTAGTAGACTCTTTCCCAAGGCGACTTCTCGAGCCCGAGTATCCTGAAATTTCTTTTCCCATTGATTAGCTTTCGTCTTTTCCTCCTGAATTTCTTGTCGCCATTGTTCTGGCGTTTTACCCAAGCCAGCAGCTCTTACCGACCTACGCAACTTCTTGTAATCTGTCTTCAGGCTGTCCAAATCTTCTTCTACTTTGTTCTTTCCTTTTCTCAATTTGTTGGCCTCTGATCTTTGAATGTCCACATCCAGTCCTAACTGCATTTTTTCTTCCTCTAGTTGTTCTATCTTCTTCCCCAATTCTAAACTCCTTTTTTCGAATTCTTGTTTGATGATTTCTATCTCAGAAGGCAAAACTTGTAAGTGTTCCTCTAAAGATCGAGCAGTTTCTGAATTTGACGCCGGGATGTTGTCGTTGATCCTTTGATCACGCCACTGACCATACTCGGGGGTAATTGTCGGACCCACGGCTAAGATCTTCATTCGACGAGTCTGGTTCCAGGCACTAGATATTTCTCGAACCTTCTTCTTGTAATTGTCCTCCCTATAGGAAAAATCACTATAAGCCAACCCCTGCGTTGCTGGTATGAATTGTCGTGATCTATACTGTCTTGATACGAGTAGAGGAGCATATCCGATAGCTCCCCATATTCCGAGCAGCGGAACCCAGTCAAAATCTCCACATCGGTACAATATCTCATCAGGAATTAACCAAGGAGCCCTCCATTCAATATCTTCATCCTGGAGATTCTGGAGTATCTCTATCCATTTTTCTTCTGAAATATCATCCCGTCTTGGCGTGGCCACCAATTCTCCTAGAGGGGAGTAGCTATCGGAGAATACCCGATAAGAGACCTTTTCGACTTTCCAGAAGTGGCTGTGGAACCATGCCAATAAGAGCTGCGCGCATCCAATAAACCTTTCCTCCCCTGCTTTTCGACACGCATTTAAGGATCTAAAAGTTTCAGCGAGTATTGCCGGAACCGGTGTAACCCCTTTACTAAGCCGATCAAACAAATCAGATACAGCCTCGTCTATGTGTCCTAAAGCTTTGGGGAAAACCACTAGTCCATAGATACCTAAAGCGAAGACATCGACCCTTTTCTTTAAGTCAGGATGTACAAGCACCAAATCTCGCAAACTTTTCCAAGGAACACATTTACTGTCGCCTTTCTGTTGGATCCGGGCAGCGACCCACTGCTCGCTCATCCCAGTGATGTTCATTAATTTCTTTAACAACGGAGGGACACAAGCAGCTCTGGAATAAGCCTTGTCGACTTGAATCTTTGGGCACCGAAGCAAGGTCGTATACTCCTCCACAGTAGGTGTCAAATCTACCTTCCCAAAAGTGAAACAACTGTAGGCAGGATTCCAAAACTGAGCAAGGGCTCGGAATAAATACTTGTCCACTTTGACACTAAGCAGATAAGGTAGGTCACCGTAATTACAATAGAACAACTGCTTGGCCTCGACATCCCATTGATCCCAGACTTCTTTCATTTCTCGAAGGTCATTCTGGATTACACTGATACGGGTAAAATCCCACAATTCTGACACGTACCCTTCGGTAAGACTATCGCCTTTCTCCCGTTGTGTCGTTTCAGCCCATATTCGCACAGCCGCATTATCCTCTACTTTATCAACAAACCCCTTTTCCATGATAAGCTTTCTACTGAGAAACTGAATGTAAATCGACACCTCTTTTAGAATGAAGATGCCATGCAATCACAAACAAAGTAAATTAGCATTAAACACAGAATAAGATTTAAAATAAGCGACAAATAAATACAACATTCATTTAGGTAAGCACTAAAATTTGGAGTAGCTCTACCTAGGTCGGTTCCTAAGGTTCACTACATGTGGTATGGCTCTAGAGATAAGGTACCTGAACCAGCAGATTCCTCGATCTTTACCCATTATAGGCTCATACAGACCGAGTTCGGTTCAGGGGAATACATTTCCCTATGGCCATGCGGAGATGAAAATCTCACGAAGACATAGGTACGAATGTATCCCGAAAGCGATTCACTATCCCATGCGGAGGTGAAAACCTCACGAAGGCGTAGTTTCTCACTCCCACTTAAAAGGGTGTGACCAACGGTCATGCAATGCAATGTGCAGAGGTATAAAATAAAATACAGAACATGATAAAAATATAACTCAAAACAAAAAGAGATGCAATGAGAGGATCGTAAATTTAAATCGAATTTTCCACTTTCAACAAAAAGACAAGAAATAATCAACACGTGGCTTGACTCTCTTATTTGGTGTCCCCAGTGGAGTCGCCAAGCTGTTGGCACCCTTTTTTGATAAAAACGGGGTCGACTTGGGTTTCGAAGAAAATGAAACAGGAGTCGCCACCAATCTTTTTTATAAGGTGTGATTGGATCACCTCGAAAAGCGGTTGTTTTTAATAAACGGTTTGATTTTATTAAAACAACAAGTTTGGTCCGCGAAATTCAGAAACGGGTTCGGGAGTCGGTTATGCACGAGGAAGGATTAGCACCCTCGATACGCCCAAAATTGGTACCTTAGTTGATTACTTAATGTCTTAATGTCGAAAATTGAAAACTTAGAAGAATTTAAAAAAAATACGATCCTTGTATTTAAACGTTGAATTTTTTTTTGGAAAATGGGCATATTTCACATTATTCGAGAAAGAGAATCATATCCAGTAAGTTAGAATACAATGTCTCAAATTCCCAATACGTGAATGAATGCCAGAATTTTACTTATTTAAAAGATATTTTATTATCTCGGGTTTAGGAAAGGGATCATGCCCAGTAAGTTAGGACACGATCTTTTCTTAATTCCCGAGATCGTTTCAAAACTTGAGTTTGAAAAGATTAGTGTATTTAGATTTATTGTGGAAATCGAAACCCAGTAAGTTAGGGTACGATCCTCTCGAATCTAAACACAAAATATCATTTTTTAAACAAATTTTATTAGCGAGTGAAATAAAAACATGAAGTCGTAGTAAAAAATGTGAAAGCAAATTACATTGCTATACATGACAAAATCATAATGAATACAAAAGTGTAAAAATGATACGAGCGATAGCAATAATATAAAATAAATGAAAGTCAAACCTACAATCATATAAAATAACAATATATATGAACAAATAAATTAAACATTCGTTCAAAATAATAATGAAAATGAAATAAATAGATAGTGACTATAATGAAAATGTAAAGGGATATATATATGTTTATATGTATAGACAAAAAATAAAATATGTGTGTATTCATAAATTACAATATATATAAAGTATTTTAAAATATATAAAAAAAAATGCATATATATAAAAATATGTACACATATATATATAGGTGTATAGAATTATGGAATATAAAAATAATGAAATGCATATATAAAGTAGGCGCATGAAAATATGTATGTACAAATTAAAGTTTAAAAATAATGAAAATATACCTACGTATACAAATAAATACGTTAATTTATATATATGTTTAAAATATATTGAACATATGTATGTATATGTCTATGCAAATTAAGATATACAAAATTATATAAATACATACATATAAATATATATACTTATAAAAAATAAAAATATGTATATGTATATAGATATATATAAAAAAGAAATATGAGTATACGTATATATATTAAACAAATTATATGTAAAATATGTACATGTATATATACAAGCACTTATATGATAATAATAAGACATATATATATTAAAAAAATACATAAGTATATATGAATAGAGATATAAAAGAAACAACAATAATACCAATACTAATACTAATAATAATAATAATAATAATAATAATAATAATAGCAAAAGTACTAAAAAGAGGACTAAATCGAAGTAGAATAAGAAATACTGGGTAGATTCGAAATAAAAAGAGGACTAAAAAGACTAAATTGCAACACGCACGGAAAGGAGAGGGACCAAAATGGAAAATAGACCAGAATCTCAAAACGCAGCGCTTCAGGGGACTAAAATAAAACAAAAATAAAAATTTGTGGTCAAATTAAAAACAAAGAAATAGCGAAATAGGACCAAATTGAAACACGCCGCGAATCAGAGGGACTACGCGCATAAATTGCCCAAAAAACTAAAACACGCGGATCCTTCGGGTCGGGTCGGGTCGACGCGCGGATCCCCCTTTGCTAAAACGGCGCCGTTTTGTGTTTAATATAAATATAAAAAAAAGGCTAAAAATAAAATTGTTTCACCATTTTGTTGAAGAACAGAGAGAAAACTCTCTCTTTTCATTTTCTCAGGCTCCGATTCCGGAGATGGCCCGGCCAAGGCTTCCGGCGAGTCTCCGCCGTAGAGCCACCGTGTGTGGCGGCCGGAGGTCCAAAATCGGACCTTTTCGGTCCCCTTTTGAAGCCTAGCGTCCCTAGGGTACGGATCTAAGGCCAAATCCCCGAAAAAGAAGCCGGAGACTCGAAGATCGAGGGGTAACCGCTCGTCTTCTCTCCTCCGGTGCGGCGCAGGTATGACCCTTTTTAACTCCCCTTTTTACTATTTATTTTATGTGTGTATGAAGAAAAAAGAGAACAAAATAAATAAATAAATTTCAAAACTTGAGAAGGAAAAGACCTTGAATCTGCCTCCTTTGTTATTTTTAGGTTGAATCCCTTGTTTGATACCCGAAAAAAAAAATCGGAACCCATTGTACATTTTCTTTTCTCTTTATATAACCGATTACAATACCTATTTATCTATTTCTATTATTTTTTGTTTTTGCCTCTGCCTTGTGTGTTTGTTTCTCTCCTTGCAGGTGGAGCAGGTAGGGCGACGTCAGAAGGGCAGGTGATCGGCGGAGTTGGTGGCGGTGGCAGAGGGTAGGTGATGGGTGCGGCAGCTAGGGTTAGGGGTTAGGTTTTTTCTGAAAGTGTTTGGGTTATTGGGCTAGTAGTTGGGCTTTGGGTCTGTTTTGGGTCTTGGGTTTGGGCTGGTGGGTTCAGATTGGGCTTGTACACTATGCAACAGATATATAATCATGGCATACATCATACAGAATCAGATCGTCATGCTTTTCAATCAAAATTAACCCTAGGGGTATAACGGTAATTTTGCACCTAGGGGTATAATAGTAATTTTCCATACATAGGGGTATTATAGTAATTTAGCTACTTTTAGGGTTTTCATGCATATCCTAACTATTTACGTACTATCAGAACACTTACCGCGCATACTTACCGAATTGGGCCCGTTGGCCCATGAACTCGATCTTTGGCCCATTAAGCCCAAATTATCAAAATGTACGAAATCGCGCGTACTGCAGTTTATTACTTTAGATTACCAAATATACAAACCCAACTATCTTACGAGCATTCGCACACTCGCAAATTCCCAAAATACTGACTTTTCGGCATTTCGGCATTTCAGCTTTTGCCAATCTAGTCTATGAGAGGGTGTCATTACACACCTGTTTGCGACGATATGCTGACGAGATCCACACACGAACCGCCTACAATTGGATTACTAACACGTTAATCTAACTATTCAAATACGAACTACGTATTAACCCCTTACAATATTCGGCCAACCACACCTACAGATCAGAGTAAGCTTATAAGAAATCAATAAGCAACTAATTAACAAATTTTTGTCAGTGTTTACCACATAATCATAATTTCACTGCAAGTTGTCTTCCTGAGCAACAATCACTAAATCATTTATAACTGGAGCTACGAAACTCCAAATCAAGTGCCGTTAATTTCCCTGAAAATAGACTCATATATCTTCTATCCATAAAATTTTCAGATTTTTTGGTTTATCCAATCAATACCAGATTTTTCTCAAAGTTTCCCATGCTTCACTGTTTGATTAATCTGACCTCTCTTCATTACGAATCAAATTTCTCATTGTACAGAATTCAAAATATGTTCTTGTTTATTTCATTTGAAACTAGACTCAATAAGCTTTAATTACATAATTTATTCAGCTTCTAATTCATCTCCCACAATTTATGGTGACTTTCCAAAGTCACGTTACTACTGCTATCCCAAGCAGATTTGTTACCAAATCACTCTTTCACACATACCTTGCATGCATGTTATTTAAACATGTATATCACCAATCAATCATCACATATCTATGATTTTACTTAAGTATAATATCCATTTCATCATTTTAAAGCACAACATGTTAGCCGATTTTTCCCTTTAGCATCTAAGGCACATGCATGCTCATTTGTTTGGCTCAACTTCACCTATCTTCCATTTTTCATCAAAAGAACATGAAACAACAACCATTTCCTTCATTTTAATTCATGACTAAATGCTCACAACGCAACTAAAAACCAAAATATGCTTCAAGAGTTAAGGTAGAATCAAGAAGAACTCATGAACCTCAAAATAGAAGCAAGGTACCAAGAACTTACCTTCAATTCTCCTCCTCCTAGTGACCGAATACTCAAGAGCTTTCTCCTCTCCTTTCTTTTCTCTAACTTTCGGTTATGATGAACAAAGGTGGACAAAACTTTGTTCTTTTCACCCCTTTTTCTTTTAATAAAATTTCATATTTCATCCATTTAATTCTTTAATACAAAAGACATGAAATGCCCATCATGGAACATTTACCTAAACAATTATCATGGAACATTTACCTAACCCATTATCATGAAATATTTACCTAATTCATTATTATGGAACATTTACCTAACCTATTATCAATTTGTACCATGAATTATGGATATCAAGTGCTCATATTGTCTACAACAACATGATGGCTGGCCACTTCATGTAAAATGGGAGGTTTGTCATGCAAATCCTCCTATTTTGCACTTCTATTTATTTGGCCACTACAAATTAGCCTATAGCATTTTCAAACATTTTCACATAGGTCCTATTTCATAATTTCACTCCATTTTTCTTATGGAACAAAAATTAACTAAAATTACTGGGTTCTATCTTAAGCTTGGGCCTTCTAGAGGCCCACAAACATAATTAAACCTATGCCAACATTCACAGAATTCCTGAAAATTGGGGCGTTACACTTAGTAGATCTCTATGCAGTTTATAGCATTGTTGAGACAATAGGGGTAAGTATATTTAACACTAAACCTAAGAGGATAAGTGTCTTTTAACCAAAAAATTACAATAAAATAATTATTAAATTGTAATTTTAATCCTATTAATTTGATAGTTAAATTCTGCAATTAGTCCCTATGTTATTCACAACTTGTTAATTTGGTCCTTTTATTATGATATTAGTCATTTTTAGTATTTGTATATTTCAAATTTTACAATTTCAATCATGGCCCAAATGATAACCTATAAATTATGCTATTTTCTAAAATCTTATACGGCAAATGTATTATTGCATGTATAATGTCATATAAGCTATTTCAGGTGTTGTTTAATAAACTAAAAAATTAAGTGTTGAAAAACTAAGTATTGTAAATTTAAGTTATAAAATCTATTTGATATATCACTTAAAGTCAAGTACAAAATATAATTAAACTGTCTTATATATATTTTTTAAATTATGGAAAAATATTTTACATTTTATCCTTAATTTTTAAATATTTAAAATTGAATTAATTAATTAATTAAAATTATTTTCCATTAAATTTTATTTGAAATTTTTATAGGGTTATTTTTATTATGGACTATCAAGCACATGTAAAAAAAATCATTGAAAATATTTTTTTAATGGTTTATTAGATAAATGCTTAGGATGTGTTTGATAAACTAAAAATTAAATATTAAATTTTTACTATTAGATTTCAAAAGTGTTGAGTTTATATTAAAAAATTGTTTGGCAAATTAGTTAATATAAGTTCTGAATATAATTATGTTGATTGGTAAAAGTAAATAGTGATTTTTAAAAAATAATATTTTTTAATTTTGATGTTACTAATATAGTATTTCATATTATTTTGGATGAAAGATAAATATATTAATTTGAATATTTAATTTAAAAAAAAAGAAAATTTATTTCAATTTTTTAATAAAATAAAATTAACTAAGTATTTTCTATATTAAGTGATAAGTAAAAAATTAAAATGATTATCAAACACATTTAAAATATTAAACGTTAAAAATTTTCAATGTTTATCAAACACACCCTTAAGTAATAAATTTAATAACTACTGTTTTGAGTCAAGACTAAAATTTTAAAAATCGACAAGTATTGACACTAAAAATGATCAAATTAAAAAATAGTTACTAAATCCATAATCTACACATAATAAGAGACTAATGATAAATTTTAACTTACTGAATTTAAATGCTACTATTAGCTCAAAAATATCAATACTTAGAAAATCTGAAATGAAAGCTAGTAATATTGAAAATAAAATTTACACAATAATTAATTACAGTGGTTTTATGTCAATTGCCTACCTTTGTTGACTTCTCTTGTTAAGGATTTCCTCAATTCTCTCATTTAGAAATGATTTTCTTCAATAACAATATATAACTTTTGTAATCTTTTATCTTTTGAAAGTTAAGATAGAGCCACTAATTTCCCCCTAAAATACGAACGAGAATACTAATATAATAAACTTAGATTGACTTCTCCAATGTGCAGATTTGCAAGTTAAGCTCTCTTAATTATAAATAAACACTTGAATAAAGACATAAAACTCTACCCGACAAGTATTTATGTATCATGTGTGAATATGAGAAGAATAAATATTGAAATATAAGCTTTTTTATCCTTGAAACTTGTCTCTTGTCTTATTTGGAATATATGGAGTATAGATGCTCATGAATTAGGTTGGAGCTTAAAATTTTCAATTTAGTTCAAGTCAATTATTAAAAAAAATTAAAACAAATATATATTAATATTACTATAAAAAAATTTTATAATTAAATTAAAATTAAAATATGTTTATTATTTTTTGAACAGTGAAATAAACTATTTAAATAAATTTGGATAAGTTAAACTTGAATTTTTTTTCAAAATTCGATATTGATCCGACCCATTAACATGTCTAGTACAAAAATTATATTTAAAGTTGTTGGATAGAGTAAATAATTTAGTTGAGCAGAATTTGAGTTGTTATATTAATATTGATTTTTTTCTTTATTTCCCAACTTGGAGACTTATAGGTAGGAGATAAAAAAAAAGTTAAAATATGTTAAAAGTTGTTAACATTATTAAATTTTTTTTAAGTTATTAGTGTAATATTTTGAAATTAAAAAGAAAACCTTACATAATAGTGATGTAATAAGAAAATGATATTGTAATAAATTTAATAAAAGAATTTTAACAGTAGTAACATGTTCACGTGCATTTTTAAATCTGAAAGTAGATGAACTAAATTCTTTAAAATAAAATTAGAGAGACTAAATTTTAAATATATGTAGAATAAATGAACTTAGAGCATGTTTTAACCATAAAAAAAGCTTCCATAAAATAATGGTTAGATTATATTTTTTCATCCCTACCATTATTAATTGAGTTAGTTTGATAATTGATACTTTAGAAGTTCATTTTTTTTGTTCCACAGTCAACCTTAAACAATTGTCATTTGTCTTTTTTTTTAATATTTATTTTTTAAATATTTTATTATATATTTATAAGATAGTTGTTGACCCATTGACCCTACTTGTAGAATATACAAAACAAATATTTTCCCATATTAATTTGCATAATCTAATTTGTCAATAAATTGACTTTTTTTATATCAAAAAATATATTTTTTCCTTTTGGTTCCTTCTTCTATGCGGTATAGAACGCAGCCCCTTTGGAATTCGGATTTTAACAAATTTAATTTAAGGCCAATAATGCATGTAAAACAAACTAAGAAATAAAATAGTCCAAGACTAAGTTGATTTTTTTAAAATGATAAATTAATAAAAAAAGAATATTATTTTGATAACCACAATTTCACTTCTTTTAACCATATATAGAATTCTGCATAAATCTCAAAATTGTATATAAATTTTGAATTTAAGTAAATTTATACATGAAATGTTAATTTAATTTAATTTTCGTAAATTACTAACACAATTATTGACTTAGTACCATTTTAAATATATATTGCAATACCAATAATTATATATTTAATATAGAAATAAATTGATGTAAATGTATACAATTGAATAAAATTAAAGTTTTATGTATGTATTTGAACCACAATCAAAGTTCCATGTGCATAATTACAATAAATCAAAGTTCATATATCAAATTATACATTAGATCAAAGTTAATCTATAATTTTGAAATATCTTTGTTTGTTTAAAATCACAGTAGGTGGCTCAAGTAATTTTTTTAGAGGTGTTAATGATTTAAAAGGAAGATCAAATTATACAAAATTGAAACAGATGAGTTACATTTTGCAAAATTAAAAGTTGGGCCGTTTTTTTTTTTTAAATTTGATATTAGTAATGATTCATTTTTATTATTGAATGGGCCTAAGACCGGGTTGAGAATGATGAGATGGGGCGGCCCTTAAAACCAACACCTTTCAAATATAACCAATCCTTTCTTAAAATGAGAACATCCTTAACCATCGTAAGTTTTAATTTATCTTTATACCCAAAAGGGCCCAATTTGAAATTCCACGAAACCGAGATAGCTTAGAAGTTAGAAAAACAGTGAAATTTCCGGGAAAAGTTTTTCACTTTTTTCCTTTTTTGCCGAGAAGAATTAAAAGTTAAAGCTTTAATTCTCCCATTCGAGAGAGAAGAAGACGAGGACTGAAGATTAGAGATGGGAAGAGCCAAAGCAATAACTTTAATTATTCTCATTCAATTTATATTGCTGCATGTCACAAAATCCCAGGTTTTTTTTTAATTTCTCATTTTGATTAGAAATATCTAATATTTACTTCAGTAATTTAATCTAATGCCTCATTTCAATTTCAGCTCCTTTTTCTATATTTCATATGGGTTTCCACTTAATTTCTTTTTTAAATTCCTTAATCCAATTTAGTTGGTACTTACATATAAGTTAGGTTATATGAACTCTTCATTTTCTTGAATGTATCAGTGCTTCATATATATGGATATTGATAGAAAGCTATGATCCTCCAAATATATGGAAAAAAATCGAGTATATTCATGTCGGTTGTATATTGTATATTCGAGACCATTACTTCAGTTAATTAGATTAGTTGTGTGTGTGTGGGTGTGTATATATATATATATCCTAACTATCAAAGGGTCATTTTTGTTAACAAGAAAATTTTTATATGAAGATATGCATGATTCATTTCTCTGTATATGTCTCCTAAGTCTGGAGTTCAATGCTTAGTTCTGGGACAGTGTTTGCTTGTATTTGTATTTGTATTTGCATTCTTGAAATCAGGGGCGAAGCCTAGAAATTTTCTCTAGGGGGCCAAAGTTAAATATAAATTATATAAGAGCTAAAATGTAATTTTATCATTGTATTAGCTTATAATTTTACTGTTTTTTTATTAGGATTAAATCATAATTTTATTATTTTTGGGAGCCAAAGTGCAAATTTACCATATATCAACCTAAATTTAGAGAATTTAAAGGGCTTAAAGGGAAAATTTTCCATTTTAAGTGGCCAGGGCCCCTGCCAGCCCCAGCACCCCCTCCCCCCGTTCTGCCCCTTCTTGAAATGAAAACATCAGAATAAGTTAAGATGCACCGTTTTTCCAACCTGACCTTTTGTGTTTTCTCTTCTGTTTATTGTTATGCAGCAAGGCTTTGAAGAATCTTTGGCTGCGAGGTAATGCTGTTTTGAACTTGTTCCAGTTGGGGAGATGGGAGTTTGAGTTGATTTGTACTTGGTTGCCTTTTTTTTGTGATGACTAGTGATCATGGGTGTTGGAAAAAAATGTGGTATCTTCTTTCATGAAGTTCTGCTGATGATATCTTCATTATCCTTATTCTTTAGGACTCTTAAGCAGGAATCGCATGATACTCATGAAGTACATTGTTCCAGAGAAAGAAGTAGGGCTGCCTGGCAGATTATAGATGATGTAAGAACAAGATGACTCTTTCAGGTTGATGAGGAGTACTTTTTTCATTTAGATGTTCTGCGTCGTGCTGATGAAAATGTTCTTCATGTTCACCTTGTAGTATTTGATGCCATTCGTTGAAGAAGAAGGGTATCAGATTTCAGCTGACTGTAGGCTTCATCCAGACAACGATCTTTTTAGGGATCAAGAGCGACACAAGATTCATTTGGATGTAAACGAGTGGCGGTGTGGATATTGTAAGAAAAGCTTTCGTGCTGAAAGATTTCTCGACCAGCATTTTGACAACAGGCACTACAATCTTCTAAATGTTGTATGTTAGACTCCTGTTCCTTTTCTTGCAACAAATTGTAGGTCTTTTTCTTGTGCCATAACATAAAGTGCTTTCTTTTCTGTAATTCTGTGATTTCAAGTTATATATTGTTTCCAAATTATGGTAATCCTCTGTATTACCTTGTGCTTTGTTTCTTTCACTAATGCTTCTACAGGTAAAAGTAACATGGAGGCCCTTGTACTAGGAGCCGGATTGCGTTTTTTTGCCCCCTTTACTAAAAAATGGGCAAACTAGTCCCTGTACATTAGATTAAAGAGCAAATTGGTTATTTCCGTTAAAAATTTCATCCACTTTTATTGTTAAAAACTAGCGTGGTCGATGGAATAAATAGACAGTGGCATGTGACATGCCACATATACGTCGTGCTGATGTATGGGGACCAATTTTTAACGACAAAAATGGAATTTTTAACAAGAGGATCAGTTTGCTCTTTGATCTAATGTACAGGGGCTAATTTGTTCATTTTTTTGAGTAGAGGGGGTAAAATGCAATCTAACTCCTAGTACAGGGGCCTCCATAGTACTTTTACCTGCTTCTGCACTACATTTCTTGACATGAATAGCATTACGTATTAAATTGTTTGCTAAACGTCATTCAGTTTAGGGTGTCAATATCTCTCTAATCTTCATAAACAAATTATGGTTCATTTTTACATTGCTGACAAAGCTTAACCGATCAATTCAGAATCAAAGTAAGTGCTTGGCTGACTTATGTGGAGCATTGCATTGTGACTTTGTGATAAATTCCAATTTTCTCAAGGCCAAGTGCAATCCTGCTGCTGCAACGAGGAACCGCCATCTTTGTGAGGTTGTTTCTAATTATTGTCATTCCATAATTTGTTGATTCCAATGTTCTGGCTCATTTACATCTATTCTTTCGTGTAAGCAGAGTCTTGCCAATAGCTGTTTTCCTATTAGTCAGGGTCCATCTGCCAGACGCCTCCATGGTATATAAATATGCCTTTTCATATATCCTGAGTTCTGTTATTTAAAAACTGATAATGTTGTAGTGACGTGAATATCTTTCACTTAAAATGAGGTACGGTCATACTATTGCTAATATCTCTACTTTTATTTGCATTGTCCCTTGAAGAATTGTTTCTGCGCCAATTTTGTGATGCTCACACTTGCTCTGGAAAAGCAAAACCTTTCCCTAGAGGAGGAAAGGTAAGCTTATTTTTTAAATCATAATTGGTTTAGTTTGGAGTTGGGTTAAAAGTTGAACTTTGCATGGATGACTGGGGTTCAATTTTTGGTGAATATACTTGAGAGGTCTTTCTATTATAGGGACCTAATTAAATTAATCCCTCTACTATTAAATGAATCAATTTAGTCCCTGTAGTATTAAAAAGAATCAAATAAGCACAAATTGGAATAGAGCTAACATTTACTGTTTAAAACATATCATTTTCTGTTTAACAGGGATAATATTTGTTAAAGTTTTTATGGTCCTGTAAATGAAAATTTTTGTTTGGTATTGAGCTGCAATTGAAAAAAATAAATTTCAAGATATTTTTCATACAGTAAATGTTAAATCTGTTACAATTTGGACTTATTTGATTCTTTTTAATAAAATATAGGGACTAAATTGATTCATTTAATAATAGGGGGACTAATTTGATCCGGTCCCTATAATATAGGGACCTCCCAAGTACTTTAACCTTTGCTTTTTTTATCATAAATCTCATTATGCTGCCTAGATTAATCGCCTTGTGTTTTAGGATATCCGCAAAATCTCCAATAAATTCAAAGATAGTGTGACTATTAAAATGTAATACTAAATTTCCAGAATGTCATTTTCGGAAACTTCTCGTTATCATTTATTCAAAATGATGTAGAAGTCCTTTTAACTTATTTATACTATTGACGAAATATGATTTAACATTTGAAATTGCTTTTGTTGTTTCAGAAGCAAACAAATTTACTCTACATGGCTACATCAATACTACTTATGATGCTGCTTCCTCTTTTCTATCTTCTTTATTATTTATATCAAAGGTAATTTATATACATACACTCACACAAAACGAAGCTTCCAAGATTTCTGCTTGACTGAGTGTCTGCAACAATATTTATGACTTTTATTTATTTTGCAGAGATATGAAGCAAGAAACCCAAGTGCTAAGACGAGTGTCACAAGTTGGACGGAAAGCAAAACCTTCATAGTTGGTAATTTCTTTTGCATTTTGCTTTTGAACTTTATCAATCAGTTGTTGTGGTAGATTAATACCAATGGCACCAGCTTTGCATATTAAACTTCTGATACAACTCTCCACTTTTCGGTTAGCAACACTTTGATTTGAACAGCTTCCAAGTTTTTTTTGGGGGGCATAAAAACAAATTTAGTCCCTAACGTTTATCTATTTTGTCAGTTTGATCTTTATTCTTTTTTTTAAGATCATTTTGGCCATCAACCTTCAAATTTTAGTTAAATTGCTTTCTTTTAGATGAAAATATTAACTAAACCATTAAATTTTAACAGCACTGATGTAACCACTTATGTGGTAGTCCATATATATTTCACTGTTAACACAGATAATTTTTCTAAAAACTTTTATGAACTTTTTTGAAATTTGGTGAAATTTTAAATATTATTATTATTATTTTTGACTTTTTATGAATTATACATGGACTACCATGCAGGTAGCCACGTCAGTGCCATTAAAATTTTAATGGTTCAGTTAACTTTTACATCTAAAAGAAAGCAATTTGACTAAATTTTAAAATTTGAGAGCCAAAGTGATCCAAAAACAAAAGAATTAGGGTTAAAGTGCCAAAAGAGGTAAATGTTAAAAGCTAAATTTATTATTATGCCTTTATTTTTTGGTGTCTAAGATCCCCCAATATGGGAAGGTACATTAGGCCTCGACTATTCTAGAGTCTGTCTACCCCAAATGGGGGAAAACTTAGGAAAT
This sequence comes from Gossypium hirsutum, assembly GCF_007990345.1. NCBI lineage: Eukaryota > Viridiplantae > Streptophyta > Magnoliopsida > Malvales > Malvaceae > Gossypium > Gossypium hirsutum. The sequence continues at coordinate 7,047,934 of NC_053430.1, read as the reverse complement.
TCTACCATGAGCTTCATTAGAAAAAGCTTAGGAAAAGTTTTTACCAAAATATTTAACGATTTACCAATATTTCTAAGGATTTACTTTTCCTAAGTTTTTTAGTGAAGCTCATGGTGGAAAGAGGGACCAAGCTTTTTGTCACTTGAACCAACAAAGCATTGGTTTCTAAGGGTTTGGTTTTGCAGATCTTGTTTTTGACATTCATGTTGGTGGGGAGAAAAACTTGGTTTAAAAGGAACTCAATTAAATATGAAAGGTGGTGTGGGTGGGGCTATATATATATGTATATGAATATTGGTTAGAAAACAATCAGAGGCTGTTTTCACTCCCTGTTATCCAAATAAAAGAAGTACAAGAGCTGTTTAGTGTTAGTTTAGCTCATTATCTTGTGCTTAACAAATTGTTGCCATAATTTAATCGGCTTAGCTTATGCTTGGCAGGTAACTTGTTTAGTGTTATCCAAATAAAAGAAGTACAAGAGCTGTTTAGTGTTAGTTTAGCTCATTATCTTGACCGTCCCCTTAACTTTCCTTCGTTTTTGGTTGCAGTGAGGAAGATGATAAAACGATGAATATTACTTCCTTCGAGTCAGAAAGTTGAAATACAATGTGTTTGCATCCTTTGAATGTCACGGAAATTTCAGTGGCATGAATGCCAATGCCAGTGCCTCTTGATACCGACGTTATGTTTTTGATGATGGCAGCAAACAGGTGTTGTACAATCTGATGGAATGAGTTAACTGAACTTAAATCATTTGAATCGCTTCGAGACTGTTGCAGAGTGTGCCGCAAAGCTTGGACTATGGTTAGTTCTATAAGGGTTATAAGGAGTTTCTGAATAGAGACTAATAGTGTTTTGGAACTGCAATTCAACCTTGACTTTTGGACGTTATTGATTCAAGTCAATTTTTTTTTCCTTTTTTCAAGTCCATTCAGGTTAGAGAATATAAGCAGATACTAAACCATGTATTTGTATCGTCTTTGTATTAATTTTTCATGTCATAATCGTGTTTAAAATATTCAAACATCGAGCTTAATATTTTGCTTTCTGTTACTTAAGTTTCCGTTGATGGTTGAGAGAATTAGACCTATTAATTGGATTAGATAGTTGTCTGAGAAAAAAAACACAGAAACATGATTCAAAATCATTATATAATATATTTTAGTATTAAATTTAAATAAAGAAAATTCTGAATAATTTGACTCAAATTTATACGTGGCTAAAATGTGTTATTAGTTCTTCTAGTTTGATAAATTTGAGATTTAATCACTGAAAATTCCAATCTAATCATACAAATAGTAAATATTTTTTATCAAAATTTATCAATTTGACATTTTAATTAGATTGCCCACATGTGACATGATTAATGGAAAATAAATATATTATATTGATAAAATTTAACGAAAATTATCAACGAAGATTATAATTTAACTAAAATTTTGAACTTTTAAAATATAGAATAAATCTCAATTCTATAAAATACAAAAACAAAAACCATAATTTAACCTTTCTAAAATCCTTATTTAAATTGCAATAGTGTCTACCAAATAATTTGATTGTTGAACAAGTATAACGTTTGAGATCAATCGATGAACTTAAAAGAAAATAATTTAAACACAAAAATATTTCAACATGTAATATAGCATACAAAATTATAAATTGATATCTGTTACTAGAATTTTACACAAAAGCATACAAAATTGGTGTTACATTCAAAATTAGGTTTTCCTATGAAGTCAGATATTTAACCATGTAAGGGCCGTCAAGCTCATACCCCAATTTCCTATAATAATGCCGGGTTCCTACACCAGATATCACTGCTATTTTTGTTGATCTATGTTCCCTTCTTGCAATACGCTCTGCTTCTTCCATTAGAAGTGTACCATAACCCTGCAAAAAAAAAGAAGATAAAGCTACTTACGTTACTCGGATTAGATTTGACTCTCAAGTATTAGAGCTATCAAGGGTACATTTCCGCTAAATTTTAAGGATGAAGTTAGACATCTTTGCTCGCAAGCTACTCAAGTTTGACTTTAAGAAAACTCAAGTGTGTTTTGGTCATTATTGAGCAGACTTTTGAGTATCTTAATACTCAATTCAAGCAGGCTGCTTGCAAGTCATGTTTTTAATATTTTAGTATTAAATTACTACCTTTCCCTTAATATGTACATTTTAAACCCAAACCCTAAAATTTGTTATTTAAATATAAAAATTTGCATATGAACGAGCTGTCTCAAGTCTCAAGTCCAAACTCAAGCTCGAGTATATAAATCATGTCAGCAAGCTTTAATTGAGCCCAACTCAAATAGTTCAATTTAGTTCGAGCTGAGCTCAAGCTTCTGTAATAGTACTCCATCGAGCTAGAGCCAAGTTTCAAGTAGTGAATCTCGAATATAGCTTCTCATTGTTCAAGCTCGGTTAGGCTTGAGTACAGCTCTATTCAATTTTATTGAAGTTTTTCAATGTGTTTGGTGGGTTATATTTCCATACTCGTATCCAAATACGCATTGGATATGAGTGTCGAACATGAATATTTCAAAAACATGTGAGAAACCGGAGCAGTATAGGTTACTTCATGACCTTTCTATTTTATTGTGTTCAAAACAAAAATTAAATTCGAAATGTAGAACTTGAAGTGTATCCACCTCATAGGGAAACTTTTATTCAACTTCCTTTCTAGGGTAATTTTTAGAACTAAAGATTTTAACCATTACCTGGTGTTGTAACTTGTCAGCATCTCTGCCATGAACTGGAACAGCAGTTCCATATACATGGAGTTCACGGACAATAGAACATTTCCCCATTAGTTCAGGGCAAGTAGTATTCTGGCCACACTTACGCAGTCGCAACAACCCAACAAGAATATCCTGTATCATCGTATCATGTTTCAGCACAGACAAACTGTTACATAGAGAACATTATATCAAATATGTACACACAGTGACACAAACAGCAATAGAGAGGGCCTTGCAGTACCTGGCGTGTATCTTCATAAGACAGAAATGTTTCCCAGCTTTCATTTGCTGTATAATCACGTCGAACAAGCTCAACTTCTTCGGGTTTAATTTTGTGGTGAATATCCTGTATTGAAATAAACATGCCATTATTACACTCTCAACAGGTTATTGCTTTTTAGCATGAACAGATTCTGAGGAACAACATTGTCTTGTTACCTGAATTCCAGCTTCACGCATTCGAACATCTCGGCACTTCAAGCCCAAGTCATCCATACGAGCTAAAGCTAGTTCACGAAGATTTCCCTTTTCAACCCCAGAGGTAACCAAAGGCATAGGAATATCACGCTGGACCCTATAAACACGTGTCCAAGGCGGTACCATGGCCAAGATCCTTGCCACAATGTCCACAAGCTGCTCAGGCGGATAATTTCGGTACCTGCAAAGTAAATAAATAGAAATTTTATTTCCTGTCAAAACTTGAAAGAAACCGAAAATTCATAGATACCCATGAAATCATTAACAAAGAAATATAAATAAGTAAGTAACCATACCTGCCAGTTTTCCAAAGCTCATAAAGGCCAGTTCCACGGATCACAAGCGTGGGATATATTTTAAGCCCATCAGCTCGAAATAAAGGGCTCTCGAAAAACTCCTTGAAACTTTCCAAGTCCCTCTCGACACCAACATTAGGAAGATCGGGCATCATATGAGCAACAACCTTCAAAAAAGCAATGAAAAAAGTTCAGATCCAATTGAAAGAAGCTGAATGCATAAATGCAAAAACTGATAATTAAGCCACATATGGCATACTCCGTGATAATGAAAATTTGTTTTAGTTGATTTGATATGTGATTTGTGCCGGACAAAAAGATTGATTTCATTTTTTCAATGGCTGTACTGAGAGGGAAAAGACAGGAGGGAGGAGGATGAAGAAGATGAAGAATCTAGGGGTGTAAAATGAATGGAGAGTTTAGTGAACAATTCATGAACAGTTCGGCTTCTATTCGTTTAACAAGCTAAATAAATGAACATGAACAAGATTTTGAGACTCATTTATTGAAGGAACCGAACACGAGAAAGTCATGTTCTGGCCATTTATATTCATTTACATCCCTAAAGAGGATAATGGGGGATTCTTTATACTAAATAGAGGTAACTAGGGGAAATGTAACAATCATTTCGCTTGAGAGAAACGGCAGAGCGTTGAGACAGATACCTTGAAACCAGCATCCTTTGCCAAGCAAAAACAATCAGCCACTGCAGCTACGGTGTGTCCTCTATTAGTGTCACGAGCAACATCTTCATATGTGCTTTGAACTCCAATCTCCAATCGTGTACAACCATAAGAAAGCATTTGACGCAGGTGAGGACCAAGGCAATAGTCTGGCCTACTGTAGACCAGAAACAGAAGAATGAGAACTCCTATTAAATATGTGGTGTGTTTCAATCAGTGAAATAAGTAAAAAGCAAACAATTTTTCTTTACATATTTCAGACACATAAAATAACACATTCAACTTTACAATCTTTTGTTAAACAACTACTGACTCCCACTTAATGATGTAACTCGTACTTGGGTACGAGTGTTGGATAAAAATACGTGCCCGATACAAGTAGGTTTATCCCCCCCCCCGCCCCCAGTTAATTTCCCCTTGTATTTTGAGGATCCTTGGAGGATCATATCCCTATACTCATGTTGGACATGGGGTACTTCAAGAAAAATGAAGAAGTGGACCAAGATAGCTGCCTAGTTTTATGCGACATATCAAGCAGCAATATATATAGATATAGAAAGTAGATTAAGGAAAGCATTAATACTGGTAAATGTCTTCCAAACAAACATTTTGAGTCTGAACCACTAAAAAGTAAATTACACATGAAAGTTCTCGACTGCAAAAAAAGATAAGAATATATCTCAAAATGCAACATGATAACTCACGTTTCAATTGTCATTCCAATGCACTTTACAGCACTATGCTCAGAGTAGGTAACTGCCTCTTCAACATTGGCAGAAGTGTGACCTGACAAAGCATCATGAAGATTCCTAATAAAATAGTCTCGGTAATCTGCCGGCAGTGACATGAAGGTGCCACCCATCAAGATGAATTCAACCTACAAATATCCAATAATCATTTTAACAAATGCCAAAGTGTTTTCAAACTATAGATCTCAATGCAATAAAAACAAAAGCAGATACTTAATCCAGGGAATAATTCGAACCTTATCTACACTGTGACCCAGTCGCTTCAGCTGATCAATCCTGCTTCTTGCCTGGACATATGGATTATACCTGGAATCATCATAGACCAAGTTTTTCGAAGAATTTAGACAGACAGTACTAAGCAAATGCAAAAATCTCATCTCTTTTCTTCTTAACAATCATGAAACCTCACTGCTGCTAAATTCAGCATGACATTTGGATTCTCAAAAGCTAGTCTAGCAATCAACAGAATCGGAAGCTAATTTAACCAAGCAAAAACGTGGCCCTCTCACCCCCACCATTCCAATTCAACCTAATGCCAACAGCCATCTCCCATTGATTTCAATGAATGAAAAACTAACTAAATATTCTATTTTCAAAAGTTTCTTTAAGGTAGCTTTTGGGAATTTAGATTCCAAATTTTCAACCTGGATTTTAAAAATACTGCAAGTTGTGTGATACATAACACATACAAAAATAACATTCCTGATTATTTCTCAAATCCATGGACTCATGTACCTATTTAGTATAGAATTTGAAATTCCTATAGTATCTATGAATTTGACAATATTCATATTTTTATACTACTCAAATTTCAAATAAATAATTATACTGAATCTCAACTAATTCATCAGTATTTCATTCTTACAATTAATATTTCAAATGAAATCCTAATCGAAAATATCAAATTATTGTTCGCAAACCTAACGTAACATGAAATCAGTAAATCAACGAGCTCGACGAAGCAAGGGAAAATGAACATCAAATAGCTTACCTCGCTCTAATTGCTCGCATGCTAGTTGGCTCATATCCCGTATACGACTGAGTACTATACTCAAAATCCGAATCCGGTCCGCCGGGGCAATAAACACAAATATTCCCTGTAGTCGCAATATGCGGGCACCGATGTGGCTTCGACATAACCGCCACGACCGCGATTCCGGAAGCGGTTCTAACCGGTTTGGCGCGAAGCTTAGGGAGTAAAGACACGCGCTCCGACTCGGGAAGTGCAGCGATCATCTCTACCAGCTTCGGTGCACGTGCGAGTCCATATTTCCGACACGCGGCAGATTTGATTACGTTTAGATCCACTCTTTGGTTCTTCCTTGAGAGTTCTACCATGGAGTTGACAATTTCAGCAATGGCTCGTACTCGGGCCTCTTCCTCGGTTAGACCGTGGGCTTGAAATCCGCCCCGACCGGGGCGCGGGAGCTTCTTCAGCTCCGGATCTATGGCGGCAGTTGCCATTGTACTATGAACGTAACTGAATTTCTGAAAATAATGCTCGACGCGAAGTAAAGAAAGGGGTTATAACTCTAATAAACCTCAACACGACAGCGTTTGCTATAACATCTGACTTATATAATAGGTCAAATTAATGTTTTGCTCACTCTATTGTGCTTACATTTTGGATTTAATTTGTCCACTTTAATTTGACACAATTGGATACCTATTTTTATAATATCATAATTAATTCAAATTTGATAAAAATAATAATTAATTCAAATAATTAATATGGTTAATTATTCTAATTGAAATTCAAAAATAATTTTTAAAGACACCTTTTCCAACATAAAGAAAACTATTAAATATGATTAATTAAAAAGGTAACTTTTAAAAAAATTCATATCAACATTTTTAATTTTTTAATTATTTTAATTCAATCTTCCTGTCTACCAGTTATTAGATTTAACTATAATAATATAAGAGTATAAAATCAAGGGTAGACACCGCTCAGAAAAATTATATATTTTATTTTTTAAAATATTTATATATTATAAATAAATAATGATAAAATTATACATTCACCTCTTAATTCATAACATTTTAATTTAATCTCTTCTAAAAAATTATAAAAATATTTTTTAATATAAAAATAAAATTATTTTTTAACTCCTTTTAATTGAAGAATCATGTTAAATTAAAATATGAAAATTAGATATCGCAGAGTAAGAGGAGCCAAAATCATAGTTTTGGCAATATAATATAGAGTCCTTACTCCATGCTCCATAATCTACAAACTTGACTTGGTTCAAGCGACAGCGTTTCAATAATTTTGAAATATTCTGTTTTGGCTTTGGCGGAAACGGAGAACTGATAGGAGTCGGCGGCGGTGGAGATGGCGGCGGCGGCGGCGGCGAAAAGGAAGATAGAGGTGGAGAGCAAAGTGATCGAGAAGGTCGGCGAAGTGATAAGGGAAATAGAAAGAGCAAAGCACGTCGAGCAAGTGATTTGCGCTCTTCACTCTTTAGCTGTTCTTCTCTTCCCCATCGATTCCTCTCTTCTCTCAGGTCACTCCTTTTCGCTCTTCTCTTTAACCTTATAACAATTATTGTCGGGAAATGTTTCTAAAATATTTATACATACATATAATTTTTGTTTTTTTGTATTACTATCATGGAATTACAGGGAGCATTGACGAGCATTATAAAGACCAGGTTTTCTTCTTATATTCGTTTTTTTAAATTATTTTTTTTATTTTCTTTGAATTTTCATTATTTTTGTTTGTGCTTTGTTAAAGGTTATTATTGCAAAAGTTCATGCTGCAAATGAAAGGGATGGTTGGTGGAGGGCATTTTATCAAGGAGCTGCTTTTCCAACACTGGCTCGTGTTTTGTTGCTTGGTAATTTTTATTCTTTTTCGAAGTTATCACTGCTTTGGCAAGAATCAAATCCACTATTTTCTTATATAAAATCTGTTGTTTGCAGATGTTGCTTCCAATTGGCTTACATGTTTCCCTCTTTCAGCAAAGAAACATATCTATGATGTTTTCTTTGTCAATGGACTTTCAACTGAAGTTGTACAGGTTTTGGTTCCTCACCTACAGCTGACCAGCAGTGATGTTTTCGATGTTAATGTTGTTCAGTCAAATGTAGAAAGGTAAGCTGGGTCTTCTGTTTAAATGGATTGCTATATGTGTAATTTATTGGATTTGGTATATAAGTGTAATCATTCATTGTACCATATCTGGAATAGTTGAAAATGATACTATTGAAGAGGTTCCGTTGTTTACTCTTATGAAACATATTATGAGTTATGATAGTAAATTCATAGCATACCTTTGGACATGTTTTGAATTGATGACAGGTTGCTTGTTCTTTGCCTTCTCGACAATGATGGGGTGTTTAAAATGGCTTTAGACTTAGCTGTTTCACCCCATTCAGAAGATACTATAAATGAAAGGCTCAAGTCAGTTGTGTCTAGGGTAGCACATATCGTAACATCTATTCCCGACAAAGCACGATTGAGAGCCCCGCCTTTACTCTCATCACAGTATCCTTTATTTCTGCGGCACTAGTTATTCTGTTTATTTATTATTGTCTATCCATGTGTTTATTTCAAAAATGCCTTTTATTAATGATTTTCCTTTACAAAAGTATTATAGTTTGTTTTTCAAGCAGATCACTATTCAACTTCTGATTGGCATGGAAGAAAGGCAGGCCATCACTGATAAAAGTGAGATGGATGTTAACCTTTCATTTCTTGGAGAAATATTTTCCCGTATCATTCGACGTGGATCTTCAGGTAGCGAGATATTTCAAGCGGTAGTGTTAGATTTTCTTTCTGTCATTTTGCTTATTCATCTCCATTTTAGTGAACTTGTGCTCCACTACGAGTTATATATCGATTTTGTTAAGTGAAGAACAATTTGTATGAGTGTGACTTTCTACTCTTATCCATTCTTTAGTTTTTACTCCTCACTCTTTCAGATAGTTCAATAAGTAATACTGTGCTAAATAGATGAGTGTCATTTGGTATAACCTGAGTTTCTAATTTGTGAATGCAGAAATATTTGTTCATCTAAGAATGCATCTCATGTCATATATGGTGATTTGATTACATACTGGTGTTTGTGCATTTACTATTTCCTAGTTCTAAATATTTATCTTGCATCTTAAATGCTGCCAAAGATGATGAAACTTTTATGTAAGTTGAAGCTGGAGAAGCTAAGGTAAATGTGAAGATTGTGCATGGTGATACTAGGATCTTCATCTTGAAGAGGCAAAAGGAATGTGTAATTTAAATCCAAGGTTATGGTGTAGGGTTAAATTACTAAAGGAACATTCAGTGTTCTTAATTTGACAATTATGGTAAACAGGCATGAGGGTCCGGAATCATGAATGTTTGTGCACTATAGTTTGGAATGTCACATAGCATTAACTACGTGAAATTTAACTGTGCTTCTTTTAAAGACATGCTACCCAAGTATTCTGTTCATTACATTACATTCAGCTGATAGGGATTTCTTTAATTTCTTTTTTTTCTTTTTCCTCTTTAGGTAAGCAAGATGGTGGTGAAATTGACACTGAAGTAAATTACATTCATTGCTTGCAGATGTGCTGTTAAGTGAAGTAACTCCCCAGGTTCTCAGACATGTTCGAAGTTGCTTATCTTCAAACACTGATGTATTTGAGTCAAACCCTGAATCTCAATTTTGGTTGAAGATAATGGAAGCAATAACAGATTCCTACACTGTTGAAAGAATTGCAGAACAGCTTTTGCGTCAGCTTGCAACTGAGCATGCAAGTGATATTGAAGCTTACTGGGTTCTTTGGATATTGTTTCATCAGTTACTAAAATCTCAGTCATCAGTCAGGTTGGTGAACATTTGCTAGTTTATACCTTCGATCAAGTTTAGCTGATTATTTTAATTGGGTTGTTCCTTTCATTGCATTTAGGCCATTCAGAATCAGAAGGAATGACAATCTTATAGTCATGAATCATTACAATTAACGGCACTAATTAGGATAACTTGCATGCATATTGATGGTCTGAAATACAATAAATTGGAGAATGAACCTTTCTTTTCTTTTCCTTCCTGTATATTTATCTATAAATAAATTCAAATTGGATATTAATAATTTGAAATTTGAATATCCAACCGTAATCATATTGTTGTTTTCTTTTGGTGAGCTGTGCTACATGCAATTGCAAATAGTTGTGTGATGCAGAAGTATTTCATAATAGATAGATAAATAGTGTAGCAGATTGTTATACTTTATTGTAAATCGATGCAATTTAGAAATTCACTATATAGGTGGCACATTGTACTGCTTTGTTTCTTTTTATAGCTGATCTTGCTTTTCATACTTTTTTCTCAGGTCCATGTTTTTTGACAAGTTTTTACTGTGGAAAGTATTTCCTGTTTGTTGCCTGCAGTGGATCTTGCAATTTGCTGTTTTTGAATGCTCACCCATTAAAGATTCGTGGACTAAAGGTCATGAAACCACCAATGGTCTCTTAGACATAGTGCAACGCCTGGCTGCCGTATGGTCAAAAAGGGACTTTGTACAATCAGCCCCACTAGAGCAGCAAGCTTGTATCCTTTACTACTTCCACAAATCAAATTAGAAGTTCTCAATTTGGTTGACAATTATTGAACATGCAAGATATAGAAACTTAAAAATTTACCAGGGGAATCAAAGATTCATATCTTGTTTTAGTTATTTTCTTCTAAACCATACCAACACCTCCAACTGCATCCGTCCATCCATTTTCATTCCTTTCTCGCCTTTTTATTTGTCATGTTCTGTTTCCCTTTAACTTAAAAACAGATATAACTGCTGCTTTAGGCCTTTGTCTGGAGAAGATGTCCAAAGAGGAACTAGATAAAACAAAGGATGCAATGCACTCAATTCTTCAAGGAGTCAACTGTAACTTCTTGTAACTTTTGCTTCCAAATTGTCATGGATTTTAGCTGGTAACTTACTTTTGCACTAATACTTTTAACAGGTAGGCTGGAGAGCCCTGCAGACCTAGTGCGAAAAATGGCTAGCACTATCGCTTTAGTGTTCTCTAAAGTAGTTGATCCAAAGAATCCTCTATATCTTGATGACAGCTGCAATGGGGAGACCATTGACTGGGAATTCGGATTAACCACCTCTGAGAAAGGGAGATTGTCAGTCTCAAATGCAGAGAAACAAATTGATGAAACTGGGACGTCAACCAGCGCCACTTTAAGTAAAGACTTAGCACATGCAGCTGATGGTGGGAAAGGAAGTGGGGTGAAGAGTAAAAGCAAGAAATCCTCAGAGTTCAGTTTGGTTGATCCAGATGAGATTATTGATCCAGCTACTCTAAATTATGAATCGGTCTCTGATGAAAATGATGATGATGATGCAAGTGAGAATTCTGATTCATGTGACTCCTCTTTGCAGCCATACGACTTGACAGATGATGACACAGATTTAAAAAGAAAAATTTCACAGCTGGTTGATGTGGTTGGAGCCTTAAGGAAATCTGATGATGCTGATGGGGTAAGTGGTTTGAGTTCACCATTCATTCTTTTCTTCACGAAGATGATTCAGTTTGCATTATCTATGATGTATAAATTTGATATGCAATATGAAGACTCTTCGGGTAAAATTTGCTAGAAAATTTGATTTCGGCTACCTAATTGAGTTTTTATTTTCCTTTTTATCCTTTTGGTTGCTCAAGTTACTTGGTTTATAAACTTAAACATATATTAGAAATTGTTCCCTTGTTGGAAGTTATATGGCAGATATTGATTATGAACACATTTAACTTATTTCTAGAGAATCTTAGTGGAAGGTCTTAATTGGTAATGTATGTTTTAACACTGCAGGTGGAGAGGGCTCTAGATGTTGCTGAAAGTCTTATACGAGCATCACCTGATGAACTAACACATTTAGCAGGTGATCTTGTTCGAACTCTTGTACAGGTTCGTTGCTCTGATGTAGCTGTAGAAGGCGAGGAAGAATCAGCTGAAGAGAAGCGGCAAAGAGCTTTGATAGCATTGGTTGTCACACGTCCATTTGAATCTCTTGATACCCTAGACAAACTATTATATTCACCGAATGTAGATGTTTGTCAACGCATAATGATACTTGATGTAATGACTCTGGCAGCAGAGGAGCTTGCTAATGCTAAAACTATGAAACCTAAACATCAGAAAGGGCCCCTCATATCAACCATTTCAGAACCTCAACCCTGGTTCTTGCCTAGCAATACAGGGCCTCCTGGCACTGGATCATGGAAAGAGGTCTCAGACACAGGAACCCTTCTGAACTGGTCGATCCGAAACGAAAGAGAACTTCCACTAAAACCCGGTCAGGTCAAGAGAGGAAAGACTCGCCGGTGGAACCTTAGATCAGGAAATATACATGAAAGCCAAACTGAATGGTCTCAGAATAAGTTTCCTCTCTATGCAGCAGCATTTATGCTTCCAGCTATGCAGGGATTTGATAAGAAAAGACATGGTGTTGACTTGCTTGGTCAAGACTTTATTGTCCTTGGAAAACTCATCTATATGCTTGGTGTTTGCATGAAATGTGCTTCCATGCATCCCGAAGCATCTGCATTGGCTCCTCTTCTTCTTGATATGTTAAGAGCCAGGTACTTGACTCAACATCAATATGTAAATGTCCTGTCATGATTCCAGATCTTAGACGTAGTAGCTTTTATGGCATCAGCTGACTAGTGTCTAATAGTACATATAGATTGACAACCTCATCGGATATTTTTCTCATGGTCATGATGGATGTATGTGCATGCATGCAACTGCATTCATGGTGGTTCATATTTACTATTCATAATACATCAAATCTTTATGCGTACATAATTTGCTAATCTGCCATTTTCCACGATTTTGTTAACTCAGGGAGGTGTGCCATCACAAAGAAGCATATGTCAGGAGAGCTGTCCTTTTTGCAGCATCATGTGTGCTCATTGCTCTTCATCCTTCTTCTATAGCATCTTCCTTGGTTGAAGGAAATATCGAAATCTCTGAAGGGCTTGAATGGATTCGTACATGGGCCCTTCACGTTGCCGATTCCGACCCAGATAGAGAATGCTATACGGTAAGCAAAGAGTTCTTACCACATTTTTCAGTTTCTTATCTCATCTCTGCTTCAGTTTCAAGAGATATCTCTCTGATCTATGCCTTTTTAAGAATGCTTAAATATTTTGTCCAAGTTCATTCATTTTTGTAAATGACTAATCCAATCCCATTTATGCATGTTCGGACCGGTGGTTGAACCTTCAGACCATCGGTTCCCAATTTATCTGGTCCAACCGGTTTGTCTGGATCAATTGAATAAATTATTATAAAAATCTTAAAAATATTTAACAAATAGAGAAAATAGGTTCACCCAATGGTTCAATCGGGTAACCGGTTCCCAAGTCAATCAGTCCAACCCCTTATTCTAGACCAATACCTTGGCCATTCCCAATCCGGCCAGCCAATCCAGTCTAGTTTTAAAAACAGTGTTCATAGTATTTTTAATTTTTGAGCTTAGGCTAGTAGCCCGGCTCTCGGACAAGTTTAGTGCCTAGGACTGCATTTCATTTACTTGGTTGATTTATTAGAATCATTATGTTGTTTAATGCCAAAGTTTAATTCTGATTTTAGATGGCTGTATCATGTCTCCAACTACATTCTGAGATGGCCCTTTTAGCTTCCCGAGCGCTAGAGTCAGCCGAAACTACATTCAAAGCCAAGACTATTAGTCTTTCATCCAATCTTTCGAAAGGAACAATCAAAATCCCCAACTCCAATATCCGATACTACTAGATCCATTGCTTGTCAATGTAAGTCTTTTCTCACTACATTTTAACTTTTCCCATTTTGCATATAATTATATAAACTGCTCAAAATCATCTTCGTGTTTATATTAAACCTTGTTTCAGTTTATTTCAGTTGGTTCATCTTAAAATGTTTAAATTTATGATAACTTTTCCCTATTTATAAGCTCTCTTATGTAGGTAGAAGTGCCATAGCAATTCTTGTATTATACTTTGAATTTACATTTTAGTCTCCTTACTTTAAAAATGAGCAAACGAGTTATTAAACATTAGATAAATGAGCAAACTGGTCCCTCATTAAATGCTTACGTGGAACTTTATATTAATTAAAGTTGAGCAAAAAAGGAATAATCCATTTGGAATTTTGAGTTAAAAGCACTTAATATTAAAACTGACCCATACATTGTGAATCTTCATCTACTTTGTTTAATTCGGATCAAAAAACTCAGAAAAGGCTCTCCTCCTTTATCACTCCCAGTCCTTTTATTTATTAAACCTTTTGACTAACAGTTTTTGTTGTTGATTGTTATTGTTAACGGTTATTGAGTTATTATGATGTTGATGTGACAATCCATGTCGGTGTTCATAAAATTATTAAAAATTTTAGTTCAAAATGAACTTGGATAAATGAGCATCCAAGTTCGTTCGAATCTCGTTATCCATTTGTGTAGATTTATTCTGGATATAGTTTTTTAAATTACAACAAATTTTAAAAAATATAAAAAATTATAAAACATTATAAAAATTACGAAAATAAATGAAAAAGGGTAGTTCTTGCTATCTTACAATAGGTAAATCCTATTTTTTAACAAGTTTTTAAGTTCTTACCGTTGTTTTCTTCTTCTTCTTTTTTATCTAATTTGATAGTTGTGACATCGGTAATTGATATGCTTTTATAATCATTTTTCGGATGGAAGATGTAAAATTATAATGTTGAAAAACATATTTATTGTTTTGATTAAACATGTGCCTAAAATAAGAAAACCAGACTTATAATAATGAATTTGTTTAGTATAGATGATAAAAGGATAAGGTTTTAAATCATATGGCCATGTGTTCAAATTTATGGGATTTACCTATTGTGAGATGATAAGAAAAGTTTTTTACATTAACTTGAACAAATGGATTTATAGCAACAAAAGCAAGGACCATCGTCTTTAATTTTTTATATAAATTAAAAGACTATGTTTAGAATGAATTTAGATAAACAGATGCTAAACTATAATTGTTGAAATTGGATTGAATAGGTCAATGGAGTTAGTTAACCCGGATCAATATGAATTGAGATAAAAATCAGTTGAGTTGGTGGCTGACCTAGTCGAAATAGTTTAATAGATTTTTTTAAAAAAAAATTGAATTTATAATAATTTATCTAATTGAAATCGGATCGATTGAATTGATTGCCTGATCAATTTGATCATCGGTCCGATTTCAAAAATCATAGTTCAAGTTTAGATGAATTAGTTATCTATTTGTCTGGATTTATTCTTGAGTATGTTAGCATAATAATGATCAATGATAGAAATTGTTAGCCAAAAAGCTTAATTGATAAGTCTTTAATATTTTAGGGTTTAATTATTTCATTTTTCATATACATTGCGTCGGTTTTAGGCTTATTCAAAAAAAAATTAACCAATATTTATACATTGTATAATTTGGTATTTTTTTTACAGTTTTATTTTTCTTTATGACATTGAGGATTAAATTTAAAACAATGAGAAAAGATGAAAATTATTATAATGAACTTTTGGTTGTTTTTATTTTTGGTATATTTTTTACTTAACTTAGAGTTGTTGTTTTTTTTTTTTTTGCTTTTTAGATGAAAGAGTTTTAAAAAAATGTAAAAGAATATTAAATTACATGATATTTAAATGTTTGAGAGTTAATTTTTTAAAATCAATACTAAATTGATACAATATATAAATATTGAGAATTAAAGATACTACGTCAATGTTTAAAGCTGCAACACATCTTTTGTTTAGTGATCAAAAAGATAAAATCAAATAGTTGAATAATTATTTTGTAAATATTCAGAATTGAGTGACCAAAAATGAAATGTATCAATAGTTGAATCGCTACAAGTCGAATTTACCCAAATATAATAGAACTTGAGTAAAGCAAAATTTAAAGATTGATATTGTAAGTGGGAGCCAAAGCCAGAAGAATCACAAGTCAGCATCAATGGCGTTTTCCCTCACTTCTCTCTCCAAATCACTTTCCTCTCTCCTCCGTTCCCAACATTCACTACCAAATCTCCCCCAAAACCCACCAAATTTCGCCCCGCCGGTTTCTCAATCGGACCCCAAATCAACATCCATTCGCCTTTCTTCCTGTTTGACCACACCGGCCGATGAAACTAATGCCATAACATGCCCATCATTAGCCTACGCCAATACCCTTTTCTTCAAATCGGGTCACTACAACGTCCAGGTGGTGGTGGCCGACAACGAACCGGAGGATAAGCTGTTGGGCCGGTTCAGGAGAGCCGTGTTTAAAGCCGGTGTTATACAGGAATGCAAAAGGAGGATGTTCTTTGAGAGCTCACAGGAAAAAAAGAAGCGTAAAGTAAGAGAAGCTTCTAAAAGGAACCGCAGAAGGTTTAGCTTTCCTTCCCCTTTTTCCCTTGTTTCTTTCATAGCTTTTAATTTAACCACAAAAAATTCAGTATTGGGGTTTATTATCTGTGCTTTGAGTTTGATGTTTGTAGTTTTGGTGAATTTTCATAGTCTTATATTGGGATCATCGTTTTAACTCAATAGGCGGAAAAAATTTTCTGATCTTCAAATTTGAATTTTGAATTTTTTTGAGGGCTGAAATGAAATTTTATCATTGTATTAATTTATAACTCTACAGATTTTAGAGGGACTAAAATCATAATTTTACCATGTTTGGAAGCGCCGGCCCTGCTTTCGAATATGCTTTTTTTGCACAATTTTTTTTTCTTGTGTTCGCAGACATGGACGATTTATTTAATTTTTCAAGTTAATATTTTTAGTTATAATTGTTTAGTTTTATGTTTCGGAACTGGACTGATTGGTCCTGGAATATGTCGAGTATCGGGTCAGGAACAAGAGATTAGTCTAATTGACTCGCAAATTAGTAGGAATCAATTAGTGGTTGAACTAGTTTAAGAGATATTTTCTATTTTCTATTTTTATAAATTTTTAATCGAACTAATCGGATGGATGGTTTGAGCGGGTTTGATCATCCGTCTGTTTTTGAGAACCTTATTTTTTAAATTTAAAAATTTATAATTTTAATATTTTGATTATAATTCCTTTATTTTTATAAGATTTTATGATATATATTGGGTGGAACTTTGTAAAAGATAATACATGCATCTCTTTTTTTCCAGAAGAGCTTATTTCAAGGTGGAGTGCTAAAGTATTAAATGAAATTTGAGGGTGAAAGTATCATGGAATTTTTGCATTAGGAGTAAGATTTAATTTTATTTTTTTACCTAGAAAATAGATAAATTAGTGACTGTACATTAGATAAAAGAATAAATTGGTTTTTTTTTTAAATTATTTATTTTTACTGTTAAAAACTAGTCTAATCAAATAGTTATATGTGGTGAATGATATATAACTTCATTTTCACATATAAAAGTCCATTTTTTACAGTAAAATAGATGGAATCTCTGATCTACTAATTGCTCATTTAATGAGTAGAGAAGTAAAATGCAATTTGCTCATTTCTCGAATAGAAGATTGCTCCTCCTCATTGCCATGTCAAAACTTTGGTCTCTTTGTTTTTAATGCTTAAATTTTCAAATATATATATATTTTTTCCTTCTTTCTTTTGCCTACAATAACAATGTTGCTATATATATATATCCTTAAAATTCTCATATCTATTGTCTATTTTTGAGTGAGTTGTCTCTTTTCATGTTGCCTAATTTTCTTTTGAATACATGGTGGTTGGTTTAAACTTTTATAGAGAATCTTGTTGGTTTAATTGTGCCCTGAGTTTCTGTATTATTCGAACTTTTGAAATTTAGTCTTTCTACTTTTATTTTTAGGAATTTAGTCTACCAATTTATCTGATTTGAAAATTAAAATTAAAACCAAATTGATAACACCACTAATGAAATTCTATTAAATCTGAATATATGACATTTTAATATTCAAAGTTTTGATTTAAAAATTATAATTCAATTGATAGCACATATTTAAATAAATTTAACATAGCTCAATTAACTTGTTATTAATTAGACTTCATTTTTAAATTAGCCAGGTAGAGAGATTAAATTCTTGAAGTTAAAAATCTTAAGGATTAAATTTAAAATGTTTGGAGAGAATAGGGACTGGAGATATAATTAGACCAATGTTTTTGTGCTTTGCAGGTTTCTTTTTGGTCTATTTATGCCTCTAATCACTCTACTCTTTGGACTTTCGAAATTTAGTCCCTTTGCGTTTTAATTTTAAATTAAAGTTCAATACTTCTATTAAATTTGAATATATGTTATCAATTGGATTTTAATTTTTAAATCAAACAGTATTCAAATTTAACAAAAATACATTAATAGTATTATCAATTGAACTTTAATTTTCAAATCTATTTTATTAAATTGTAATTTTTTTAATATAAGTTGTAAGGGGTTAAATGTCCTAATCTTATCAAATCTAATTAATTTTTTTTAAAAAAATTAAATTAAATTTAAAACCGAATTTCTGATTTTTTTTATTAGTTTTTTAACTGGTTCAACTGACTATTACTTATTAATCCAATAAAAAAAAACTCTTAGTTGAGTGGTATATACTGGTCTGGATGAATCACCGCTTCTCCATTCAACCGACTGATCCAATCGAATCAACATTGGTTTTAACTAATATGGAAGTTATGGATGGCAATGAGAGTTTTTTGTTTCTTCATTTTTCTTAAAAAATACTTGTCATAACCATATCTGATGCATGTTTGAACATGAGTATATAGATTTGTCTGTTCTAAAGCTCCTTCGAATACATAAAATTCAAACACCTAATGGTATTAGGCATTCACATCCAAATCCGAATAGCATAGTTTATTGAATGATCTGTTTTGCTTGTTTTCAGACGCCCGAAACCGAAGAATTCGGCACAATCTAGAGAGGAAACCAGTAAGAAGGATGAGGATGAAGAAGATAATTGGGAGCTTCCTGAAGGAGACTTGCCTTATTAAACCATATTTCATCTTAAATTCTATATCATTCAACCTAATTTCAGGTTATAAATTCTTGATTTTGGCTTAATTGAATTCTTTCCAGTTTTCAGGATTTTCATTTTAATTTATGTTATTCCGAGTTTTCATTTCCTTTTTATGTATATATCTATGATAAACTTGGGTACAGATATGATTTTCAAATATATGGAACTTAAAAGGTTAATTTCAATGATCAATTATCCTATTATGGGTGAGTTGCGTTTTGATCAATTTTAATTTTTGTATTTTTTAAAATTTGAAATTAAATTTTGCTGTGTTTCATATTATGTGTAAATTGTGAATTTTATTTCATGTTTTTTCATCTCATTATTATAGTGTTTATACTTTTCAAATTTTGAAATTTCAATTTTGACTTAAAACGGTTGTCATTAAATACATTAAGTAAAATAGTGTGGTTTTTTTGTAGGTAATATATAAAAATAACAAGTTGATATGATATTATACATATGATAATATATTTTTCATATAAGATTTTGGACATTACATGGATCGTTGATTACCTATTAATATATAATGTCTTCTTCATTATAATTTGACCATGTAATGTAATTTAATATTTGTCTATAGATTTTGTTTTACTTGCAAAAAGAAATTGAAAATATCATACAAAGAATATAAAAAATCTAAAAATAATAAAATATTTAAAATATGAGTTACAGTTAAAAATATACAATAATATTAAAAAGTTAAATGCAAAAATGATTATTTAATTTACAAAATTTTAATATTTTAAAATTGTTTTAAAATTAAATTTATGATCATTATATTATTATTTTTTTAATTTATTTTCTACTAAATTCAAAATTGTATTTGAGTATCCCTGATTTTCTTTGAGTCGGTTATGGGAGTGAAAGTCTTATTTTAAGTTAAATATTTAGGACATTCCTATGTTACACGGATTTAATTAAATTAGTCTCTCTATTATTAAATAAATTAATTTGGTTCCTATATTATTAAGAAGAATCAAATAAGTTCACATTTACTATATAAAAATATCTCGATATTTTTTTCAATTGTCGTTCAATTCCGAATAAAAAATTTCATCTATAGAATCATAGGAACTTTAAAAATATTAACTTTGTTAAACAGTGAATGATATAAATAGTAAATATTAATTTTATTCTAATTTGACATTATTTGATTCTTTTTAATTGTATAAGGATGTTGAGTGTTTTAGTGTGAATATCCCTCAAAATGATTAAATTGTCTATTTATATGACACAGTTATTGTTCATGAATGTGGCGTCGTAAATAGGTCCATATGCATGCCAACACATACTTTATTCTAAGATCAACACTTATTTTCTATGAGTGGGTTTTTTTGCATAGTAGTACGAACCTACATCGTACAAGCCCATGAAAGGATGTGAACACCTCACATGTGAATCCAAGATGCGAACCATGTAAGTTATGGGTCAATACCCAATCAAGTAATTGGGTAGTGGGTGAGTAATGATGAACACCATAACAAGAGATTAAATTGATCTATTTAATCAAAGAGGAATTAATTTAATCAAGTCCTGTAATAGAGAAATGAATATATTATATATTAAGTTTCATGTATTAAAATTATATTTTATAATATTAAGTTAAGAAATCATTAGTAAAAAAATGAATTGAAAGCAACACAAAGCAAAATATGATGCAAAATCTATATTACTATATATATATATATAAAAGGAAGCCCTAAGACCTTCTGTTCTTTCACACGCAATTATATATATTTTTACATTATTAATATAATAGTTAAATTTCAATTTCTATCCCTAAACTACATTTAGATTTAATATTTAATTTTTATGCTTTAATTTTATATTATTTGACTCCTCTATGCTTAAAATGTTATTAGTTAGTCTAAATATTTTATTTTTGTTAAAATATTAACGTGATTTTTAAAAATTGTTGATATTGTTAGAATTATTTATTAAATTCATATCCATTACAATGTCATTTTTTCATCATATAGTTATCAAGTGAATTTTTATTTCTTTTTAGAATGTCACACAAGTAAATTTTTTTATTTAAAAAAAAAAGAATTTTAACAGTATTTACAACTAAACTTAAATTTTTAATTTTGAAAAATAACTAGACAAAATTCTTGAAAATAATAGTATAAGGATTAAATTCCTGATAAAAAAATTTAGAGCATATTATAATATTTAAAATTTACCTCTATAATTTTGTCAAAAAAAAACCCAATGGTGTGGGGCTACCTGTCCAAAATTTGAGAGGATTTGATAAAAATATTAGGTTTGAAAAAATGGGCTTAGACAAAAAATTAAGTCCGTTTAAATTATGGGCTAAGCTCATGATTCAACATTTAAAACACCTAAGCCCAGCCCAGTTTAACCCGTTTTCTATGTTTATAATATAATATATTATGTTAATTTTTATATATTATTTAATTTCTATCACATAAAAGCTAAATCTATAGTAATATATAATGTTTTAATGTAAATATGAAAAAAAATATTAATATCTCTATATATAATTTTAATAAATGAAAAGTATATAAAAGTATTCAATAATTAATTAAAATAATATAAATATAAATTTTAAAAATAAAAAAATAATATAAGTAAACCTAAAATAAATTTGAGTTAATTATTTATGAAGCCAAACAAATTTGAATAAAATTTTTAACACATATTTTAAATCGGCTCAAAATAAACATAAAATATATTAATACCGATAACATATTCAACTATCTCATGATGACCACTAGCCAAATAGAATACAAGTAAATAAAATACTATTGTCCTGTCCCTGTCACTTGCAATCCCCGTCTATTATTGCGTATAAAGTTGTAACAGGGTAAGCAAGGAGAAAAAATTCAATACGGTAACAAGTTGATATGTTGATTATTTAATTTTAAAAATTATAAAATAATAACTGAATTATTCATGCTGACACAAAATTATTTTTTATATATTTTATGTCAATAAATAATTTTAAATTTATAAAAATATTAAAAAATAAATAATAAAATTAAAAAATCATAAAAAGTTCATGAATTTCCAAAAAATTAGCATGGAGTAGTAGATTGCCATGCAGATTGAAATATTAAAAATTTAACGTTTTAGTTAGTATTTTCGTTGAAGAATATCAAATTGACTCTTTTTTGAAAGATTGATGATTAAATTTGACTATTTTCAAAAGAATAAGGGCCAAATTTAACTAAAAATGGGAAAAATTAACCCCAAAAATGTAAAAGTTGAGGCTAAAATTGAAATTATGTCATTTTTAAAATAACATGCTGACATGGCAGTTAAAAAAATTATATAATAAAAAATTTAACCATCAAATTTTACATTATTAGTTTAATCATAATTTTAAAAATTAATTCTCAAAATTTACAAATGATCTCAATTTTATCTTAATTCTAAAAGATTCAAAAAATATATATAGAAGTACATGAATATTTTCAAAAAATATATGATAAATTAAAATTTTATATTAATGTTAATATTAATATTAAATAAATATAAATATATTAATATTAAATAAAATAAAAATCCCCCGACCATCTTTCCGTCCTTCCCTCCACCACTACCGTCACAAGTCCATGGGGTATAAAACCTTTTTTCCTAAACTAGCAGTACAGCACGATTATTTTATTGAATGTTTTTGTACTCAAAAGAGTAACAACAACATTAGGTGGGTAAAAACTATTGAAAGAACTTACTTTTTTAAACAATAACAAAAAAAAGACATGGTTTTAATTTTTTTTTAATTTTACTCGAAATTTGAGAGAGTTTATATAAAAATATTAGGCACTGAAAAATAAGATTAGGTAAAAAAATTAGACATTTTTAAAATGTTGGTTAGACTCGGACTTAAATCAAGCTCGAGCTTGATCTATTTTTAAATTTATAATATTTTATATTATGTTATTTCTGTATTTTATGTAATTTAAAAAATAGTTAAAAAATAAACTTATACTAAAGATATAATATTAATCTAATATAAACATTAAAATAATGTTAATATGACTATATAAAAACATTCAATAAATAAAAAATGTATAAAATTATTAAATATTAAAATAAAATAAATATGTTTAAAAAAATTTAAAATAATATGGGTAAGTCTAAAATGAGTTTGGATTAGTCTTTTGTAAATATAGACAAGTTTAGACAAAATTATATTAATACCATATTTCGAGTCGAGTCGGATTTACACAAATATAAAATATGTTAATATCATACTTAAATCTGACCCGAACCCGATCTATGAGCACATCTAGTTTAAATTTCATACGAAATATATTTGAAGCCTTGTAATTAAAATAAAAATACCCTCCCGGATTTGGGGTAAGCCTCATCAAATGAAGTATTGGAAGAAGTAATGGGCAACAATTGCAAATCCCAGTCTTTTTCTTAACTGGGAAACTTAACAGAAAACTTTCTACATATTTCAACACTGTCTCAGCTCCAATCAACCCTAGTTTCCTTCTATAAACTTCCACTAACAAGATCACTTAAGATCCCATCCAAAGTCAATCCTTTTAAATCTCCAACTTGTAAAACCACTCCTCTTTCGCCTTCTCACCCATTGCACTTCTCCAAAACAGCTTCCATTTTCCTTCAGTTAACCCTAACATGAATTTGCAGCAGCAAAGAGGGAGAGGGACGGGAGTGGTGGTGGTGGTGGGTTTTCTATTTTTTTTTAATATTAATATAAAATTTAAATTTATTATTATTTTTTGAAAATATTTATGTATTTTTATATTTTTTTTATTTTTTTAGAATTAAGACCAATTTGATACTATTTGTAAATTTTGAAGGTTAATTTTTTAAAATTATGATTAAATTGATATAATATGTAAAAATTTAGGACTAAATTTATTATTATATTAATTTTTTAACTATAATGTAAGCTTACCATTTGTGATTTTGACAAGAGTGACTAAAATGACCGATTTATATAACACAAATGCTTAATTTACAAACTTTTTATTTTGAGTGCCTAAAATAAATTTCTTTTACAGTTAAATAACTATTTGTGGAATTTACCCTTTTAAAAAAACATATTTTAAAAAAACATGAAAAATGTGATCAACAAAAACAAACATGTCCCAAATTAAAGACATTGATATGTCATTATTACAGACAAGATCGTACATTGAAAATAAGATTTTTTTTTTTGATAATATACCCCTTACATTAATATACATTGTTTAAAGGATCTCTTATATTATTTTTTAGTTAAATAAGTCTCTAACTTATTATTTTTATTCATGAAAGTCCTTGATTTTAATATTAAAAAAAATTAATTTAAATTTTTAAATTACTTTCTATTTTTATGTTGATTTGATTTTGATCATAATAGTTTATTAAATAGAAATAAAATAATATTAATATTCTTGAAAGTAAAACGAAATAATACTTAAATTCGTTGAAAGTGTTTATATATAAAACACACTTAATCATTATTTTGAAAATTTTGATTACTCTTTTAAATTTTCTATTGGTGTTAAAAGTGTATAATTTCATTACATTAACAAGAAATTAAGATAAGAGCTTAATTTTACTTTAATGATAAAATCAATGGCTTTTATGGGTAAAATCATAAGGGTTTATTTAACTATTAAAACAATTTAAGGACTTGCTTAAGGAATGTGTAATAATATGTTAGGCCTAAGCACGAGTTATTGGCTCAAAATATCTCACTTGAGCTTGGACAGCCACGTTTACTACTTAATTCTCATAAAAGAAATATCATAGTTGGATGTCCTTCTATTATAATTTATTGCATTAACAAATTTTGAAAATAGTAAGATTTGTTTGTAATAGTGAATAAATCTCGTCTCTAGCATGTTATGACATTGATTTAATTTGATTGTTATTTTTAGAGGAGAACAATTTTTGGTTAAAATGAAGAAAATTGATTACACTGACACAATCGGTTTAGTCGATTTCAGTTTAGACGATTTAGGTTGTCTTTTCAATTATGGATTCTTTTTTGTTGGTTATTTTGTTCAGTTATCGGTTTTTGAATTTTCAAACCGTCTTGACCGAAAAAACCTGACTTAATTTAATACTTTTGATTATTTAAAATAGGATATATTTTGCTATTAGCCCTTGTAGTTTTTGAAAGTTGTGGATTTAATCCATGTATTTAATTTGATTAGTTTTAGTTCCTATATTTTTCAAATTTTCAAATTTTAATCCTCACCAAACAATAATTGTTAAATTTATTAAGTTTTGCTATTTCTAAAACTGATGTGGTAAATATGTTATCACATATGTAACGTCATGTCAACTTGTTATTTTCACATATTACTTACTAAAAATCTAATTAATGGGTTAACAACTGTCATTTGTATAAAGGCTGGAATTTCAAAATTCAAAAGTATGACAATTTTAAACGATCCAATTGAATAATATGGATTAAATATGTAATTGTACGCATAGTATATGCCCAGTAATTGAACTCAACAGAATAGATTTAACTGCTACGGTTTGAGTCATGACTAAAATTTCAGAAGTTGAAAAGTATAGGGACTAAAATTGACTGATTAAAAAAGTATAAGGATTAAAATTGTTTAAATTAAAGTGCAATAATTAATCCACAACTTTTGTAAAGTATAAAGACTAATAGTGTAATTTAATTTTAAATTTTTTTTAAAAAATATATAAAATAAATATATATTATTTAAGCCCAATAACTAAAGTCAGCTAAAGTTAATTAACCAACCAAACTGATCAACAAAAAGTTAGTTCAATTACGTTGATTCTTGAACTTTAATTTGATTGAGTCGATCTTTGTAGATTATAATTAGTTAAGTCTGTTTAATAAAAAAAATGGTAAAAAAAAGAATGTTGTCTCCTAATTATATTTTGGGTAAACTACATTTAAGGTCATTAAATTATGAGTATTTTTACGTTTTGATCACTTAATTTTAAAATGTTACAAAATGGTCATTGAACAATTTGAATTTTTTAATTTAAGTCAATGAACTATTCAAAAGTTTTTATTTAAATCATTGGATTGTTAGTTTTTTTTTTTAAAGTTTGAGTAGCAAACTCCAAGCGACGATTTGACGATCGACACAGTGGATCAATACACATCAACAAGTAGAAAAAATACTTTAAATCCAAGTCGATTTGACAGTCAATGCTAGAGATCAGAGAAGAAAACTATTTGTATTTTGGTTCGCAAATTTGTGACATTCAAAACTGTTTTATGAAAAAAAGATTGAATTGTAGAAAAGAAGGGAAATGAGAGTTTTCGATTGGTGCAAACAAAGAAGGTCGTACTGATTTTAACAACCTAATGACTGAAATGAAAACTTTCAATTAGTTCAATGACCAAATTGTAATTTTTTTAGTTAAATGACCAAAATGAAAAGTTACCTATAATTTAGTGTCTAATGGTGAGCTTCCTCTTTTTTTTTTTTTTTCTTTTCATTTGATTGTCGCTTGTCACTATTAACTGTCCCCATTGGTCTATTTGATTGGGAAAAAACAAAGAAGTACATCCAAAAGCAAAGCCTTGAAAGACAAGGAAGAAGTAGACCGGTCTTAACCCTTTCACGAATTGCAATAAGCAAAAATGGTCACCCCGAATCCCACTTTCTTCGCTTTCTCAGCCACGTTTATAGCTTAAACCAAGGTTAAAATATGCCTATAGTCCCGTACTTTTCTAAAATTAGAAATGTAGTCTTTATAATTGTATTTTCAGGAATTTAGCCATTTTACTTTCAGATTTCAAAATTCACCATCAACTTTTAATACTATTAAAATTTTTTGGTTAAATTGAAGTTAATTATAACATCCTTATTTAATTACATGACTATTAAGTGAGTAATTTTTGTATTTCAAAATATCATAACAACAAGTTAAAAAAATAAAACAATGTTAACAATTGAACCTGAATTTTAAAATCTGAAAAGTATAAAGATTAATTCCTAAAATAAAAGTACAAGGACTAAATTTATAATTTATGAAAAGTACAAGGACTATAGGCAATTTTAACCCTTAAACTAATTGCTGTTGCTTCTACTTCACCCTTTCATGTCTATGTAAAGTTTTACTGTTTAAGGGTCCCGTAATAAGAACCCAAGCTCGTAGTTCTTTTATGTTATTCAAAAACCATATTCCTTGATTTTTTTTTTCATTACTTTATTCATCAGTTACAATTACTAATAAGCCCCAAAATTGAGGGAAATTAAAATGAATGCATTGGCTTTTGGTTATGATTTCAAAGAGATTCAAGACAAGGTTTCTCTTCATTTAAGACCTTGGCATCGTTCATTTCAATTCTGGGTTCGAGCAGCTGATATTTATACTGGCTATAAGGTCTTTCTTTATCTTCTTCTTCTTCTTCTTGTTAATTTGATAGTTTTTGATTGTTGGGTAATTGTTGAAATGATAGGTGTTTCAACTTCGAGTGAGTTTGGTGAAGGATCCACAAAAGAAACAAGCAATGTGGGATAAACAACTTGAGCTTGCTGCTGATAAAATTTACGCTTTGTGTTATGATCTTGGTGGGTTTTTCCTTAAGGTATACACATTGATTGGTTTGAAAATGGTTCAAATTTAAATGGGTTTCTTTCTGTTTTTTTTAGTTTCTTTTCTATTTGATTCTTATTGATTGATTTAGCTGTTCTTAGTTCTTTAAACTACAGTCTTTGCTTTCGTGTTCTTTCAGTTCAATTAAAATGGGTTTGTCTGTTTTTACTTTTTCTGTACTGTTTGATTTTTATTGATTGCCCCTTCTGTTGATTCTGCTGTTCTTAGCTCTTTGCAAATTACAGTCTTTGCTTTTGTGTTCTTTCAGTTCAAATTTAAATGGGTTTGTTTGTTTTTACTCTTTTTTGTACTGTTTGATTCTTATTGATTGCTCCTTTTGTTGATTTTACTGTTCTTAGCTATTGGCAAACTGCACAGCATTTGCTTTTTGTGTTCTTTCAGTTCAATTAAAGACTGAATTTTACCTGTATATTCAAATTTGTTTATGTTCCTTTTGAAATCCTGTTTTACTTACTGATATTTCCCTTTTCACTTTGGTACTGAATACTTTTATTGGTAAATATATCATGGAGACTCCTGTACTAGTAGTTAGATTGCGTTTTGCCCCCTTTACTCAAAAAATGGGCAAATTAGTCCTTGTACGTTAGGTCAAAGAGCAAATTGATCATTTCTGTAGAAAACTTCATCCATTTCTACTATTAAAAACTGGCGTGGCTAACAGAATAACCAGACAAATACACATGGTGTGCCACGTGTACCTTATGTTGACGTACAAGGACCAATTTTTAACAGAAATGGATGAAACTTTTAACAAAAGGACTAGTTTGCTCTTTGATCTAACGTATAGGGACTAATTTGCCTAACTTTTTAGTAGAGGGGGTAAAATTCAATCTGACTCATAGTACAAGGGACTCCATGGAACTTTTACCTACTTTTATTCCCAATAATCGAGTCATGGATGTTGTTCATCGGTAGGGTGATATATTGTAATTTGTTGTCTGTTTTAATTGCTTGGTGGATGCTTGAATTGAATTAGATTGCTCAGATTATTGGAAAACCGGACCTAGCCCCAGCAGCATGGGTGAAAAGGCTTGTTACTTTGTGTGATCAAGCCCCAGCAACACCATTTGATGCTGTTCAACTTGTTTTAGAGGAGGAGTTTGGTCGAAGCATCAGTGAAATTTTTGAGAATTTTGATGTAAATCCTCTCGGTTCAGCATCGATTGCGCAGGTATTACTTTTTCATTTCTTTACCTGGCTTGAAGTTTTATATGAGCATGCTGGGAAGGGTATAGGTTTATGTATTTAAACATATAAAATCTTTGAAGGTTGAACATTTTCATTAAATAAGCTTCATGCTTGCCAACATACAGCAGGATATGGCACATTTGCTGCTTTATTGCTACCATAAAGTTTAACAGTTTTGTGGGGTTCTCGGGTTCCGGAAATAGGATAATGCTTACAAGAACCGAATGGATATACCTTAACATATGTTCGTATCTGAATTAGATTCATCGAGCAAGATTGAGAGGTGATAAGAACGATGTTTGTTGTTAAGGTAAGTCTCCTTGAAAATGATTTTAAAGCCTCATATGTCCATGTGATTTTGTCCATTCAAGTTTATGGCAGGTGCAACATCCGGGAATCCAGGATCTTATGATGACCGACATCCGTAACTTGCAAGCATTTGCACTGTACATTCAAAAGACTGATATCAAATTTGATCTGTTTTCCGTTACCAAGGAAATGGAAAAACAGGTATCTGTATTCACACTGATGTTCCTTGCAAAACACATCTATCCTTGTTTTATGTACTTTTCAGATTACGTAAAGTGAGAGTATCGCTCCACTTGGATTTGGATTTCTTTGTTCTTCTGCATGTCGTTAATTATTTATCCTTTCTGTTGTCAAGATCGGATATGAGTTTGACTTTCTAAGAGAAGCCAATGCTATGGAGAGAATTCGCCGTTTCTTATACGAGAATAACAAAAAGACTCCGGTCCTGGTTCCAAGAGTGCTTCGGGGTTTGGCTACAAGGCAAGTTCATTTTGTTGTAATTCTTCATATTGCTTGTACAGGTTTGTCCTAGGACTATCCAAGGATATGTGGAAAAGATGTTTGAAAATGCATTACATGTTGTAGTTTAGGACTTGGTGTTGTCTTTATTGGTTCGATAGACAAGCATAAAGGCTGTACCGATGTAGAGTAATGAGGTTTGTTATCCAGGTTAATGTTGCATCATTGACCCTTAAAATATTTTAGCTTTTTAAACAAAACCATGGCTTGAAAAACCAGACCGGCTAATTCAACAGGTTGAACCAGGAATCTGTTGGTTTGGCAGTTCAACTTTATAAGTTGAATTGGAAAATTTTAAAGACTGAACCATAAAAAATCAGAAATAGATAGTCCAACCGGTTTGACCTCCTATTCGCTTTTTTCAACGATGGATAAACCATGTAACGTTTTACCTATTTAGTTAAAGGTATTGGGATCCTGGAAGGACAATAATACAGTTGATAGACTATCAAGCTGCATTCTTTAGCAAGAAAAGAGGAATGGCTTTTGAGACAAAGGGATTACGGATCTCAGCTCCTTCTGTATTTATGTCTATTTTTCTTCATGTTTTCTTGATGATGCATTTTATATTGTTTTTTTTTTCTTGTTTTATTGCTTCATTACAGTGCTGTCATTTCAGTAATGCGACGTTTACCTGTTTAAACAGGAGGGTTTTAGTGATGGACTATATCGACGGAGTCCCAATCTTGAATCTTGGTGATGAAATGGATAAAAGAGGAATAAATCCTGGTGGTAAGATGGCAACTTCAGCAAAGCAGTAAGCATCTTAAATACCAAAGAGACTATTGGGTCTCTTGCCTCATTTGGTCGTACTGTACCAGCTATACTCTACTGCATTTATCTTAAGTAACTCTTGTGAATGCAGGAATATACTTAAGAGTTTGACACTAGCTTATGGACAGATGATACTAAAGACCGGTTTCTTCCATGCAGATCCCCATCCCGGAAATATACTGATCTGTAAAGGTTCAGAGGTGAGTTGTCTGTCTTTTTTCTTTTAAGATTTTAAGTTCTATTATAAACTTCTTTCTGTAGAATTGCAAAGATGAAGTAGAATTGAGAGATGAAGAATTTCAAAGAGAAAAACTCTGTAATTTTTCTTATTCCATAAACATGAAACTGCTAGAATTCAAGGGAGAAAAATGAAAACAAGTTTGCCACTGTTTCCTCAATTATAATAATCAAATCGCTCTAAATGCGCAACCTTCATACCTTGGAAATATTTTAATGATCCTAGGTCTTTGATCTCAAACTCCTTAGCAAGTACTTCTTTTAGGTAGTTGATTTCTTTAGTATAATCCCCAGCAACAATAATATCATCAACATAAACAATGAAATAGCAACTTTTCCATTAGGAGAGAAATTTGTGGATAAGGTATGATCAGCTTGACCTTGGGAATACCCCATAATTGTTAATTTCATTTGTGAACTTGTCAAACAATGCTCTAAGAGATTGCTTGAAACCGTAGAGAGACTTTCTAAGCTTACAGACTTTGGTTGCATTGCCTCCTGTATCAAAGCCCGATAGGATTTCCATATTCACTTCTTCTTCCAATTCATCATTGAGAAAAAAAACATTTTTTACATCTAACCAATGAAGAGGCCAGTCTAGATTGGTTGCTAGAGATAGAAAAACCGAAATAATATTAAAGCTTTGTTTAGCATTGCATTTCAAACTTGCTTTTCAAGCCAAATCAGCTTTTCGACTCATAAGCAATGTTAATTGCTAAATGACTAACTTTTACCTTCAAACTAGCTTTTCAAGCCAAACCAAAAATCTAGAAAATCCAGGTTTTGGCTTTTGCAAAAGCCCATTGGTGAGAAATTATAAATCCACTCTTCTCATTTATGATGTATATTCAAATTAAATGCTACAAAAAAATTATATTAATTGGAAAAACCAAGGAAATAATCCAAGGAAGTCAACGGCGATAATTGGAAAGACCACCTCTAGGGGGTGTGCTTCATGCGCTGGCATGTGGATGAGTGTGAAAATCCTTTTGGCAGCGTGTGAGACTGAAGCACAAAGAGAGAGGCTGCTGAACTTTTGAGTTTTGCCAAAAATAAGGCTAAGGATCTCTTATAGGTGGCAGTGAGAATAAAAAGCACGGGCTAAGTGTGCAAGTACCAAAATTTTGAATTCTAGCGTTTAAGAGTCTCTTAAAAATTCAAAATTGGACCTCTAAATATGGAATTATAGCACCAATACCATGAATAAACCTGAGTATTTTCAAGAGAGTTCAAAATTTAGAAAAAGGTTTAGAGATAAAACTGATTCTTACTCTTGAATTGAGGTGGAAAAATACATTTACAAGCAATCTAGGCCTATCTAAGGTAACTAGTAAGTTGTACATAATTCAAAAGTCCCTAATAATCAGTAATTACTAAGATCATGCCATTTGGTCAAGCTAGGCTGTTACGAATCTATCTGCCTAAGCTGTCAGTGTTGTTAGCAAGCTATCAACATTTTCACTTTCAATTTATGACTTAGCAATTGCTCCTACATTGGGGCCTGAACTAGGCAACTGTTTACACATTAGGGCTTGAACTTTATTTTAACTAACTTGGACAAAAGAGGTTTAAGCCCCAGTGTGGGAACCATTGCCAAGTTTAGGGTTTAACTTGAATAAAAAAAGTTCAGGCACCAAATGAGAAAAGTTGTCAAGTTCTGGGTCTAACTTGGGTAAAAATAGTTCAGACTCCAATGTGGAAAAAGTTGCTAATTCAAGCCTTAAAAAGTGATTTAACCCTCTAATTTTCTAATTCCATAAACATGAAGCTGCTAGAATTCATAGGACAAAGTGACATGTTTGTCACTAGTTCTTTCTTAATTCTAGTAATAATCAAATCCCTCATATTGAGATACAATCAAATTAAATCTCTAAAAAAAAAAAAAGAAGAAAAATTCTAGGGAGAACCTTCCTATTTTCTTTATTCGAACAAGGAAACTAGGGAAACTAATCCTTAAAAATCGTAGGGATTAGCTTTGGATTTCTACATTTTCCAATTCTTATTCATTTATAATCTTCCATATAGCATACTTCTGATTGAATTGAGCTTTGTTAGTTGTAACTTTCAAACTCTCCATGCTGATTGTGCGACTATTTCATTTTGCTTTTTCTGCTTAAGTCAGGTTGCATTGCTAGACTACGGGCAAGTGAAGGATCTACCAGACCAGTTGAGGCTTGGATTTGCTGATTTGGTTCTTGCCATGGCTGATAGTAATCCTGTAAAAGCAACAGAAAGCTATAGGTGTTTCTATGCTTTTAGTAACCTTTCAATACAAATTTCAGTTGGTTGACCAGACAAAAACAGAACTTAATTCCGGGTTGTGTCATTTCTGTTGCATAGAATAAGAATAATAGGCAACTTGCAGGATGGTCAACATGAATCTATGAATAACTTTAGTAGCTGTTGGTTTGACGTTGTTATCCTTAACTTTTTCAATATCTAATTGGTTTTAATTTTCTTATATTTGCTTTTAGGGAACTTGGGATAGATACTGTAAGCAACTGTAAGAATGAACAACAGGAAATGCTTCGGTTGGCACAGACGATGTTCGATACAAAACTACCCCCAGGAGTGGTAATGTTGCAACCATTCTCAGAAGATGCTTCCATAAAAAAAATCAGTGTACAGGTAAGGGAGCTGATCATTGTTCGTTCTTACTGTTTGATGATATTCAGAGTACTCATTCTTACAAGATTTGTCCCTTCATTTAGCATTTATGTTTATTTGTTCGCCTTTGGCTTAATGGTAAGGTTGAATTCCCGGAAACTTTGAGATTCTAGATTTGGGTCCCACCCTATGTTATCCATGTGTGGGTTGTCAGTCTAGATTTTTTCTGGTTTATGTTCCACCATGTGTGAGCTCTGTCCTAATTGATTTTGGACTAGGTCTGGATATATTCCGATCATCAGTCAGGTTGTGCTTTCTAATTTGCTTTTGGCTGTAGTTATTCAGATGTATTGATTGTAATTGTAATTGTGCATGTAACCTCTTCAAAAAAAAAAAAAAAAAATTGTCTATTTGTTTCCTGTGATTATAGTGAATTCTTTTTTCTTGGTTATGCCAGTCTTTTCCAGAGGAATTGTTTTCTGTTCTTCGTACGGTACATCTTCTAAGAGGACTTAGTGTTGGACTCGGAATCAACTACTCATGTGCGGAGCAATGGAGGCCCATCGCGGAAGAGGCTTTGTACAATGCTGGAAGGTTAAAAGGTATCCTTTTTGAACTATAAGCTAAAACTAGTGTCACATTTGTACTGATGGCGTCTGGCCCTTTTCGGAGCTACATTTTTGTCAAGAAACATCTTTCCACTTTTTTCCCGGTCAGATTAGTGATTCATCCTGCCTTTTGATTCATTACTCATGCTCTATCTATATTTTGAGCAAATGTGACATTTGAATGACTTCAAGTGCAGTATAAGTGTGTAAAATTCCGACCAAAAACTTACCTATAATCCTTGGATTTGCATATTGAATTGTCTTCCATGTAATTTTCAAGTTCGGTTGGTCTTATTTCAGGTGCGAACCGGACTAAAGTAAGTAACCCGGGCAGATTTTTCTGGAGATATTAATTAGCTTGAAGAACAAGGTAGGCTTATCAGTCATTTGGCCAGCTCATTTCTATACATTCATTTGGCCTGTTCATTTGTGATCTAATACAAGCTTCTTTGTATTTAAATGCTATGCAGAAAAGGAAAAAAAAACAGGGCTTTAACATGCAACAATTACTGTTAATATTTTAACTGAGAAATCCACCAAACAGTGGAGAATCAGAACTTAGGGCTGTCGGTAGTTACATTCTTGCTACAGAAGCATCGAAAAAGATGAAACTTGGCAATTAAGCATGGTTTAGAATGTAAAAAAGGAAGAGAAAATACTAAAGAGCAATAGTTTTTAGTGATTTTAAGGACTCTTATTAGCATTTAGAGGTTTGTAGTATCCAAATCAATTCATTGAAATTAGTTAAAATGATAGAAACAAAAGGATTCAAGAGTTGCTATCTGAAGATGTGCTTTTACTTTATGTTGTTAATGGGAATCTATGGCAAAATGAAGTTCAACTTTAGCTTATGGCTGAATTTATTTTATAATCCATATTGGTTTTATGATTCATGTTTGAGATTGAAAAAAATTAAAACTTTGAAATGTTTACTGGAATCAAAATGCAAAGGAGTTTTACCTCATTTTAATAATAATAAAGGTAACTATTTAAATTTAAAACAATGTTTTGGAAATCTGCAAAGCAATTTTGCCCCTTTTTAATAATAATAAAGTTAATTGAAATGAAATCAAAATGTAAAAGAATTTGACCTCGTTTCTCATTTTAATAATAATAAATGTAATTAATTAAATTTAATAACAAAATGTCGGAATCAAAATGCAAACTAATTTTGATCTTATTTTAATAATAATAAAGGTTGTCATTTTAATAATAATAAATGCATTTATTTAAATTAAATAGTAAAAAATTGGCCGATTTAATAATAATAATAAGAATTTTGATTTCATTTCTTATTTTAATAATAATAAAGGTTATTATTTAAATTTAATAACAAAAAATGGAATAAGATTTTTGCCATTTCACTTAACCCTGTGATTAGTATTTAATTGGTACTTCAATTTTAATTCTATCACATTTGGGTACATTTATAATAATACAGTTAAAACGTGATAATATAACACTAATAATTAAAAACACGACACGTGGTGGCATCTCATTATAATATATGACGAAAATTAATAGAAGTAAAAAAAAAAACAACTAAGATTCATTGCTAATTTTAATATATTTTTTTATTTTTTATAAAGTGTTAAGTTTTATATTATTATTTTGAAATTAAAAATATATAAATTTATAAAAGAAATCATAAATATTATTTTACACTTAAAATGAATGTGGATAAATAGTTGTGTTTTTAATAATTATATATATTTTAATTTCAAAATAATAATAATATAAAAATTTTGGTTATTTTTTTTAGTAATTATATATTGTTAATGAGTTTTTTAACTTCACAAGTAAGGTTTAGTATATGACACATGTCTATTTTAATTCATTTTTAATTTTTTTAATGATAAACTACACCCATAGTCAATCTAAAATAAGGGTTATAATTATTTTAATTTATTTTTTAATTTAATCACTCTAATTAAAATAATTTTTCAAATTAATTTTTGCCCTTAAAAATTCTGTTAATTGACATGATACATTAGACCAATTGAGTGGTAGATATGTGGCATATTTTCTGGCTTTAACTAATACTTAGGGACCTCTCTATAATTAGTCCAATTTCTTTTATTATTATTATTTGTTTCTCTTCTCTCTCTGTTCAGCACCCTCCCTTCTTTAATCAATCATTTTTTTATTTCAAATGGTAGATAAATCGAACAAAGCATTATAAAATGACAAAAAAAAAAAGGACAATGTGCATTTGAGCTCTGCTGGTATGAAGGATAAATCGAAGGTTTTGGTTCTAGTAATATTACGATTAGTGTAAAAATAGTTGTGACGGTGAAATTAAATATTATAGTGATATTGTAACGTGAGAAAAAATTAAACATACTGCATTGAAAGGAAACGTGCATTCAAAAAAAATAAAACATGCATTCAAAAAAAATAAAGAGTTATCAAAAGCTTTTGTCACTGTTGTTGGAGTCAGAGAAGAAGTTAGCAAGCTCTATAAAAAAATATCTTAATTAAAGTGATTAAATTTTGAAAAAAAATTTAGAGAGACTAAAAAAAAATTAAATTTTGAAAAAAATTTAGAGAGACTAAAAAAGATAAACCGTATTTTAGAGTGATATGGATGTAGTTTATTCTCTTTTTAATTTTTTCTCATGATAGCATTTAATCATTGTTTGTTAAGGTTTTTAACTTTGCTGACAATACACTGAATAATTTTTTATTATATATATTTTAATTTTAAAATAATATTAATTTATTAAGTGCTTTCTATTTTAAGATTCATGATGTATAGTGTTCGTGGTTGTCAATCCCAAAGTTCGAACTTAATTATAATAAAAAGTAATTTCTTTTTCCAAATGAATGAAAGAATAAGATGTTTTGATGAAAAACCATAGGGACTAAAATCAGAATTGAACCAATTATAACTTATCCATTTATTAGATTTTTTTTTTTAAACAAACGTTATCCATTTCCCTCCATCTCACGACGCTCTTCCTTTGCCAAACCCAAAAGATGCAAATACTTCAAACCCCTATTTTCTTCTCATTCTCTAAACCCTTAAACCCTTCATCATCAAAACCCTCTTCTTTTAATCCCCCCAATCCCCGTTCCTTCCCTTTCTTCTTCAAAACCCATTTCCCCAAACTTTCATTTACCCCAAAATCCTTCAGCTCCGACGAATTCCCCGTCGACGAGACCTTCCTCGAGAACTTCGGTCCCAAAGACAAAGAAACCGAGGACGAAGCCCGTCGCCGGAACTGGATTGAAAGAGGATGGGCACCATGGGAAGAAATCCTAACCCCAGAAGCTGATTTCGCTAGAAAGTCACTCAATGAAGGTGAAGAGGTCCCTCTCCAAACCCCTGAAGCTATCGAGGCTTTTAAGATGTTGAAACCTTCTTATAGGCTTAAGAAGATGAAAGAAATGGGGATTTCTGAGGATGAATGGTATCGAAAACAGTTTGAGATTAAAGGGGATATTCCTGATCCTTTGGAGACGTTGTGGGCGGGACCATTGGCGTTAAGACTCGTGCCGCCACGTGATTGGCCGCCTAGGGGATGGGAAGTGGATAGAGAAGAGCTGGAGTTTATAAGGGAAGCGCATAAATTGGAAGCTGTGAGAGTGGATTTGGAGAAAGTGGAGAAGGAGGTTATAACTGGTGAAGCAGATATGGAGTTGGATAGATATAAAGTGTTTTTGAAGCAATATAAAGAATGGGTCGATGCTAATAAAGATAGATTGGAAGAGGAGTCTTATAAGGTTTGCAATCTTTTAAACGACTTAACTTTTTTTTCCTTTCTTTTTGGTTTTGGGTGGATTGGGTGTTTTTTGTTTAAAACTTTTGGCAATTTTGATTAATCCATTTGAAATGGGGTTACAATGAATTTTATGGTTAAAGTATTTCATTGAACAGGCATTTAAGTGAAATTAATATTCTAAATCTTAATATTTTATTGGCATTTGATGCTCTTAACTTTGTGAGATCAATCATGAACTGATGTAATGAATTCTAGCTTATCGGGGAAGAGAAAAATGGGCTAAACGTATCATGGAGTCCCTTGTACTAAGAGTTAGATTGCATTTTACCCGATCCACTTAAAATAATATCAAATTAGTCTTTGTACATTAGATCAAAGAGCAAACTGGTTGTTCTGTTAAAAGTTCCATCTATTTCTACTATTAAAATTAGTCTCTATATGTCTGAATAAGATACACATAGCATACCTAGTGAAATTGTTCGGTTATTCCGTTAGTAATGTTAGTATTTAGCAATAGAATTGGATGAAATTTTTAACAGAAAGGATTAGTTTGCTCTTTGATCTGAAGTAAAAAGGCTAATTTACTCATTTTTTGAGCAAAAGGGGCAAAATTAAATCTGACTCCTAGTATAGAGGTCTCATGGTACTTTTACTGAAAAATGGGTTTTCTTATAGGTTGACATGCTAACAAGTTTCTGTGCTGGGTTTATATATTGGGTTTATATTTCTCTATATATATTGTTAAGCCCTTATATGCTAGTTTGGTTCCTGTTTGTTGATGCAGTATGACCAAGATTACTATCCTGGTAGGAGAAAAAGAGGGAAGGACTACAAAGAGGAAATGGTAATTGAATTGCCTTTTTTTTTTCCAAGTTGTTTCAAACTATATACAAAGCTATTGATGATGCATCATTTATTGTATTTTGACAGTTGGAGCTTCCGTTTTATTATCCAGGACAAGTAAGTTTCCAAACTCGTTGTTTCTTATGGAAAATGCTTTTCGAGTATAAGGATCACATAAGAAAGAACAGATCTTTGATGAATAATTTCTTTATAGATTTGTGAAGGTAAAGTGACTACCTTACACCTATATCAAGGAGCATTTGTCGACATAGGCGGTGTACATGAAGGGTAATTGTCATCACTTGATCTAATGTTGTTAGTAATTTCACCAGATTCTAAGTTTTGATCTTTTACCTTAAATCACTTTTGCTATAAACTTTCTTGCTGTGTCTATCTTAAAGACTTTTATCTAACCAAGATCACAAGTGCCAAAATAAATCTCTTCTAAAGGCTAAAGCTCCCTATTCATTCACCATTGAATTTGTTCTCGTCTTCAAATATGTGTGCTTTTGTGCTCCTTCCATCAATCCAATTATCTGCATTCCTACTATTATTTAATTTTAGCTTGCTAGTAATGGGAAATTGTGAGATTCTTAGACCTTTGGAACTCCATGTGGCATATTGCGGTAAAAGTACCATAGAGGCCTCTGTACTAAGAGTCGAATTACATTTTGCCCCCTCTACTAAAAAATTGGCAAATTAGTCTCTGTATGTTAGATCCAAGAGCAAATTGGTCTTTTTGTTAAAATTTTCATCCATTTTTGCTATTAAAAATTGGTCCCTATATGTCAGTATGAGGTACATAGGGAACACCATGTGTTAGGGGTGAGTGTTCAATCGAATCAAATCAAGTGAAAAAAGTTCGAGTTAGTCGAGCTGGCGAATCTTATTTTATCAATCAAACTCAATTTGAAAATTTTTTGAATCGAGTCAAGTTAAACGAAATTCGAGTCAAATCGAATATATTTGTTTGAGTTAAATTAAAAAAATAAATCAATTCAAACATATTTATAAAAATTTTGTTTTTAAAAAATAATCATAATCAAGTATACATGATATGCTCAATAAAGACATAGATGAAAGAACTAAAGATTCCCTTCTTTGAATAAAGACATTTTATATAATTATGACTCTTTGAGCTCTGAAGTGCCATTTTCTATTTTCAATGCTAGATTCAACTTATCTTATGATGGTGAATTTTTACTTAATGGTACTTTGCCTCACCCTCAAAGATAGTATTCTTAGCTAACATCAGGTTTAGGATATTTCTTGTCATATAATTTTTATTCTCAATAGACATGTTTTAATAGTCTTGGTAATGGAAGTGAGGTTCCATAACCTAGACACCGATATGATTCTTTGAGTTAATGAGAAGTAATTTGTAGTTCATTAAATTGCAGAGCCACAGGGTCCAAAGTTAGCTCTAACAGCCAACTTCATCTTTGTGGCCCGTGACTGGGAAAGCTGCTCCAGTTAACCGGCTTTCACCAGAAACTTTAAACCATAAAGTTTTAATTCTCTTATATATTTCTATATATAAGTTTAGGAACTAAAGATGCCATTTTAACTCAAGTTTAATTGTTGTCTTATTTGGGGTACAGATTCAGTTAAACGAAACACAGGATGAAGTTAAAAAACTTTAAAACGTTAAGTTTAATAGCAAAACAACGTCGGGGGTGGGGGTGGTAACAGAAATTGAAATTAACCCTAAATCCAAAGTGACATCGTTTTGATAATTCGGTTTCAGTTATTCAAGTTGTAAAAATTCAACTTGATTTGAACTCAAAAAACCGACTTGCTTATTTGAATTGACTTGAAAAATCGAACAACTTGATTCAAATAACTTGAAATTTGAATTCTGTATCCTGTTATTTTCGAGTCGTTTCGAGTTTTACTCACGTCACTGTCTAGTTATTCTATGAGCCACACCAATTTTTAACAATACGATGGATTAAATTTTTAACAGAAATGACCAATTTGTTCTTTAATCTAATGTACATGGACTAATTTGCCCAATTTTTTTAGTAGAGGGAGCAAAATGCAATTTGACTCCTAGTACAGGGGATTCCATGATACTTTTACCGGCATATTTCCAAGGCAATACATCAATTTTGAGTGTACATTTATTTAACTATGTGATCAAGAATGATCTCAAATATTATGCAGTAGCTGATTAATGGCTATTGTAGAGGCTTGATTTGCTATATAGCTGATTTGATATCAATTAGTTCTATTGTTAATTACTTGATCTTTGATTTCAGACGTGGCTATTTGGCTAGATTAAGTCTATGTTTAACTGTGTGGGGTACCTACTAGATTAATATGTATAAATTAGTTCTATTATTGATTACTTGATCTATGATTTTGCACATGATTAGCTAAATCAAGTCTATGTTTAACTGTGAGGATTTCCTACTAGATTAATATGTTGTATTTATATATTTCAGGTGGGTCCCTATTAAAGGTAATGATTGGTATTGGATTCGCCATCATATAAAAGTTGGTATGCATGTTATTGTTGAAATTCTGGTGAGTATTTTCTGCCTCTTCCATTTTCTTCTAATAAATTTCCTATTCAAATTAATGAAAAATCTAGTAATTTTATGTCACTTAACTACATTTTACCCTTTCTGCAGGCCAAACGAGATCCTTACCAGTTCAGGTTTCCTATCGAAATGCGTTTTGTTCATCCTAATATAGACCATCTGATGTATGTAATTCTGGACATTGGTAGTTCTTTCTTCTATTATCGACCATGTGATGTAAAATGGAAGCCACCTGCCATCTAATATCACTAGGAGTTCATAATGTTGCTTAAGTTTATTACTTTCCAATTTTCCTCTTTGTTTTCTGATTTGCATCCTTACT
This sequence comes from Gossypium hirsutum, assembly GCF_007990345.1. Lineage (NCBI taxonomy): Eukaryota > Viridiplantae > Streptophyta > Magnoliopsida > Malvales > Malvaceae > Gossypium > Gossypium hirsutum. The sequence goes on along the minus strand of NC_053430.1, from coordinate 7,006,816 downwards.
TCCAGATTTAATAGATTTGACTTTCCACCTATATTTCATCGCGATGAGGATACTAATCCAGATGAGTTACGGGTATGTGACTTGTTGCATCATATCTGTTTCAATTATTTTTTTCTGTATTTGAATCAAACTCATTGAGAGGTAAAAGGACCACAAACCCCCTCTGTACGATATGCGGATTGCATTTTAGCCCTTCTACTGAAAAAATGGCTAAATTTGTTATTTTACCTTATATGTAAACACCAAAACAAACATTTCATGGTGCAATTTTAACAGAGGGGCTGTTTTGCTCACCCATCTAACATAAGGGACTAGTTTGCCCATTTTTCAGTAGAAGGGCTACAATGCAATCCAGGATATAGTACAAGAGGTTTTCTGACACTTTTACCCTCATTGAGACCATCTTTTATGGTGTCGATATGGGAGAAATTCTGGGTTCTCCTCAACTTTAGAATTGTTATCTTGATTTGTTTGGTTTTTCTAACATACACTTTTCAACTTCATATTCACTCTCTAATGATGGTTTTGCCCATCTAATTTGTTTGTATGGATGGTGGGGAAATGACCTTCTATACCACCATTTCAAAGCTGTTGTTCTAGTTATTCAATTAAAATGACTTCAAAAGATAATGCAAGTGCAACTGAGCTATTTAGTATCCCCTTGTGATTTTGTTTCGAGATTATTCTATTCATTTTCTGGAATATCAAATTTGTACCCTGATTATACTTCAATCTCATTTTGTTCCTTTTGCAGCGGGATTGTGGGAGACCTCCTCTTCCTAGAAAAGATCCAGGAACTAAACCCGAAGTGGAGCCCCTGTTGTCAAATCACCCTTATGTTGACAAGGTAATCCGACAGTATTGTCTTCATTGATAATTTGTAGTTTGCTTCGTAATAGTTTGTTCATGTATGTGCATGAATGCATGCCATGTCTATGGACATTGCGAGAGCTGATGAACCTTCTAATGATAATATTTTAAATACGCATGTTAACAATTGAATGTTATTATCACCCACCTGAACGCTCAAAAAGAACAAATGATCATTCTTTTTACAAGACCTGTTTTTGTCTGTCATGCAGTTGTGGCAGATCCATGTTGCTGAGCAAATGATTTTGGATGATTTGGAGGCAAATCCGGAGAAATACAAAGGTAAAAAGTTATCGGAATTAACTGATGACGATGACTATGATGAAGAAAACAACGTTCAATATACCAAAGTTCGGTTCAAGAAAGGTCTTTTACCAAAAATGATTGTGGTGAGCTTTTCTTTATTGAATTTCGATATGGACCTTCTGCTTATATCTACCTGCTAATATGGTCATATTTCTTGATAGAAAACTAGTGTTAAAGAACTCAATTTGGAAGCTGCCTTAGCAGAGCGCGAGGTAATTATTTCTTCTTTTTGTGCTTCCTCTATTCTTGACGTTTTTCTAGTTTTTGCTGTAATATTCAAGAGAAATTTCTTTTTCAATTTCTTCATTTTTCACATTCAACTCCAAATACATGTTAAAACTTTTTGGTAAAAGGACCTCTCCAGTCCCTGTCAAAAAAATTGGAGTAATTTAATCCTATCAATTTCGAAAGTGAGCAATTACGGACAATTAATTGAAGTATTGTGGGTTGAATTTGTTAAATCATGACCAAATCGATAGAATGTGTAAATTTTGGGAGCTAAGTTTGTTACTATACCGGCCAAATTTATGTAAAATTGACGAAAAACATTAATGTTGTAAGTAATTGTTCTTAGTTGTCCACTTTTGAAATTGATAAAGATTAAATTGCTCTAGTCTTTTTGAGAGGGACGATTTGCTCAGTATCAAAATTGAGAAGGACTGCAGAGCTCTTTTTACCAAACCCCTTTTAAGACAAAAAAATCAAACATATCCAAGACTAGTAACGTATAAATCTTTACAAATTTCTGTCGTTTTCTTTGAGTTGCCACATAAATGAACTTTAGGCAGAGGTTTTACCTTTTTCCCTTGAATCCGGTACAGCATCACAATAAACTCAGAAGAGAAGCGAAAGAAAGAGGAGAGAAATATAAGATCAGCCAATTCAGGCGAAATACTGAGATGGATGAATACGACTATCTACATTGGCGTCGATCGTTTGAGGAAAGAGAAGCTTTAATCAGAGACATCAGCTGGTATTTATTCCCATTGCTCTTATATCTTCTTCTTCTTCTTCTCCTTTTTCTATATAGATAAATTACAACTGGTGAAAGACTTTATCATAGAATGGCGTATTTTCTCGGCTTCTATTAGTGCTATTTCAAATGATGCATTATCAAGATACTTGAATAGTAAGAATCAGGGTAATATAACAGTGTTTTACTCGTGATAGAATTATTGTCGTTTCCATCTGATTGACCAACTGCATTGATACATTATCTTTTTGGTAAACTGCAACCAATGTACGTTTTGGCTATTCAACTTAAAAAAATTACAAATGGTCACTGAATTATTTGGAAGATTTTATTTAAGTTACTAGGCTATTAAGTTTTTTTCAAAAAGTACTACTAGCGAGTTCCAAGTGATGATTTGATGATCAATGGGTGGATCAGTATCCATCAACAAGTAGAAGAGCATGTTTTAGATTCAAGACAATCTAACGGTTAGTGTCGAAGATCAGAGAAGAAAGTTGTTTGAATTTTGATTCATTTAAAGCTGTTTAATGAAAAAGCCTGAATTGTACAAGAGAAGTGACCAAAACAACCAAATGATTCAAGTGAAAACTTTTGAATAATTTAGTGATTATTTTGTATCTTTTTCAAGTTAAGTGGCCAAAACGTAAGCTTACTAATAGTTTAATGACTTTGAGTGTAGTTAATTCTATCTTTTCCATGGAAAGATTGTATTGGAAATACCGAATCCAATTCCTTCTGATTCGTTCTGCACTACGTCGTGCTTACAAATACATCGTCTTTGCTTTCTACTGATAGATTGATTTTACACAGCCGTCAAGCTCTTGGTTTGCCATTGGAAGAGCCAGGAAGATATAAAGATGCGAGTTTTTTTGGGAAGGATCAATACGATCCTTCGAATCCTTTGTACCGGTATGATTACTGGGGAGAACCCAAGAACTCAGAAAAAAGTAAACAAGAACGGATGACAGATGCCCACAACAAATCTATTGTTGGAAAAGGCACCGTATGGTACGAAATGTCTTATGAGGATGCCATCAAGCAGAAAATGAAAAGAGAAACCAGTTCAAAAGGAACAATGCAAATGGAAGCTGATGAAGATGAGAAGATAGATCAAGTAAGTGATTCTGATTATGATTCTGATGATGATTTTGATTTCAGCATTTTAAGTGATTCCAGTTTTGAGTTCCCAAATCAACCTCTTGTTAATGGGACTGAATCTTCTAGCATATCAGATGAGGGTATGTTTGAGAATTAACGTGAATAGTTATGTTAATTGGACTCGGGTGTGAAAGTTGGGACACGATTATGTTTGAGAACTAAGTTTCTTCATGTATTTGAAGGATCGTTAGGTAATCATGTTTCGGTACTGATATCCGAATGTATACCGGATACGGATATCAAACACGCTTATTTCTCAGTCATAGTAACATAGAGGATCATGCTGTAATTGATGTATAGTTTACAGTTTGAGAGCTGGTGAGCTTAAAATTTTGATCCAATTTAGAACAGTTTTACCCTTCTTTTCTTGTTCTACGAATAGTAGATGTTTACTTGTTTCGGTTAAAACTGAGTTTATCTTGGTTTTATTATTAGTAAGATTTATTTAATTTTGGCTAAAGTATTTAAAAAAATCATTTGAAAATCAATTGGACTTTTAATTCAAAAATTGACAATCCATTTGGCTTTATCAAATTGTCATTTTTGTTAAGATCCTTGATGGACCATTAAGCGTTAATATTAAAAATTTTGATGATGTGTCGGTTGATGTGGAAATATATTGATGTGAATCGTTTATTTGATTTTTTAATTATTTTATGACGGTTTAATTGACTTTTTTTTAAAATTATTTTAAGAGGATTTAATTGATTGGGCTTAATTGTTTTTTAGGGATTATATAAAAAATTTAAAAAATATATAAAAATTATGAAAATAACTTAGAAATTATATAAAATGAAAAAATGAAAAAATTAAAATTATTATAAAAGTTTTAGCCTAAAAATTATTAAAATATTATAAATTTTTTGAAAATGATAGAAAATCTATAAAAATTATTAAATATCATAAAATTTAAAAATATATAAAAACTATTAACTATTATAAAATATTATAAATATGTTATTAAAAAAATGAAAATATTAAATAAAATTTAAAAATTATTAACGGAAATCACAATTCGAAGGGTCAAATTGATTGTTATTTTTAGATTACGGATCTAATTGATTGCACTTTTTAATCAAGGATCCAATTGATTTTCGAACTATTGTTAAGGGGCTTTTTTAGTACTTTAGCGTTTCATTTTTAAACTAATTTTATTCTTTGTTTAAAGATTTCAATTGAATAATTATTTATAATTAAAAAATTGAATTTCATATTGAATTTTATTCTTTACTTAAGGATTTTTATAATTTTTATCATTTTAATCCCTGTTCTTTTGCTTTGAACATTTAATTTTTTACTTTTAGTAAATGTATAATAATAAATTTAACTTTTATTTATTTCTTTTGATATTTTGATCCTAATCTTTTTGTTTTATCACTTCGGCTCTCAATTTTTAAAAATAAAATAGTCAAATTACTTTTTTTTAGATGAAAAAATTGACTAACTATTAAAATTATAATTCTGACGTGCAATGATAATCGGTGAATAATAGCATATAAAATTTCAATTTAAAAATAAATATTCAATAAAACCTTAAAAATAATATTCATTATTTACACGATAATTGTAAGTGAACAATATCATTGTCAAGAGGTAGAAACCAAATAAATAAAGCAAGTACACTAAATACAAATACCATAAGCAAAAGAATGTTGTGGCTTCTACTACATCATCAATTCACAAGAATCATTTTCAACAATTAATAATATATGTTGGATTAATCCTAATTTAGAATTAATAATACAAATGTACCTTTAGATTTAGGTTTAGTGTTAAAATGCATGAGAGTCACTATCGCACCTTCCCTAACACTTCCTCCCAGTGGTAAGACTATAGTTATTAACCTCATACTTGGCTATTGTGGTTGATCAAAAAGTTTTTACCTTAAAACTAATCTTTAGTAATATTTAGGGATGGTTATGGACCGAAGTGGGTGGATATTGCTAAATTCATCATCGTTTCATAGTTGGTACGCTCTGCTCCATCATCTACCTCGCTCACTATAGATGTATAATTTTGAAAACCACCACTACTTTCATGAACGCTAGATGCATCTATCATCGCTTTACCCCACCTTGTTCCGCTTTAATTTAATTTTGACTATTTATCTTTAATATTTTTAATTTTTTAAAGTTAAGTAAATATATTTAAACATAATTTTTTTTATATTACGTTACTACATTTTTTTTCTCTTTTAATAGTTTATATATATAAGGATAAAATGATAATTTTATATAGTGGAACAAGTCGGACAAACCGTTACCATAATTGCTCCATGCCTGCTATAAAAAAAGGCCACCCTAGCCTACCTCACCCTACAACTAATTTTCAAAAAAAGAAAATCGAAATCCATCAAGCAGCTCAAGTTTTACCATCTCTAGTAACCTCTAACTAAATTGCTAGCATAAGGGACTGGCCGATGTTGAAACTAACAAAAATAAATTCCAAGTCCCAATAAATAAATAGATTGACATGTTATATTGTTTAAAAGTTTTATAGTTTAGGTAAATTACATTAGTAGTTATCCAACTATTAGTAATATGAAAAATTATAAAATGATCAATTTTTCTTTTTTGGTCACGAATTGTTAATTATTAACAGAAGATAACTTGAAAGCTTTTAAAATTGATATAATAATAACTTTAACCCTAAACATTTATATATTATATCAATTTAATCTTAATTTTTTCAGTTAAAGTCACCACGTGTTACAACCATAGTGTGACACGTGGCAAAAAATGATAAAAATAAAAATTAATAAATGTTATAAAAATATTAAATTTTAATAAAAATATAAAAATATTTAAATTTTATCTAAAATTAGAAAAAAATTACAAAAATCGTAAAAAAAATTATAAAAATTCTAAAATTTTATAAAGATCGTAAAAAATTATAAAATTTTTATAAAGTTGTAAGAAGTTTATAAAAAATATAAAGAAATATAAAATTCGTAAAAATATATATAAAAATTATCGTACTAAAAGAAACATTTTATAATGTTTCTATAAATTTTATTTATTTTTATTTTTATTTTTAATCAATTTTTGTCACGTGTCACGTTGTGTTGCGACATATGATAGTTTTTAATAGAAAAAAAATTAGGAGTCATTAACTTTAACAGTCAACGGTTAAGGTTAATGGTTAAAGAGCTTTTTTTTATGCAATTTATAATTTTTTCTAATTTTTAATAAATTTTATAATTTTATTATAATTTAATAATTGTTATAATTTTTATTGATTTTTATTTTTTATAATTTTTTTCCACATGTCACACCATGATTGTGACACAGGGTGACTTTAATTAAAAAAATTAGGGACAGTTAACTTTAATGGTCAACTAATAACATAATGGTTAAAGGGCCTTTTTGATGCATTTAATAGTTCAAGTAATTAATTGAGTGCAAAAAAAAAGAGACTTAATTATTTTTCTTGAAAAAATTTAAGGACTTTTTTAATGCATTTTAAAAGTTTAAGTATTTGTAGGCTTTAAGCTAAAATTAAATTCCATTTAGAAAATTAAAATCTTATCTGAAATGAATTTGAATGTCATTTTCACAATTACTTATTTTCCAGTCAACCAACCACTTTAATCAGTTAAAGTAAATGTTCCCATCAATTCAATTGAAGAACCCAATTCCAATTATAAATTAACACATTTAAATCAATTTTGAACTATAAAACATGATAATTGATTATGGAGTCTCATAAATTGAAGACTCTAATTTGATTTCTCTTTAAAAGGATAATAGGTTTAATTCTGCTATTAGTTTCTGTATTTTGTGGAAGTTGTGAATTGTGTTTCTTTACTTTTAAAATTTTGAAATTTTAGTCTTAAATCAAACGGTAGCAAGTTGAATTCGTTTGGTTGGAGTCAATTACTAGTCTTGTCTTATGTCTACAGTTATAGATTTAGTATATATTCTCCAATTGGATCATTCTAAGTCCCCTTTTTTTTTGCAAACTTTTAAGTTTCAATCTTGATGTAAATGATAATCATAAATCCATTAATTGAATTTTTAGTGAGTACTATGTGAAAATAACAACCTAACATGGCATTAGACATATGATATTTTATTTGCCCCGTCAAATTTTGGAATTAACAAAACTTAACTTGATGAATTTAATAGTTACTATTTGATGATGACTAAAATTTTAAATTTTGAACAGAATATGGACTAAAAATAACCAAGTTAAAGTATAACGACTAAATCCCCAACTTTCATAAAGTATAGGAGCTAATAGCAGAATTTAACCAAAAATATATAAATATACTCTTCATATATTTATGTTAGCAAAAGCAATCCCAAAGCTTACTTGATATTAAATTTTAATTTAATATTTTTGGCTGTTAGTTATTGTTTTATTTATGGTTAAAATGTGTTGTTAGTCTCTATACTTTTATAAAATTTGAGATTTAGTCCCTAAATTTTAAAAGCTAAAAATTCAGCCCTCTTATTTTTTCAATTTAAAAATCTTAGTCCAATCATTATCATCATTAATTGTTTTCATTAATTTTTTCAATTTAACATGTTTATTTTCCGTCGATCATATGTCACGTCACATAAAAATAACTTAATCAACATGCCAAATTGACAAATTTGACACAAAAAAAAAACTTACAATTTTAATGATTGGACTTAAATTTTGGAATAAAAAAAGTTGGAGAACTCAATTTTTAACAATTTAAGTGCAAAGACTAAATCTCAAAATTTGTTAAAATTCAAGGACTAACAATATATTTTAACCTTTATTTAAAACTTTTTAAATATTACGAATGAAGCTTTGGTCTGGAGTTTTGGGTGCTCATATTCAAGTTTTATAATGTCGAAATATCACGTATAAATTTTCTATTTAATTATTCTCACTTTAAGTTTTACCATATGAGAACTTCACTTAAATTTATTTTGGTTTAGATTAGAATATATTTCAATTTTCACTTTATATTAAGTTAATTTTAATTCTAAATAATTAAACATGTATTATTTATAATTCTACTTATATGAATATCTAATACTTGAGTTTAGGAGCCAAGCAAAAGTTTTATATATATATATTTGATCTACTTATAATTAGATTTTTAATTATTCCAGTTGGTCAATCTAAATTTTATAAATTTTCAAGTAAGTTTGGTTAGATTAATTTTCAATACAAGTTATTTCGGGCTCAAGTAGTTTTACTTCAAAAAATTCGAGTTTGAAATTTAAATTTTTAAATAAGTTCAGATCATTTTGAGTTTTAGTCACTTCAGATTGAGATCTTTTTAAATTTTAGTCACTTTAATTTTATATTATTTTGGGCTTGAATTAACTCTGAATCCAAATCAATTTAAATTCAAATTAGATGTGTTCGGATTGTGAATTTTTATAATAAAGTTGAATTTAAAAAGTAATTTATCTAGATCTACTCCTAGATATTTAGGATGCCGCTAAACCACCATTGAGCTCTTGTTTATAGGAAGACTTTAGAAATAGCTTGGCCTTTTTTATTGAGTCAAATTATAAATTAAGAGAAAGGGATTACATAAATAAAGTTTGAATTTTAAACATTAGAGTGTCGATAAAGAAACTTAATCATTACTCTCTTGTATTGTTAGTACTCAATTTTAACAATTTATATTTGATATATTAATAATTAGATTTGTGAATTAGGCATGTCTGGTCAAGTTGGTTCGTGTTAAAACGACTTTTAAAAATTTGAGTTGTTTTGGTTGATCCAAATGTAGATTTGAGTTATTTCATATACATGTCGTATCAATTTTAACCATATAAGTTTGAGTTTAGCTTGAGGATTTTTGTGTTTGTGTGTGTGTCGAGTCATTAAACGATGAATTCGAGTTGTTTCAATTCAATTTATTATTATTATTATTATTTGTTTTGGTGGCTTTAAGTTCAGTTCATTTTTAATTAAATAATACTCTTTTAGGATTTTGATCATTTTGAGTATGATTTATTTCAAGTTTGGATAACTCGAGTTAGGGTTAGTCGGGTTTGAGATTTAGATTTTCATATCGGGTTACTATGGATTCAAATCATTTTGAGTTTTGGGTTTTAGTCACTTTAAGTACTGTAATTATCGATATTATAAGTTTTAATCAAATCATATATTTTTGACACAATGCCTAGAACTACTCATAATCTTCCCTAACTCATAAATAGGAGAATAATACACTTCAGCGCATTTGAACCCATGTCGAGTCACAAAATTCAAAACAGTAGATGTGAAGGTTCCGTATAATTGCAATTTGATCCCAAAAAGAAAGGTTAAATTCTACTATTAATCTCTATACTTTGCACAAGTTGTGAATTTAGTCTTTTTATTTTTATTGATCAATTGTAGTCTCTATTCTTATTGAATTATTCAATTTTAGTCCTATACTTTTTGAATTTTAAAATTTTAGTCTTAAGCAAAATAGTATCAGTTAAATCTATTTGGTTAAATTCAATTACTAGTCCTATATTATGCGTACAATTGTAGATTTTGTCCAAATTCTCTAATTGGATCATTCTAAGTCCTTATACTTTTCAAATTTTGAAATTTTAGTCTGAACACAAATGAAAGTGGTTAATCCATTAACTGGATTATTAGAGAGTAATATGTGGAAATAACAAGTTGATATGGCATTACACTTATGATAATATGTTTGGTACATCAAATTTTGGGAAAAAAAAACAGAACTTAACTCTACTCAATGGCGGAGCTAGAAAATTTAGATTATGGGGTCAAATTTTGAAAAAATTAAAATGCCTAAAAAAGTCATATAAACTAATGCATAATATTAATACTCGATAAATCAATATATGGTACAATTAATTGTAGGGCTATTACAAAACTATTAAAAATAACGAAAAGAAAAGATAAATCAAATAATTTTGATAGCTCGTACATTTTTCATAATTGTCGACCATGTTTTTCATATGTTAAAATTATTGAATTATCTTCCCTTATCAATGTTGTAAAAATTTTAGAGAGTGTATGAGAGAAAATAAAAAAATTAAGAGAAAATGAAAAATATTGAATGGTAGATAAAACAACATAAAGCGAAAACCAAAGATTACATTAATTCCTCAAAGAGCCAAGATAAGCTTCCTCGACTAAGCCACATACTGATTGTGGATATTCTCCAAACTGTTGAATTCATGTGAAAGTTGCCGACGCACACTTAGCCATATAGTCAGCAACTATATTTTGGGACCTCGAAATGTGACGAATAAGGACCTTCTAGTTACGATTTAACAGACAATGAATAAGACATAGTTCCACCATATTGCTATCAGAAGCTCCACCAACTAAAATCATCTCTACTAACAAATGATTATCACATTCTACTTCTAATTGACAATATTTATTCCACTATAATAGGATTAGACCCTTTAGTATGGCTCTTGCCTCAATTTTAAAAATAGTGTCCTTACATAATAGCATCGAAAATCCACCTAGCCACTTTGCGTCAGCATCCCTTAACACTCCCGTAATGCCCACAAATGAACCATTTCGCAACACTGCTCCATCCTTGTTAAGTTTAACCCATCCTCTGTTTGAACTTGACCATTGTTTGGTTATCATGCAATCTCACTGCATTCAACATTCTATAACTCCTTGTCCAACTTGTGCCTGTATCCACAATTTCTTGAACACAACTATGGCCTATCGAAAACACATACATGTTCCTATTTTTCCATAACAACTAGTAGACTATTGGAAAAAGCATTTGCCATTCGATATTGTGATATCCACAACCTCCTATGTTTTGCAAATTCCACAACAGCCAGTCTTGAAAAGGTAAGGAGAAGAAATGTACCTAATTATGATTCGGCACAATCGAACACCACATCGCTTTAGAGAAATTACAATCATGTATTGCATGGATCCTAGATTCATCAACATGGCTGACAACTACTGTCATTCGCCATATGTCTCATTACTCTCTCTTTCTCCATTAGTTAATATTTTTCCCTTCCATAGCATCTATATGAACATCCTAACCCTTTAAGGCACCTTGGATTTCCATATCAGCTTCCAAACATTAGAATTGTTGACCGAATTGAACTGATGATTTCCATTATAGGTCTTAGTTGAAGAAAAAACTTCCTTTGTCGCCCATTTCCATGCAAGACGATCTGGTCCAGTGTTCATCGATGGTTGTACTACTGCGCCTATTTTTAACACAATGTGGTCGGGAAGCAAACTCCTCAAGTAAACCTAGTCCCAATTACCATGTTCGTCCACCATGTCATTAACTCTTAATGTGTCATCCAGTTGCACCACCCAGTATGCCACACTCTTAACGAACCCATCTTATTAATCCAATCATCATTCCAGAAATTAACAATGCGACTATCCCCTATAGCCCAATAGAAATTACTAATAACCTCTGGCCAAAATTTCATTAGTAATCTCCATAAGAAAGAGTAGTTACTCCTTGCAATATTATTTAACAGTACTCTACATATATTGTACTTGTTCCTCACAATTTGCACCCTTAAGGCTTCCATATTCGTAAGCAATTGGAATCCTAATTTCAACAAAAATTTATTATTTTGGTCAGTTAAGCAACGTATACCAAGCCCACCAACATCCATAGGTTTACCAACAATCATCCCAACTAATCAATGCTGGCTTCCTAACATCAGTAGTGGACCCCGAATGAAATTTTGAGCCAATTTTTTTATCTCTCCACAGACCGATATAAGCAAACAAATCATTTCCATAAAGTAGTTCGGAATAGATAGAAGAACCGATTTTGCTAGCGTTACTAATGGTCGTAAAACTAACTAAAAATTTGACTTAAGTCAAGCGCAACTATCTAGCAGTAGTATAGTTATGATGAGATGGAATATCGTATCCATGAGGACTAAAAGTACTAGTAGTTGCTCTCTTTTTATTATCTAGCCTAAGAATTTAAGGGTGTTTTTTAAACTAAACTAATTTTCTAATTTATCTAAGATCACGACAGAGGTGAAATTTGGAAAATACTTTAGGAAAACCAATTAAGAAGATAATACCCAAGAAAGAATCCACCAAGACTTCACTTATTACCTTTGACTTAGATGATTTATTCACTTGACTTATTCCGTAGAAATCCCTAATTTATGATACTATCTCTCTCGAGACTAGAAACAACTGACTCTAGGTTGATTAATTGAAATCTCTTTCTAATTAAAACCCCTATTGTCGCATTAACTCGATCTATAGATTCCATTATTAGATTTGACTCTAATCCGGCAGATTTATGTCGTCCTATCTCTAGGATTGCATTCAACTCTGCTTAATTATGAATGATCTACTCTTAAACAGGGACTTTTGCTCTACTGAATAAGCACATTAAAAACTTGGATTAATATCCTGAAATATTAAAGCAATGGTTAAAACTCACAATTAAAAATAAGAACAAATATTTATCATATAAATCAAAGAGTAATAAGATTCGTCTTAGGTTTTATCTCCCTTAGGTATTTAGGGATTTTAGTTCATAATAATAATGGAAAACATCTCAAAGTTTGAAAAATAATAAAACATAAGAAACCTAAAGAACTTCTAGGAAATTGGATGGAAATCTTCAGTCTTGATGTAGATCATTGCTTCTGAGATGATTCTGATAGCTGTTCTTAGGTATTTTCTGCTTCCAACTCTGTGTGTCCCTCTTAATCCTCTTCTAGGGTGTTTATATAGGCTTTAGAATGCTTCTAAAATCCTCAAAAGTGCCCTTTTCCGAATAAAACTAGGCTTGGGCTCGGTAGAGACATGGCCGTGTGCATGCCCGTATGAAGGTGCTCAGGCCGTGTGCAATACTTAGTTGGTTCCTAGTCGACACGGCCATGACACACGGGCGTGTGGTCTACCCATGTGTCACACACAGGCGTGTGGATCACCCGTGTGGAAGTGCCTAGGCCGTGTGAAACACTGATTTAAGCCCAATTTATCCCTTTTTGGCCAATTTCTCGCTCCTTTTACTATCCTAAGCTCTCCTGAGTATAAAACATGAAATTAAAGGATTAGGAGCATCCAAAGAGAAATCATTCATAAATATGCCAAGCATAGGGTAAAAAATATGTATAAATTATAGTTTATCAGTTACCCAACCTGACAATGATAATTTTTTTGCAACCCACTCATTTAGCCTATCACGGACCTTGTTAACCACAAACTAATTTGTTTAGTTTAGAGGGAGGTTAATATATTTCTATATAAACTAATTTGTTTTAAGAGTGTTTTTTAATTGTGGGATCATTTTTCTTGAAAACTTTATGGGTTCAAATTTTTAATTTTTTAATTAAAATTTATTTTTATAAAGTATTTTTTTAAAATATTTTTGTGAGGTTAATTCATCAACGTGGCTCTGCCATTGAGTCCAGTGATGTTTGAATCCGACCAAACTAGTTAGTTGAATTGGGAACCAACAAAGGTATCAATCTAGAGAATTGTAATAGGTTACTTGAACTGATTTTTTTATTATTTATTATTTTTATTTTTATAAAATTTTAATAATTTTTTAATCCGACTCACTAATTATGGCTTGATTAGTTTGATCATTTTTCTTATTAAAAAATTGATTAACTCAATAAATTTAACAATTATCATTTAATGAAAATTAAAATTTTAAAAATTAAAAAGTACAGAAACTAAAAATACTGAAGTAAAAGGATTAGATGCATAACTTTGGTAAACTACAATCACTAATAGCAAAATTTAATAATAAAAAATCCCTCATAATGTTTGCATGAGTCAAGATTTGCCAATTGCACCCTTCCTTTCACTTCAATTATCATTCATTTCCTACCTAAAAATCTAGTACCTGTTCTTTATCATGCCCTTCTCTCACCACTACTTTTCGTCCGTACGATTCAATCATCTTGGCCCATGATCTTTCATCTGCTTCGTGGACCCCACCCTCTTCTGCAAAGAAACAAAATCAACGGCTTAGATCTTTACATCTGTATGTTAATTTTTTAAGGTTTTAAGCAACAGGGTCCCACCAAAAAATAGAAAATATATTTTTCAAAACCTATTTTTTAATATATTTTTTTATCTTGCCGGAATTATTGAACTCTGTCTCTTTGCCTCCTCGATTCTTCCAAAAAAAATAAAAATGAAAAACCAAAAAAAAAAAAGTTTTTAAGTGCTTAATGGACACTTGGCGATGAATTAAAAGGCTATAAAAATGCTTATATAATTGATGTAACGTGCCACAATTCTACTGGTTTATTATGCATTTGGTCTTACTATCAAGGAATACTTTGCTTTTTCTTTTTCTTTTTTTTTTTCTGTTTGGTTGGAAGGAAAAAAGTAAAAAATTTTCCAGCCGAGAAAATGTACTTATTGAAGTTCATTTGCCCAACGCATTCAAAATCATGGCGACAAATAATGGTGGGTACTTAGGCATAGGGAATAATAATAACTAGAGACTCTTTTCTCACATTCTTAAATCTCACAAAAAAATAATGAAAATAGTATAATTAAAGTGGTTTTAATAATAGTAAATTTTTTGGATGTGTAAATTGTAATTAAAATTATATGTTATTTTAAAATAAATTGATCTAAATAAAATTTAAATTATGAATTATATGGCTAATGAATTCTTAGCACTGTGGGGAAATGTTAGGTTTTGGAATTTGAAGGTTCAAATTTTGACAAATTTTGGGATTAAGTTTTGGGAGGATTTAATTAAAAATTTTGAAAGTTAAATGAGAATTTTTTAAAAAAAATTTGGGGGCTAATTAAAATTTGTATCTGAGATTAATGAAAATTTTCAAAAACTTTAAGAATGTTTAATTAAAATTTAAAAAACAAATTAAGAGTTCAATGAGAATTTAAAAAAAATTAAGGAGTATAATTAAAATTTTCAAAAATTTTAAGAAATTAAGAAGAATTTTTTTTTTAAAAAAATTGTGTCAAATTAAAATTTTTATGCGAGATTAATAAGAATTTTCAAAAGTTAAAATTTTTAATAAATTTCAGTGAAGTGATTGAAATTTTTCAAAAATTATCAAGGAAGCCATTATTAATCATTCATCTCTTAAAATTTGAGCTTTATCATATACAATTGTAATATATAAATTTATTTTCTCTTTATAAATTCTATTCAATTATTTTAGATTAATTCAAATTTTCATTCATCGTGCATGTATATGATTGAATTCTATATTTATTATTAATTAAACATATTTGTATACTTATAATTATATTAGTAGTACGAATTATCTGTCAAATCGCAAAATCACCCAAAAATTATCCAAGGAACTGAAATTTTCTATTATTAGAAAACAGCACAATAATCTGATGTGGGAAGTAAAAATTTACAAAATTATTCAAAAGCTAATGGCTAATGGCTATGGAGTTTGAGGGTACTTCCAATTTTATTTTTCATGTACAATATTATATGATAGATCTGCCACTAATTGATTAGATTCTTTGGCAACATTTGAAGTAAGGGATTAAAAATTATGTTGAATAGTACAATAATTTTGAAAGAGAGTTTATTTAATAATTAAAAAAAATTGACATGCCAAATTTCTTTATCAATGAATTTGGACTGTTGTAGAATTATATCCAGTCAATTCAATTATTTATTAAAGTTCCTTTTTATTGTAAAAAATTAATCTTATTATTTAGGGAATTTTTAAATAATTTTATTTGGAGAGGAGGAATTTTTTTATATTGGTATAAGATTTTAATTATTTTATTGTTGAATTTATTAAATAATTGTATTAAAATTTTAAACTATTTTAACATATCTATCATGTCGATCTCAACAAATTTATATATTAATATTTATTTAATAATTGAAATTTTTATTTATATAAAATATATATTTTAAAAAATTAATTTATGTCATATTTAATATTAATTTATGATATGTGTGAATGAAATATGAGGTGTGATGATGAAATTATTAAAATTTAATTATATAAAAATATGTAAAATTAAAATACGATAAATGGATCTGGATAATTTTAGTTATAGGTTTATCCTAAAAATGGTTAGAAGCAAAGGTTAAAAAACTTGCCAGTTCAAGCCAGGCAAAGCTAAATGTCACCTTTTAGGGATCTATTTTTGTAAATATGCCCAAATTACCAAGTCATTTTTAAAACCCAAATGAAAAATACAAGGGCGTATTGGTAACAAAATTTCCTTAAAATAGAAAAAATAATTAAATAAGAAAACAAGTCATTTTCCATATTTTCCTAAATCACGGGGACAAAAGAAGAAAAGAGATATCAGTCCTTTTGAGCTGCGTTGTTCGTTTCTCTAATCACACACGTGTGGAAAGCATTCACACGTGTCCCCTTTCGTCTTCTTTATAAATCTATGCATAAACTAAAAGATATACCCAAAGAGGAAAAATAAAATGGAGGGTAGAGGAGGATGTTCAATAGCTAGATATGAAGCTTATGGGGTTTATGATATGTCGAAAATGGACCGGATAATGCTCCGGTTCAGACCGATCGCACCCAAACCGGCTACCGGCGGTGGTAGTGGGGAAACCGGTGGTGGTACGGAGGTTTGTTATAAACCGGGGAGACGTAAAAGAAGACACACGAAAGGGAGTATTACGAAGAGAAAACGAAGGTTTACTACTTTGCCGCTTATATCTGAAACCCCAGATTGTAAAGACTGCATTTCGAAGGAGACGAAAACGATGGTGGCGCCGCCGTCTTTGTGGTTGAGATCCGGCGAATCTGATGCTGCTGATGATGATGCTGTTTGTCGAAAGGAGAGTTTCGGCTTCGTCGGCGGTGGTGGTGAATCATTGGATCGGGCGGTAAGGATGGTGGTTGGGTCGTCGTCTTCGTCATGTGTGACGGTGGAAAGCGTGACAGAGACTTGGGTTAGCGGTGGTGGTTGGTTGGAGTGTACGGATGAGGAGATGAAGGTTAACCTAGGGAAAGACTCGTGTCCAGGGTTTATTTCGGATGTGTTTGGGAGGGTGACTTGGACCAATGGAGCATACAAGGAAATGGTTGGCGGCGGCGGCCGGGATATGACGACGGTGAGGTTGTTGATGAAGCAGAAGCTTCCACCGGCGACGATATTTCCGGCGTTTACTTGTCTGGTAAGGGTGCAATACAGTTGTGGGAAGGATAGGAATTCGTTGACGTTGCCGTGTGATGTATGGAGAATGAACGGCGGCGGAATTGCATGGCGGCTCGATATCAACGCCGCTCTTTGCTTGGGCCGGTGAGAACAAAAAAAAAATTTTAAAAAAAGGCAAGAAGCAGCCATTTTCTTTGCATGAAGAAAGCTTAGCATCTATATATTCTGGTCATGCCACGAGTTCGAGGCTTGTAGGAATTCTGTGAACGAAAATGGAACTCCGATAACGTAATTAAACAACGAGGTGAGCAATCACCGCAACTGGTCTTGTAATTAAATTGTAGTTTGTTTGTTTTTTTTTTAAACTTTTTTCTTCTCTTTGTTAATGACTGGTTAAGACTGGATTCTGGGTGTTTTTAAAGATTTAAAAGGAACTACAAATACCCTATATTTTATGTAATTATTTTTTTGTTTGGTATATTTTATATATCTTTTATTGTTTAAGTTTAGTATTTGAAGATATCTTTTTTAACAATATCAACTCTAAAATTTATAAAGATGAAATTTAAAATCGATTATAATTTATATAATTACTTTATCACTCTTTTCTTTGATTTATTATTTAATTTTCGGGTTAAAACTTGTTATTGATATTTATTCAAAATTTAAGATCTAATATTTATGTTTAAAAGTTAACAATTAATTTTATTTGGTTTGTGGGTTATTTTTGTCTAAATTTATTATTTTAATATATTTATTTTTTGTTAATAATATGTTATTTAATCAACAATTTAAGTTGACAAATTTTAATAGAAAATTTTAACATGTTAATGATTAGATTAAAAATTTTAAAATAAAAAAATAGAAAAATTTAAATTTTAACTTTTTATTATATAAAGACTAAATTTTAAAATTTGTAATTACAGTGACTAACTACAAAATTTAACCTAATTTTTGTGTGCTTTAGTTGCATACTTGTGTCAAAACGTTTCATTGGATATTAAATGTATTTCAATTGTTTATTATGATATTATTTTTTTTAAGTTGACATCGAGTTTTTATATCAACTCAATCAATGATATTATCAATATTAGAAACTCTACCACAATCATATACTTATGTGGAAATTATGTATTTAGAATACATGTGTAATATACAAATAACGTGGGTGAAATAATGTGTAATAATATTAATATATATATAAATCAAAATAAAACTTTGGTTAAAGTACTGATAAAGAAAATATTTTATAAAAGCTAGTGGCATGGGTTTAATTTTTAACATTTATAACTTTTTTATTAATTTTTTAAAACAAGAAAAAGACTAAAATACCCTCATAATAATATGACTTATTTAAAATATGTAAGAATATTTTAGTAATTTTATTGATTAAATTTGTATTGAGTTGACTCATGACACCAACTCAGTCGCGCACTTAAATAATAGTATAAATTATAAAACTAGATATGGGGTAAGTCTTATCACGAATAATATTATTGTTGGGAAGGAAACCCCAATTTATAAATTATACTTCAACAAAGACTCAATTAACTAATTGCTAATTTGCCTTCTGCCTAGAGAATGTATATGACAGTTTTTTTTTTTTTTGTCGTAACCAGGATATCTACCATTGATGTTAGTTTTTAATCCCCTCCTCGTGGGTGTTCTCCGAATAAGTAAATAGCTAGTCGCAAAATATGATCCAGTTTTTAATCCCCTCCTCGTGGGTGTTCTCCGAATAAGTAAATAGCTAGTCACAAAATATGATCCATTCCTATAAGTAGGGATTAAACATATGACTACATGGTTAATAGATGAGGTGAGCAACCACCATACTACAACTCGTTGTTGTAAGAATTGAATCAAATTAGTCATTTTACTACTAAATTGATTAATTTAATATTTGTACTATTAAAAAGAAACTAATGATGCCAAATTTCAATAAAGTTAACATTTAAGAGAGTTTGGTTTATCAAATCTTACATTACGACCCGTAATGTTATATTTTAGAATGAGATTGATGCCCACTAAACTAACTAATATATCGATTAAGGCAAGTGCACTTATCAATTAATAGTATAGCTATGGTAAGCAGAGATATCGTTCTTTCGAGGACTACAATCACTAGTAATTATCGTCTTTCTATTATTTAACCTAATAATTCAAAGGATTGATTAAAACTAAATTTAACTAATGAATGCATCAAAGAAATAAAACGCAAAAACAATTAAATATCAACCAAGTGACAAAATAATACCTAGGTAAGAATCCACCTAGACTTAATCTATAATTCTCAATCTAATTTATGCAATTTCTTTTCTTAGTTTCTTTGATTCATAGAAATCCCTAATTTATACTAATATCTCTTTCGAGAATAAGAGCAGCTAACTTCTATGTTGATTAATTAAACTTTCAAACTAAAATCTCTATTACTGCATTAATTTGTTTTATGAATACCCCTATTAGATTTGACTCTAATCTAATA
The DNA here is from genome assembly GCF_007990345.1 of Gossypium hirsutum. Taxonomy (NCBI): domain Eukaryota; kingdom Viridiplantae; phylum Streptophyta; class Magnoliopsida; order Malvales; family Malvaceae; genus Gossypium; species Gossypium hirsutum. The sequence continues at coordinate 6,986,993 of NC_053430.1, read as the reverse complement.
GATTTATGTCATCCTATTTCTAGGATATTACATGCAACTCCATTCAATTATGCATAATCTAATCACAGGAAGGGTCTATTCAACCTTAAACTTATGCGCATCAAACATGGATTAATACTCTAGAATTATCAAACCAAGAATAATTAAGCGTTAGTAATTGAAAACAAAGAACTAAGGTTTTATTGCATAAAACTAGAAATCAAATAATAGAATCCATCCTAAGGTTTATCTCCTCTAGGTATTTAGAAAATCAGTTCATATTTGCAAGAATAAACACCAAAGATACAATATATATACTAAAATAAAAGAATCCCATGATAACTCCCTTGGAAATAAACTTGGACTCTTGAATCTTGATGGAAAATTGCTTGAAAATGGACTTCAATGGTATTCTTTTGGCTAATTTTTGTGCTATTCTATGACGGTTGTTGTCTCCCTATTGTATTTTCTTATTTATATATTCTTAAAGTGCTAAAAAACCTAAAAATTGTAACCTTCAGCTATTAGCACACATGGTTCCCGAAATTCACATGCTCGTGTGGTTGGCCCGTGTGAAACTCTACTGCCAGTGTGCAGCTTCCAGAATGCTCCAATGTTCTAATTTTCACCCATTTTTCACTCCTATGTCCCCCAAGTGCTATATTAAACATCAAAACATGAATATAAAGGATTAAGAGTATATAAGTTACAATTAAGGTCACATAATCACTCAAAAATGCATTAAGAATGAAACGAAAATATATTACTATTGACACTTATCAATATTACAGTGTTTGAATTCTCAACATTCTAGCCATCCCATAATATCACATTCTTGAACAATGTCAAAATATGGTAATATAAGATGTAATCTCATTACGACCTCTTCCTTAAGTTAAATAGACCATAAAACTTGGAGGTTTATATTATAAATTTTAGTTGCATTTCTCTTTTTACATTAAAATCAAACCAATTTCTTTAAAATAACAATTATAAACCATATAAATAAAGTAGTTGTTTGATTGAATTAATATGTTAAAATATTCAGTGTGTAATAAAAATGAAGTTATTAAGATATTATAGTTTTATGAAAATTTTAAGATTAAAAAGTTGAATTTATAAAAACAAAAATTTTATATCTAGGACAATTTAGTTAACTAGGTAATTTTACATCCCGTCAACTAAGCACATGAACCTTACATTTGAACTGTTGTTTCAAAAAAAAAAACGAACCTTACATTTGAACTAAATAAACCAAACAAGGTAATCTTATATTTCACCTATAATAATATATTCCTGTAATCCTATTATGAAATGTAATCTAAGATTCGGCAAACCAAACACACCCTTACTATTTAAAAAATGTCATTTATTGTTTAACAAAGTTATATTTTGAAAGCATTTTATGATTATACAAATGAAATATTTTATTTGAAGGTGAGCTGTAAATGAAAAATAATAATTTTTGTGCCATTTTTTAAACATTAAATGTTAACTTGTTTCGATTTGGTATTATTTAATTCTTTTTAATAGTACAAGAATCCAATTGATGTATCTATTAATAAAGGACCTAATTTAATCATGTTCTTATAATAAAGAGACTTCGCAAGTATTTTAACCGCTTACTGTGTCTCACTTCTAATATACATCATTTCAAACTTAATTTTATATAAAAATTTCAACTAATTTTCACATGACGAGTTAATGAAGTATTAATTGAAGGAAAATTATCTTATAGGGAGTTTTATGAACTTCACAAGTTAGTTTAAAGTGTAACAAATATCTTGTAAGGTATAGTAAAAAAAATTAAATATATAAAAAAATGCGACATTTATCATATCTTCAATCCTCTTGTAGTGTTTAAAAAATTCTACAAACTTACTTTAATTTAATTGTGTTTGACACTTACACCCAAATCCAAATAATATAAATAGTAGGGTTAATATTCTGAACCACCCACCTTGGTTTCTCTTTTAATTTATGTGTAAACCCCGATATTATTTCTGCAAACTTATTGTGTTCCTAGAGAGTTGTTTTTGCATATTCTAGCTATGTTTTTTCAATTTTTTTTATTTTTATAATTTTATATTAGCATAATGTTAAATTTTACTTACATCTTTTATTAATTTGATATTTTTTAGGTAAATTTTGTTATTAATCTTTCAAAAAGAGGTAAATCAGTTTTTTATCGATATAGTAACCTGCGTGGCAGCCTATATATATTTCATGCTGACATGATACAATTTGTCTTATATTTCATGTTAACAAATGATTTTAGATTTATAAAAATTATTCAAAAAAACATTATAAAAAATTCATAAAAATTCAAAAAATTAGTATTGAGTACATGTGGATTGTCATACGGGTTGTAATGTTTAAAATTTTAACATTTTAATTGATATTTTCATTAAAAACTAACGATTCGACTCTTTTTCATCAAATTCAACTCAAAAAAAGAAAGAGACTAAATTAACAAAAGACATAAATATTGAGAACTAAATTTGATATTATGAAATCCAATTTTCAACAAATATTAAAAAAATGAAGTAAAATAATCTAATTTCCTCAGCAAACCATTGACATATTAAGTGAGCATATGATAGAGGAGTGTAAATTATATTTAATGGAACAAAGGAGTGCATATTAATTATATGCCGCTAGGTTAAAATTATCCTTAAAGACAATACAGCATGTCTTTTAGCTTTTAACACCTTTGGTGGTTAATGAAAATGATATATATATATATTACGTAAAATTATTTTTGAAAATTCACATTCTTTTAACTAAAGTTTGAAAATTAATAATTAAGAAATAAAAAAATTGCCTAAAATATCCACGGGAGCGCACCTAATAATTATTTTTTTATCTTCAGTAGACTTCTTAAAGTGATAGATACTAATCACTAATTTTAAAACTACTCTATATTAAAGACGAGGATAGAATTTATTTTGTTTATAAAATATTTTATTTCATTAGTTTCGTGGTAAAGATTATATTAAGGCTTGAAAGTTAATTTCTATTTTTCGAGGCTAAAATCCAGGTAAATAATTTTTTTTAGTTGGGTTTTCCAAAAGTATCTTAATTTAATTTGTTAGTGGAATCTTTGATTAAAGTGAGTGAAGATTTGAAGGGAGACATGATAATCTTAGATTATAATTTTTTAGTATAATTATAGTTAGGTCACCTTTTTTGGGTAAATTTTTTGATTCACCATGCAGAAAGTTATTGGTTGCTATAAATATATATATTATCATTCACAACTTCCAAACTCTCCACTGTAATGATGATTAATATGTATAGGGAGATTTTCTACAATTAATATTTTATTTATATAAATAAATTTGGTATACATTAAAAATTATAATTATTTATTTTATATAAAAAATTCAACAATTAAATATATATATTAAAAATGAGAGGAATTCACTTCAGTTAAAATTAAAAAAAATTCATTAAAATTCAAAAATATTAGCATAAAGTACATATAGATTGTCATCTTTTAAAAAATTAATGTTTTAATTAGTATTTTCATTGAAAATAGAAATTCGACTCTTTTTAAAAAGTTGATGCTTAAATTTAGCTTAAAAAAAGACTAATGACTAAATTGACAAAATATGTAAAAATTAAGGACTAAATTTATTATTATACCTATACAAAACTATTACAATAAATAAACCTAGTTAGTTTTAGGTCTATTCTATAAGTTGAAATGGATATTGTCTCCTGCAAAAACACCCATCACTCTAGGACTTAATTTAAGTAAATTAAACTTAAAATAGTTTTAAATTAAATTAAACTATATTATCTTCTTTCTTTTCTCCCTGTTAGTAGAAGCTAATTATTCAGTCACACCCAAAAGTTGCTTACTATCTAAGGCTATAAAGTTGACATTGATTTGTCCACAATCCATTTAAGGGTAAATTGCATCTAAGGTCATTAAATTATTAGTAAATTTATATTTTAGTCACTCAATTTCAAAAAGTTACAAAATGGTCATTGAATTATTCGAAAGTTTTTATTTAAGTTACTCAATTATTCAAAAGTTTTTATTTAAGTCATTGGATTCTTAATTTCATTTATTTTTTTTAAAGTCTAGCTAGCAAGTTCCAAATAACTATTTGATAATCGATACAACAAATTAGTACCAATCAAGGAGTGGAATAACATACCTTAGATCTAAATCAATCTGTTGATTAGTATCGGAGGTCAGAAAAGAAAACTATTTTAATTTTGGTTTATAGATTCGTGACATTAAAAGTTGTTTCATGAAAAAAAATGAATTGAAGAAGATATATGGAAAGAGAGCTTTTGATTGGTGCAAGCAGTGAGAACAGAGAAAGATCATACTACAATGATTTTAACATCCCAATGACTTATATGAAAACTTTTGATTAATTGTTATGTAACTTTTTTAAGTTGAGTGACCAAAATATATAAACTTACTAATAGTATAGTGACCTTCAGTATAATTGATCTTGCAGTTAATGGGTATTTATATTCATTTATGTTAATTCAAATACTAAAGAGTTGAATTTTTCTTAAGTAAGTTTTAAGTAATGTAAATGAAGAAAAATATGTTAATAGAGATTTAATTTTTGGTATTTGAAGTTAGTATCAAGGTTCAAATTGGTACTTAAGGATTTGTTTTGGTCCAATTAAGTACTTGAACTTGGCTTTAAGGTTCAATTTAGTATTTAAAGTTTATTTTGGTCCGGTTAGGTACCTAAACTTGGTTTTTTGGTTCAAAGTAGTACTTTTAGTGTATTTGATAAACTGAATATTTAAATGCTGAAAAATTAAGTACTGGGTTTTTATTGTTAAATTGTATAAGTGCTGAATTTATATTAGAAAATTGTTTGGTAAATTAGAAAATATGAGTATTGAGTATAATTGTGTTGTTTGATAAAAGTAAATATTGATTTTTAAAAGTTTATTTATTTATAATTTTTATCTTATCAATTTAATATTTTATGTTGTTTTTTTATAGCTTTGGATGAAAAATAAATATGATAATTTGAATATCTCAATTTTTTTAACGAGAAAGGATAATTTGTTTTAATTTTTTAATAAAAGAAAATCAATTTAATATTTTCTACATTAAGTGATAAGTAGCTATCTACCTACGTATCTTCTTCAACACTATTTTCTTGAAAATTTTATGTTAAGTAAAAAATTAAAATGACTAGCAAACACATTTAAAATCTTAAATATTGAAAATTTTCAATGGTTTATCAAACTGACCCTTAGTTTTATTTAAACTAATTTGAACTTTAAGCCAACTTTAAGTACCTAATTGGACCAAAACAATTTCATACCAAATCAAATCTTGAGGCTGAATTCAAGTATCAAAATGCATATTTAACCTTGAAATTTAAAATTCCCTTGTTGTTTTCTTTTTTTTTAATAATATATTAATTTTATTTTATTAGAACTCCACCAACAGTAGAAACGTGTACTAAATACAGCACAAAACAATGAGGCAAAAGGGACACTAACCAATACCCAAGAGACACGTCCAAAACGAAACCCCCCCCCCCGGGGGCTCTCCAACGCAACCTCCTTCAAAAACCCATTAAAACACGAGAATAAAGGAATATTTTTTAAATTAGATTTGTGGTTAAGTCAATTAAATTATTGGTTTGTGAGTCTAACTTATTTGATTAAAAAATTATTAATAATAATTAATAAATTTGGTTTAACTATCCGATTCAATCGATCTGTAATAATTTTTAAGTTAATTGATTTAAAATTCTTTTTAGATTAAGAAATAATTGATTGAACAATACGGTCCAATTCAAACAATATTAAAAAAATAAATGAGGGAAAATTAGTTAACAAGACAATCACTCTATTGATCCCATCCTTTGCATGTCTAGTGGGCCAAAAGTCCATATATATGTCTGTCGCAAAAGATGCTGGAAAAGAAAATTATAATGTTATAGGTTAAAATATACTACAATTAGGTAAATAAAACACGAGAATTTTTTACCTAGTTCGTTGATAAATCACTTATGATTGTAATGTTATGTTTAGATAAAATGAATTGTCTGTCAATAACGTGATAAAAACATCAATATCAACTCAAGCAGGTTCAAATATCATATGAATTCTACTGTTGTCATAATTTTTTGAACTTTCACTAAACTTTTCTTTGACTATGTCATTGATTGCCTCATTTGATGAGCTTAATAGAAACTTTGTGCTTTTGGAGAGGCAATTCTAGAGTAAAAGTGTCATCAAAGCTCTTGTATGAAGAGTTGGCTTGCATTTAATCTCCTCTATTTAAAACAAATTAGTCCCTGTTTGTTAAATCAAATGGCAAATTGATCATTCTATTAAAAATCTTATACATTTCTACTGTTAAAGACTACTCTCTATATATTAGCATGAGTTAGACGTGACATGCCACATGTAACTAACTATTTGTTTATTTCACCATCCATGCAAGTTTTTAATAATAGAATTGGATGAATTTTTTTAATAAAAAGAACCAATTTACTCTTTAATCTAATGTATAAAAATTAATTTACCCTCTTTTTGAGTAACTAGGGCAAAATACAATCTAATTTTTAGTACAAAAAACTCCATGATACTTTAACTAAATATTTTTATTTTGTTATTTATAAATATTTTTTTTAATTTGTGCAATTAGGGTTGTTTTGCATTGTGGCATAGTTTTTCTTCTTAAGTAACTTTAATTTTTGAGTTTCAATAACTAAAATATTTTCACCATAAAGAAATAAGAAGTATTCAATTTCCAAAAAAAAAAAATCAATTCCACCATATTTACTGAAATAAAAGTACATTTGCATACCTTATTGAACCTTTTTAAAAACCAACACTGAAAATGATGATGGATTGTTGACTTATTTAGCAATGGCACTAATTTTATTTTTATATATAACAAATATTTTATGTTTTATATTTATTTAATTTTAATTTTAATTTAAAAATTTTAATAAAAAATAAATTATATTTATTGAAAATAATGGTACAAGAAGTGAATAGGAAAAAACCATAATTTTATTTTTATTTTTTAAGCAAGAATATTTTTCGAAACTATGTGCCTGATCGAATTGATTGGGTCACGTAGGAACAAGTTTCAAATCTATCAATCTGTTAGGATGCCTCAGCTACGTACATCATTGTACTTCTACTTGACATCTATCATAATGATCAACGGCTCGCCTCGTCATAACCTTCTCTTGAATTCTCAAAATTTATGTCTCGATCCCTGTAGGCTCTAGGGAAATTAGAATAGGAGAGCACTCATCTTGGGGTGGGCTTAGTACTTAGATGCTTTCGACAGTTATTGCTCCGCACTTGGCCACTTAACTTTAAAAAGTTACAAAACAGTTACTAAACTATTCAAAAGTTTTCAGTTAAGTCAGTAAACTATTCAAAGTTTTTAATTAAGTCATTAGGTTGTTAAGTTTTCTTTTCTTTTTATTTCCGACTAGTGAGTTTCAAGTAATGATTCAATCATTGGTACGGCGGATCAATACCCATCGATAAGTAGAAGAACATACTTTAAATCAAATGTGGTATGAAGGTTAATGTCAAAGAAATGAGAAGAAAGTTATTTGAATTTTGATTCATAATTTTGTGATGTTCAAAGTTGTTTCAGGAAAAAAACTAAACTGCAGAATAGAAGGGAAAAAAAGGAACATAAAAAAGCCAAACGACAACAATTTTATAAACCTAGTGACTTGAATGAAAACTTTCGAATAATACATTAAAAACCAACACTGAAATAAAACATCATCTACAATACCTTATTGAACCATTTCCCTTAAAAACCCACAGTGAAAATGACGATTATGATTATTTGCTTATTTAGCAATGGCACTATTTTTTTTTTCACTCAAACCCCATAGTTCTAAGATTTCATGGAAGCTTCATCAAAGCTTAGAAGAAACATCCTTTGGATGATGAATGACAATGTAATTATAAGCATCAAGTGTCAAAAACTCATCCAAAGTTGAAGCAGTGCATTGGCGAGTAAAAATCTTGCATGCTTCTTTATACATTCCTTTCTTAAACTTCTCTTTTCCGACCTCACGTTCGATCCGAGCCATTTCTTCTTCAACCACTCGCCCGAACACATGGTTCACTCGAACCCCAAGTCCATCACCGTCTAATTCAACACCATATTTCAACCACTGCCAGATTTGAACCCTACTGATCTCGGCTGTCGCAGCATCTTCCATTAGGTTATAAAGCGGGACCGAACCCGAACCGGTTAACCAAGCTGCTAAGTATTGGATCCCGACACGAGTGTTCAAACGAAGGCCTTCCATCGTACGAACACCTCGAGGCCTTTGTAATAAATCGTCTTCAGTTAAGTTGGAAGCGTCTTCGCGCTTGACAGTTTCGATTTGGTTCGGAGAGTTCCCCATGGTGTTGGTGAAAACTTCCATGCATGTTTTGATGAGACCTGGATGAGCTGCCCATGTTCCATCATGCCCTGCTTTAACTTCTCTTTGTTTATCTTTTCTTACAAGTTCAAAGGCTGCTTCATTTGCTGTTGGATCATCTCTAATGGGAATTTGTGCTGCCTGTTTAAGACAATTGAAACCTTCATCAACACATTAAAAACACAAAATTGAATTTAAAATGCTGCATGTAATAGGCAAGGATGATTCAACCAGATCAGATTAGCCGGTCAAACTAGTTAAATTAGAAATTGATCAGGTATTGATTCAGAAAAGGGTTTTGAATCAGTTAGAGCGGGAATTGGTACAAACCGATTGACTAAGATTTTTAGTTTCCTTTAGATTTTTAATAATTTTTTAATTTGGAGAACTATGTATGATGTTGATACAAATATATTAGTTCAATTCAAATCTGATTCGATCTAATTCATGAACACCTCTATATTTATGTATTACATGAATTAAAATGTCATAATTATATTCATACATACCATACCGCCCATGGCATGGACGCCGCGTCGATGACAGGTTCGGATGAGGAGATCGGAGTAACTCCTCATGAAGTGTTGGGTCATACCAACTTGACCCCGATCCGGCAACAACCGGTCCGGGTGACCTTGGAAGGTCTTAACGTAGCTGAAAATATAATCCCATCGGCCGCAGTTGAGACCAACAGAGTGATCCCTGAGCTCATAAAGGATTTCATCCATTTGGAAGACTGCTGGTAGTGTTTCGATTAGAACTGTTGCTCTTATGCTTCCTTTCTCTATGCCTGCCATCTTTTCTGCCTTATCAAACACACTATTCCATATCTTTGCTTCCCTGCAAATTCATGTAACATAATTTTCATCACTTTGTTGAATGTCAACTCTAGATTTTATGACCCTAAAATGCTATGTTATAACCATCACAATTTTTTTACTAACCTTATAGGAGTGTTTTTTTCCGAAGGTGGGTTGAGTCGGTATCTCTCTATTAAAAAATTTTAAGGTTAAATTAAGATAAATTTAAGTAAAATAACTCCTCCCTATATTTATATCTATACTTTATATAAAGATTTTAATTAAATTGGAATCATTTATAATTATTAAAAGGCCTTTATTTTAACAAAACAATAAATGTTAACTAAAGGATATTTTTATTCTTTTATATAAAATATCAAATCCCAAATCAGTTGTTAAATTATTAAAATATTCTTATTTTAACAAAACAATAAATCTTAACTCAAGAATATTTTTATCTTTTTACATAAAACCTAGAAATTCTTAATAATTGTATTTTACCAATATATTGAGTATGTCATAATCTAATATTTTATTAAGATACTTCTTTTACATTTATAACTAATTTTCAAATTCTTTCGTTATAAGTTTTTTTAATTTTATAAATTTAATCTAGTATTTCGCCACACTAATGGGGGACCGTAATGGAGGCTAAGGCTTTTGTCTCCCTAAAATTTTTGAAATTTTTTATTTAAAATTTTTAATTTAACCCTAAATTTTTCTAAAAATTTCATTATGACTTTTAATTTCTTTAAAAATTTCAGTTAATTTTTTTCTATTTTTTAATTCTATTAATAAAAAAATTAAAAATTTTAATTAGATCTTCAATTTTTTTTGAAAAAAAATCTCAAATAAATTCTTAAATTTTTAATTAACTTAATACACCACACACCACATTAAGAGTGTATTTAGTATTGCTTCTAAGAAATACTTTGAGGACAAAAAATACTTTTGAGATAAAAATATTTCTAAATAAACTATTTTAAGAGAAAAAGTGTTTCTCTCAAACTAAAAAATAGCCTAAAATCACTTTTAAATTTTAAGTTCTTTCCAAAAATATTTTTTTTTCTCAAAAACTTGAGAAGCGTTACCAAATTAATCATAAATCACAATCCCTACCACTCAAGTATAAGGTTAACCCGTTGTCAATGAATAAAACGCTAAAGTTAAATATTTTTTAATATTAAATGACTAATAAATTTGAAAATTTGAGACAGATTAATTACCTTGAATTCTCCATCTTAGGAAGATAAAAGAAGGGTCCAAAGCCTTGACCTTGAGTGTTGCGGAAATTGGCATAATTGTGGTAAAAATAAAGGCCAAAATCCACTAGACAACCAGTTGCAGGCTCCCCGTCGATGAAAATATGAGCCTCCGGTAAGTGCCAACCTCGTGGCCGAACAAATAGCCTTGCTATTTCATTATTCAGCTTGTAAACCCTGTTCCTTGCTTTGTCGTTGAACGTTATTGTTCCTTCCACTGCGTCCTTTAAGTTTATTTGACCTCTCATAAGATTTTCCCAACTTGGTGACAGTGCATCCTCAAAATCAGCCTGTGAAAGGAAAAGATATAATAACAAATTTAGTTTTTAATATTTATAACTTTATCAATTTGATCCTTTTTAAAAGTTAAATTTACCTGTTAACTTTTCAAAATAAATCAAATTACTTTTTTAACAAAGGATTAATTAAAATATTAATTTTTAACAATATTAGTGTATCATTTCACATATATTTCATGTTGACTTTATACTTTTTTATCTTATAAACCCGTCAACAAATAATTTAAAGCTTATAAAATATTCTAACAAAAAATTTTAATTTCAAAAAGAAATTAAAATAAAATATACGTAAATTATCATATGTGTTTTATTTAATAATTCCATATGACCTGTTATGTATAAAAAGTTAATGTTTTAGTTAATAATTCCATTGAAAACAATAATTTAACTCTTTTTAAAAAATAATTAAATTCGATCTTTTAGAAAGTTGAGGGCAGGGGTGAAACAAATTTTTTTCTATATTTTTATAGAGAGCTAAAATGTAATTTTAGCTTTTTTATTAGCTTAGCTTTATGATTTCTAAAATAAAAAATGATCATTTTATGAGGTTAAAATCCAATTTTAACTTGTATTAACTTATAATTTTATAAACCTTAAAGGGCCAAATATGAAATTTACCATTTTAAAGAGGTCGCCTTAGCTGATGGCCTAACTCACCGATCATCAAAAACTTTTGAGTTATATTTATCAGAATGCCAAAGAAAAGAAAATCCCAAGCTGCGCAATTTATCAAACAAATGGAAGACGAATTCAAAAGTGACATATAACTAACAAACATCACTCACCATAAACACTTTAGCTCCCGAGTTAAGAGCGTTGATGATCATCTTCCTCTCCACCGGCCCTGTAATTTCGACCCTCCGATCAGCCACCGCAGGCGGAACCGGCGCACAAGTCCATTTCCCTTCTCTAATATACCTCGTTGCAGGATCGAAACCAGGCAACGCCCCTTCATTGTGTCGTCTTTTCGCCTCTTTGCGACATTCCATCGCGTACTTAATATGGTTCCTGAACTCTCTCTGCAAATCAGCGACGAATTGTAAGGCATCCTTTGTTAAAATCTTAGCGAATTCTTCATCGAATCGACCACGAATATCGACGCCTTGAGGAACATCGTAGGCGTTGATTTTTTTGGAAGATGGTGCAGTGTAACCGTAACTCCCAAGGCCAATCATATTTGGTTACTAAAAACCCTTAATTTTGAAAATGGATGCTTGAATGAGTGCTTGTAACGTGTAAAAATGGTGGACTATATATAGGGATGGCAATTGGCAAAGGCTGGTAGCTTTTTCAGTCTTTATTTTGTCTTAAAACTCGATTTTATTTCAGATTTTAACATTTAAATTTGATTTTGAAAGAAAAAAAAGTTGCTCACACCCCGAAGTCTTTAGCATAACATAAATTTTCACCTCAACTTAGCAACTACATTGATTTTGACATTTGTTCTTTTTTATTCATTTTGAAACTTCAACTTAATAATTAAATTTATTTTAATTTTTGAAATTTAAAAAATATAAAAGTTTGATGATATGCTTCTATAATACTATGTTAGATAATCACTTCAAAATTAAAAAATAATTATATAAATTTTTAAGTGATTATGTAATACAATCTTAAAATGGTACATTTATTGTTTTAATAATTAGATTAGTGGTTAAATTGGTTAGATCACTAGTTCTCAATTCAAGCAGTTCTATCGTCTGAGTAATAATAATTCAATAATTAATTAAAAACTCATAAAACTTAAAAAAGTAAAAAAAATCATTAAATCGTTTCAACTATCACTTTTTATTTTTCTTAGACTTTTATCAATTTCCAAGTCAATTGATTTAGCCCATTTGTTCTGGCGTTATATCAATTAATTTTTAATTCATCTGATCTACTCCTGTTTCAATAAAATTGGTCAGATCATAAAATATTGACAGAATCAAAGTCTAGGATCAAAATGAATGTAATTATCAAATTCAAAAATAAAAGTGAACCAGAAATAATAAAAACACTAAAATGAACCTAATTGCTAGATTTAGGAGGTAATAATTATATTATCCACATCTATTTTATAATAACTTCTTTCAATATTAAATATGAGGTTATTTTTTATTAGATTTTAGTTAGAAATATAAATTTGTTATATTTAAAAAATATATTTTAATAAATTTGTCAGAAAAGTACAGCCTCATACTGTCATGAACTTTTTTTAAATAAAAATATGTTATTATCGAGTAAAAAATCGATGAGTGTCGAATCTCAACTTAATTATAAAATTTTTAAAAATTTAACTTTTTACAAATTAACAAATATTATTTTGTGAGTATTTATATTTTTATATTCTAATAAATCTAAAAAATAGATACATATAATGAGAATCATAAAATTTAAATCCAAGATATTATAATCTTCACTATCTCATCTTTACTATTTCAACCTAAATCTTATTTAACTTTTATTTTTAATAAATTTATTACATATTTTTTATCAACATCGTCTCTATCAAATTAAAATTAAATTGTATATTTTTATAATAAAATAAAATATCATTGGTTTAATAATTTATGACATTATAAATTTTTTAAAGACTAAAGTTTATTATTTTTAAGGAGATATTTACTAAATTAAAATATTATAAAATTTAAAAGATTAAAAAGACAAAAAGAAGAAGAATTTTTCTATTTTTTAAGATGTCAAGTCCTTCCCCTAGGGTCCCATATATGTGCATAAATATTGAAGACGAGAGGGTAAAGAGGAAGTGGATAGCTACACTGAGCGTTATCGGTTTTTTTAGAGGTTCATCTCAGCTTTATCGTTTTGAAATGATTTATTTTACTTGAGTTAATTAACCGAGTTTATATTTTATTATTTTCTATAACATTAGAAAAAGTTAAAATTATAAGCAAATTTAGAAATTTAATTAAATGAAAAGTAGACAAAAGTTTGATATAAACACACAATACTCAAATCAACACGATATTATATAGAAAAAAAAACTCAAAAATTACAATTTCACCGTACTCAAACGATAACATAATTTTATTATTTTAATAGTTTACATTTTTATAATTTTAAAAAATTAAATTAAATTTTTATAATTTTATAAGAATTAAATATAATTTTACTATATATTAATTTAAAATTTTATAAATTGTAGAAATATTAAAAATAAAAAATTTCAATTTAAAGCGGTCAAGTCTTGTCACCCCCTAATGTTTAAGGGTGAAGCCAAAGGTTGGGGCCCGCCTCTTAAATTAAAATTTTTAATATTTTATTCATTTATAATAAATTAGTATATAATAAGATTACTCTGTAATTCTTCGAAAATGGTAAAAAAATTTTAACTATTTAAAAGTTATAAAGATATAAATTATTAAAATAGTGAAATTTTATTTTTATTGATGTAAAATATATAATTTAATTCTATTCTCCTTCCAAATAAATTTTTTGACTTTACCTGTACTACACTATCCCTGGTTATTAACCTTAAACTTGATTATTGAATCAATTTAAAATTCAAGTATAATAATAAATAAATAAATTTAATCGAACTTGAATTTAAAAATAAAAATTTAATTAAACTCAAACAGAATATTAAAATTTAAATTTTAAATTAAATTTGAGCTCATCAATATTCCAACTTCACACCTGAGCAGGGATAGCAACGATGGGCGTTATCGTCTAAAAGTCATTTGCTAATTGAGATGAAACTAACCGAGTCAGCAAGCAAGTTAAAAGAGTTAATAATTCCAAAATACTGGATTGGTGTTTGAGGCGTGTCCGCCACTATTGGAGTGTTGGAACCACCACCGATTAGGCAGGCAATCATCATCATCATCATCAAATGAAAGCGTTACTTTGTATGTTTGCTATTTTTAGAGAGATGCATGGCTTTTCCTGCGTAAACTCTGACGCCACCACCTATTCCTATTTGATTAGAAAGATGGGCAGAGCATAGGATAAGAATAAGTTTTGGAAATGTGTGCCCTCTACCTTGGGATGTGCAGTTTATTTGGATATTTGTTATATCATACCTCCATTTCTTATCTCTTCTCATCTAATGAATTTATTACAATATTTTTAAACTAGATAAATAGTGGAATCCTTCAAAATATTGATTTATCGATTTAATTAATTCAAAAAATTTGATTAAATATTTAAATTTTATAAAAATATCTAAAAAATTGTCATAGTTAATAAAATAATAATATAGTAATATTTAGTGTATCTCATTTATTTTATGTTAATATATGCTGATTAGTTTTGAATAATATAATTAAATGATATTCTTTTAATAGAATTACCAATTTATTATTTAATTTAATAGAGAGATTAATTTATCTATTTTTAATAAAAGAGTCAAAATCTAATTAAATATTTAAATTTTATAAAAATATCTAAAAAATTGTCATAGTTAATAAAATAATAATATAGTAATATTTAGTGTATCTCATTTATTTTATGTTCATATATGCTAATTAGTTTTGAATAATATAATTAAATGATATTCTTTTAATAGAATTACCAATTTATTATTTAATTTAATAGAGAGATTAATTTATCTATTTTTAATAAAGAAGTCAAAATGTAACCCGGCTCTTACAATATTTATGGTATTTTTATCATCAATCTTTATTTTTGTAACTCCATTTGTTTTGTCAAATATTTAAATGTTACAAAAAGGTGGTTGTTATATATTTATACGAGACACTTATAACAACATTTGAAATTCAATTTATATTTAATATTTTGAAAATTTAAATTAAAAAATCTATAATATATTGTTAATATTATTAATTAGTGAAATTTAGATCTTATCTTCAATAAAATTAGCTTCTAATATAATGTGTAGTAAAAGTACCATGGAGGTCCCTTCTACTTAGGAAATGGGTAAATTAGTCCCTATAAGTTATATAAAAGGGCAAACTGATCATCCGATTAAAAATTTCATATATTTTTACTATTAAAAATTGGTCATTATACATTAGCATAAGGTACACCTATCTAGTTATTTTATTAGCCACATTGATTTTTAATAGTAAAAATAGATGAAATTTTTAATAGAAATAATCAATTTGCTCATTGATCTAAAGTATACTGACTATTTTACTCGTTTTTAACTAAAACAAGCAAAATGCAATATGACCCTTAGTACAAAAACCTATACTATGCTTTTACTAATATGACCCTTAGTACAAAAATCTATACTATGCTTTTACTTATATGTATTGCACATGATTTTATATAATTTTTTATTTATTAAATAATATATTCTATAATTTCAAATACATATTTGTGGTAATTAAATAATGATTAATTCAAATTATACTAAAGTTGATTTAGTTTTGAAATAGCAAATGAAAGAGTAAAATATTTTTTTAAAAATAAAAAATAAAAAATTAAATTGATACATAAAACTATTAAAATAATATATAAAATTGAAACTATATAAAAAATTAACTATAAAATATATTTACACTAAGTTAATAATTATATTTAAGAATAATGATTAAAAAATACTTGTTGAAATTTAAATTTCTTTTCAAAATAAATTCACGAAATCTTTTTCACATGCACCAATTAAATAATAAATAAATGGACTTAAAGATTGGTTGCTCCGTAAAATATAAACAACTTAAAAATATATATAATACCATAATATTGTATTACATCTTTATTAATCAAAATAATATTCTATTTCTCTCTGATGCCATTGATGTTTGAACATATTCAATATTACCTCTTCGAAAAATAATTACTTTAATGTCCTGATCTTTTTTATATAAGTCAAAGTTATTATTGCTAACAATCTTTATTTTTTTATTGATAAATTTTTTTAGATGCTACTTTATTGAATATACTTAATTACTGAATGCTATTTATAAAGCTAAAGTTAAATTTTAATCGGTAATAAATTTTAATCAGTAAATAACTCTAATATTAATTAAGTGATAACTAAGATACTTCGAGTTCTATTCAATTAATAACACTATTTTAGATGAAGAAAAATTACCGTAAATTAAAAAAATGTCATTTTATAATAATGTCAAATTCAAATTATAATTTTTTAACCAATAATTGTAAATTATAATTATAATATCACAACATTTTTCTTAAATTTAATCTTAGTTTTATTCAAGTAATAATTTTATTTTTAAATTAGCAAAATTTTGTTTACATCAATTTTTTAAATAATAATTATAAATTAAATCATAATTATTTTTAAATGTATAACTATCACAATTTTTATTAAATTATAATTATTTTAAAATTATAATGTCACAATTGGCTCCTAAATTTTCAGTCAATGAATAAATAAATGTCACATGTATTAGGTTTAGGTTTTGAATATAATTTTTACAAATAGATTAAATTTGAGATCTTTTTCTTTTTTCTGTTTTCTAATCAATAAAAAAATTAAAAATAATTTAAAATAAATAAAACTTATTCGTTGAAAATTGATTTCAAAATATATATTTAAAATTCAAAACCAATCATATAATGAAATATGGTATTTATTTATTTGTTGTTGTCAAGTTATTGTGTAAACTAGACTATGTTAAAATTTTTCCTAAGGTGATCTGTTTAAGTTGGAATGCTGTCTATGTTAATGGACAGACCAAGAGGCCTAACTGTAAGAAATAATTTTGAAAAAAAAATAAAAATCAAGTGAAATAATCCCATTCGCATTTTCTAGATAAACATACTCAATGGAAAATTTCACCATGCGATCCAATTAATAAAGCAGAGATTAAAATTTCTAATTAAAGCGTTAAGAATTTTAGTACTGATATAAAGTTATAAATTATTGAATATTTTACATACAAATCAACTTATATATTCGTTAAAGGACACAATTTCATTTGGAAAAAGTTTTTAAAATGTTTTCTATCGAGCGATTGACCGAACTCTTAAATTTAAGTGGTACTATGCTTACAAGTATCTACCTTATACCTCTTGGGTTGGAATCTTTCCACATAGGTGATTTATATAATTGATATTATGCACTATTTTTTACATTTATTGTAACACCCCGAACCCGAGTCCGACACCGGAGTCGAACACGAGGTGTTAACAAACTTTGAAAAATTTCCAGACACTGCCCAATCTGTGTACTAGTCGCTTTAAAAATCATATCTTGAGCTTCACAACTCGAAAATCAGTTTCGTGATTTTTCCCTGAAACTAGACTCATATGCCCATCTACATATTTTTTTCTAGAATTTTTGATCAGGCCAATTAGTACAGTTTATTAGTTAAAGTCTCCCATGTTACAGGAATCGACTACCCTGACCTTTGCGCATTACGACTTGGATATCTCCTTGTCCAGGGCTCCAATACTGATGCCGTTTATTTCTATAGAAACTAGACTCAGAGAGGAATCTATACATATATGGTATGACTCCTAATTATCTCTGGTTAATTTATAATCAATTTCCAAAGTCGGAACAAGGAATCCAGAACCCGTTCTGGCCCTGTCTCACGAGATCCTGAATATCTTCTAACATACTGTCCATATGATTGTTTCGTTACTTTCCTATGAAAGTAGATTCTTCAAGGTTTGTTTACATAATTTATTCACTATTTAATTCCATTCCTACTATTTTTAGTGATTTTCCAAATCTACGTCACTGCTGCTGTCAGCATCTGCCTTTAAGGTGGGCTTTACCTATTTCATGGTTTCCATGATTCAACTAGCCCTTTTTGCATAAATGGCACGATTTATGAAAGTGATTAACCATCCCCGTGGCCAATCCTTGTCAAGCATATCCACACCAAATGATTATAACATTATACTCAAACACATATAAGCCATTTTCGCATGGCTATCCAAAACTTATACATCACATAAAGTACTCGAAAAACAACAATGGGTCGTCCTATACATGCCATATCAAAATTTCAACCAAAAGAGTACCCAAAAGAGCCTTTGATAGTGTGGGCGACTTCGACTTCAAGATCCCGAGTCCGATAGCTGGAGAACCAAAAATCTATAAAACAGAGGAGCAGTGTAACGAGTAAGCAATTTATGCTTAGTAAGTTTTGAGCAAGGAATTCCAGCATAAACAAAGAATAACACACACTTAGCTAAACGGAATATTTCATAATACGCAATTTACCGATATCAAACTTGCTTCACAACATTAACAACCCTTATGTACATACACAATAGACTAACTTAGCCGAAGGCCGGTAGCTCGTTTATCAACTGAGCAAACATTTATTTGTAAGGGCTCGATTAAATTCAACACATACGTAACATATCCCAATATTGGGATGTTTTCGAGTATTAGCTGGAATTTTACAGCAAGCTCATTCATTACCAAAATCACGTACCTTCGGAATTTAACCGGATATAGCTCCTCGTTCAAATGCCTTCGGGACATAGCCCGGTTTTAGTAACTCACACAATGCCTTCGGGACATAACCCGGATTTAATAACTCGCACGAATGCCTTCGGGACTTAACCCGGATTTAGTATCTCGCACAAAGGCCTTCGGGGCTTAACCCGGAATTTGTATCTCGCACAAATGCCTTCGGATCTTAGTCCGGATATATTCACTTAGCACAAAGCCTTCGGGACTTAGCCCGGACAGCATTTAATTAATCATGCACATCTAACAATAATTCATGGCACATTCATATTTCATTTTCATTTGCGAAACTCAAACACAAGGCACATATCGTCCTTGCACATTCGGCTCAATAGCCACACATAGAGCATGATTTAATCACATCGTAATTTAAGCTCTCTTACTCAAGAACTTACCTCGGGTGTTGTCGAACGATTCCGCTAACTATTCGACCACTTTTTCCTTCCCTTTATCGGATTTATTTCCCCTTTGCTCTTGAGCTTAATTAAACAAATAAATTGATTTCATCATTTAGGCATCAAAAAGATGAACACAAGGCACTTAGCCCATATTTATACATTAGACATTAAAGTCTCATACATGCAAAAATCGTGCATCAACACAACATATTAGCTAATTTTTCCCCCTTGGCCGAATATGCATGTCTATTTTTGGGGTCGATTTCAACACTTAATACACACATATACACACTAGTAAAGCATCCTCCCCCTTTCCATCAATTTAACACATGCATTGCTCATTAACATGCAAAGTTACATTCGGCCTTAGCACACAACTTGCTAGCCGATTCTTCTCCATTTAGCAACCAATGCACATATGTGCTCACACAAAAATGCTAAAAAGGAGGTTCAAGAATCATCAAGTCATCATCACATGCATCATTAACAACTTCATATTTAGCATGCAATGGCATTAACACAACCTCCACCTAGGCCGAATTTTAACTCATCCTCTTGCCTCATCACCACCACATCAACATCAACCAAGAATGATGCATCCATGGTCAAATGTCATTTCCATCACATAGCAAGATTTAGACCATGGGCTAGTTAGAACTCAAGCTAACAACTAAAACATGCATGCATCTCATGGAACATCATCAAACATACCTTAGCCTAGCTACATGCATGGCCGAACCTCTTCACCTTTCTTCTTCCTTCCTCCTTAAAATTATTGGCCAAGGATGAACCAAAGGATGAGAAATTTTTTTCTTTGTTTTTCTTTCTAGTTTCGGCAAGCATGAAGATGAGAAAAGGATGAACAAAAATTCTCTCCTTTCTTTTCTTTAGCTCACGGCAATGGGGGGGGGGACAAACAACTACACACACATTTTTTTTTTTGTATTCACCATACTCCTTTTTATTATTTTATGCCCATTCCCCTTATTTTATTTGTTTTATCCCAACATTTTATGACACAAATTAACATATTTTATTTGTGCCATACTTATGCCATAATTTCCATAAAATAAATTGCACAATTGTTCATCATGCCCATCATGGCCGGCCACTACTAGTAGGGGGGAAATTTGACATGCAAGTCCCCCCTTTGTCCACATGCACTAATAGGTCCTCACACATTGACCTATCACATTTTAGAATTTTCTCACATAAGTCCTATTGACTAAATTCACATGAAATCAACCAAATTGAAGCTTGAAATTTTCACACATTCATAATTACATATTCTAGACAATAAGTATCACATTCAAACATTTCGGTGACTCGGTTTAGCGGTCCCGAAACCACTTCCCGACTAGGGTCAACTTTGGGCTGTCACATTTATATTATGAGCCTTACAGGTTGTATCTCTATTAATCAAGGTACTACCCCACTGCGAAGACAAAACTTCATTGGAGACAATACTAACCATTGTTGGGGGTTTAACCAACTACATGACGAATGACATTTCAGAGACTTCTTCTAAAAGAGCCTACTTCCTTCAACAAGATAGTAATGAAAGAAACTCATACATAGGTTTGATTAGATTGAGTTCACTGCATGTAGCATGGCCCAAGATTCAACTTTACAAATCTAACCCTACTCACTTGAGTCACTAGATCTACTACTCAAGTTCCGATAACAATAATTTTAGTTCGACTATATCGAGAAATTCATAAAATTCGATGATTAAATACAATTAGAAAAAACAACTGTCGAATATATCAACCTTATAACACACATGAGATTGGAAAAAGAAAATGATCAAAAGGATGGAGAAAGCTAAAGGAGAATATCTTATCAGAAGGAAATGTTAATATCTAAGAGCCCAAACTAGAAATTCCAAGGTGAAATATGATGCACTAACCACCCTTATTTAAAAGTTTAATATAATATTTGGTATTCAAATTTGACGTTTTTCTTAATGTAGTGCTTGTATATTTTTTTATCTAAATTAGTATTTGAATTGGACAAAAGTTATATATTTTAACACCTAAAGATAATTGTGTTAGCTTTTTAGTATTTAATTCGGGTTTAGGGCTGATTTGATAAAAAGTTAATTGCTAATATTATTAGATTAGAAATTTCCATGATCTTGTTAATGAAATAAACTTAGTGTTAATTTTGAATTTGTTTAATTTGTCAAATACAATCTAATGGATGCTATTTAATTTGGCTTTTAGAGTTGTTTTGATGAAATTTAATTGCTAATATTATTAGCTAATCATAAATTTTCATCAAATTAAATTATAATATTCAAACGAAACACTAAAAAATTAACACCATTACCTTTGGATACTAAAATAGATAACTTTTACCAAATACAAATACCAAAATTTGAAAGAGAAAAAAAATATAGATACCGCTTTAAAAAACGTGTCAAAATGAGGTACTAAATTATGTATTAAGCCTAAAAAAAATATACCACAACAACAATAGAGGTATTCACTACAGCAATCAAGGCTACAATATTAGAAACTATCTTAATGTTATGAATTTTTAATGGAGCTGCTGAAATTCATCAATCGATAGTTTGATCAGTTGGATCACGAATCCAATTTTAAAAAGTTCATTTCGATTGATGAAACTGATAAACCAATGATATAACAGGGTTTGACCACTTATTTGAAAAGCTGAAATAACTTTCTTTATATTTCTCAATGTTGTGCTTCTGCACATTAGAGTTGGGCTCCTCACAGAGGCTAGCCGAAATACTTTTACGGACAAAAAGATTGAGTTCATAATCTAAAATTTAGGTTGAGCTTTTAAGGCCCAAATTGGCTAAGATGGATTGATTGATGGATAAATTGATTGGGCATAATATATTTTATTTAAATTAATAAAAATTAATATCATTTGAATAAATTTTAACATATAAGGACTAATCTGAAATAAATTTTAATTGAAGGATTAAAATGAACTTTATATAATAGTATGAAAACTGTTTGTATATTTTGACCTCATTTATCTTGAAATTTTTAGGAGCGATGAAGATGTCAAAAATTTGAGTTTAGAGGTAAAAAGAGTTCTTTGGTACTTCTCAATTAAGTAAATTGGTTTTACTAAAAAATTAGTGCAATTTAAGTTATGTCAATTTTAAAAATGATCAATTAAGGACAATTAATCAGAATAATATTTTTCATCAATTGTACATATTTTTATTAGTATAATAATAAATTTAGCACTCCAATTTACATATTCTATCAATTTAATATTAATTTAACAAATTTACCCGCAATATTTACACATTATGTAATCATTCACACATAATATATAAACATCTAGAGCTAAAATTGTTATTATATATACGAATTAAAATTATGTAAAATTCATGTTAAAATATTAACACTGTGACTAATTATCTTTGGTTACTTACTTTAAAAACCTACAAAGAATAAATTGCTCCAAAATTTGTTGAGAGGGTGAATATGGTAAATTCGAATTTTTTAAGGAAAGGCCCAAATATCCCTTTATGAACAAATTGGGGAAGTTGGATTGAACCGTTAAAAGCCTAGGCCGAGCAATAACCCATTAACAGAATAAACACCGACTTTGAATAAAAATAATCCTTTACCTAACGCGCTTTTCTATAAATAGGATCCCTTCGCAACGAAGGCAAAGGTAAGAGGCGGCTAGAGATAGATTGGCTCAATCAACGCGTTTGATTCAACAAGGGTTTCTAGCGATTTCAAATCTCAATTTTTTATTTTGTGTTTCGTTTTAATCTCTCTTTCTCTCATATCCCTTTTGGTAAGATCTTCGTTTGCCTTTGATTTTTTATTGAGGTCACGTTAGATCCGCCCAGAGAAGCACAAAAATTTCAATTTCTAGGTTTTTTTTTTACTCTGATTAAATGCCGTATCTGTAATTCTGCGGCGTAATAGTTTGTTTTGATATTTGTTTGTGTTGAATTTGTGAGATTTTTCGTTTATTAGGGTTTGTAATTTTTTGGCGGTATCTTTGATTGCTGGTTTTGTTTGGTATATATCTTTTGAGATCTAGTAAAATTTTATTGAGAAGAGGACTTGTGGTTCTTGATTGATATGGCGGCAGGGCGAGTTGATGTTCCTAGGAGAACTGATGTTGGGAATTTGAATTGGGCAGATAAGAATGGTTACGATTACCCATCTACCAGGCGTAATGATGGGTTCAATTTGGGTCCTAGGCGATGTAGGTTAGAGGATGTTATGAGAGTCAAGAGTGATTTAGCCCCGATGTTGGATGACGGGGTTCAGCAGCCCGCACAGAAAAAGAGGAAGTTTTCCCCGATTGTATTGAACGTTGAAGAGAAGGAAGTGAGAATTTCGTCTAGGAATGGAGCCCTAGATGCAGTTAGGGCCCCGCTGTTTTCGAATCTAGTGGAGAATTCGCCACCCAAGTCTACGGTGTCTGATTTTAGTTTTGTTTTATCTACGCTTGTTGGCCAGCAATGTGAGGGTGTTGAACAAGAACAAGATATTACGGGAAAAGAGAAACGTCTAGGGCCTAACATATTCACATCTCGTTGGGCCTCTGATAGTGATGATGAAGATGATTCTCGAAGCAAGGAAAAGATTAGGAGGAGTTCGAGTCTAGAGAGTGGAGAGTTTGAAAGAGACGATTTGGAAGGAGATGGGGTGCTGTCCAGCGAAAGAAGTAGCAGTATATTGTCTGCTTGGAAGGATGAAGATATGGAATGCAAGTTGGAATCGGATGGTGTGATGGACATTGATGGAACATTTGGTGAAGATGCTTCTGATGATCAGTCAGATTCAGATGTTGAAGAGTTAGCAGGAGGTATGAACATGCTTTTGGGTTGCAGAAGTGTGTATGAATATGAAAGATTGAACAAAATAAGTGAAGGTACATATGGTGTTGTTTTTAGAGCTAGGGATAAGAAGACGGGTGAAATCGTGGCCTTGAAGAAGGTAAAGATTCTAGACAGAAGAGAATTAGAAGAATTCGGTTTCCCTTTGACATCACTGAGGGAAATTAACATTCTTGCTTCATTTAACCACCCTTCAATTGTGAAAGTTAAAGAAGTTGTTGTAGATGACCATGACAATGTTTACATGGTTATGGAGTATATGGAACATGACTTGAAGGCTCTAATGGAGTCCATGAAATG
The DNA here is from genome assembly GCF_007990345.1 of Gossypium hirsutum. Lineage (NCBI taxonomy): Eukaryota > Viridiplantae > Streptophyta > Magnoliopsida > Malvales > Malvaceae > Gossypium > Gossypium hirsutum. Next base: position 6,962,327 of record NC_053430.1, on the reverse strand, counting down.
GCCCTTTAGTACAAGTGATGTTAAATGTTTGATGCTACAACTATTGGAGGGTGTTAAATATCTTCATGATAATTGGGTGCTCCATAGGGATTTGAAAACATCCAATCTTCTCTTGAGCAACCAAGGGGAGCTGAAAATATGTGATTTTGGTATGGCGCGCCAGTATGGAAGCCCTCAAAAGCCATATACAACTAAAGTGGTTACACAGTGGTATAGGTAAGTAGTCTATGTGTTCTTTTCTACATTCATATGAAATTTTATGAGCTTTTAATTTGATCACCTTTTTTTATGTTCATTTCAGAGCACCTGAACTTTTACTTGGAGCAAAGACGTATTCAACAGCAGTTGACATGTGGTCTGTAGGCTGTATAATGGCGGAGATGTTAGCTAAGCAACCCTTATTCAAAGGGACAAGTGAAATTGATCAGCTTCGCAAGGTAATTGTTGTTCCTATTTGAACTTTCGGATTTCTTTTATCTTATTATTTAATTGTTTTCTGATGTTTGGTTGTTATGGTTGGTGGCTGTAGATCTTTGATACTCTTGGTACTCCAAATGAGAACATTTGGGCCGGCTTTTCTGAATTACCTGGGTCTAAGGCAAACTATTCTAAGCAACGGTAGGTGCCCTATTGGTCACTTCTATGTTATTATTTGTTATTATATATTATGGTGTCTATATGTTCAGTATTTATTCAGTTCAATAAACAGTTGATTTTGTTTGGTCACTTCTATGTTATTATTTGTTATTATATATTTATATTATGGTATCTATATGTTCAGTATTTATTCAGTTCAATGAACAGTTGATTTTGTTTTCTTTTTGCAGGTATAATTTGTTGCGTAAAAAGTTTCCTGTGGCATCTTTCACAGGATCTGCTGTTCTTTCTGATGCTGGATTTGATTTATTAAACAGGCTTCTTATATACGATCCTGATAAAGTAATTATATGAGTTTTTAACATTCCAAGTTGTTAACCTTAAGCTTATATATATTGGTCCCAACTAATTGAAGGTTCTTATTTATGCAGAGAATAACAGCTGATGATGCTCTTAAACATGATTGGTTCCGTGAGCTTCCTCTACCAAAATCTAAAGAATTCTTGCCAACTTTCCGCCCTAAAGTTTGAATCGGTTTGCAGTGATAGTTGTATCTTATTTTTTGTTTTGATTTAGAGACATATACAAGGAACCATGATCCGAATGTGATGCAGCTGCGGTGGGGAAAAAAATCCCTTTTATACTGTTGTGGGGCTAGCGGATTGGCTCATAGAGCCACTATGCTATTTTTCGTTCTGTTTGTATCTTGGTTCAATGATTAACAAGAGGTTAGTTGCAGCAATTGCATGTTTTGGTGGCAAAGTATTGCAAGAAACATATCATTGATTGGCAGGCACATAGATGACTTGCTTGCAGAGATTAATTTTTCGAGGTGATTAGTTACAGCCTTCCTCAATTCACTTATTAGGATGATTTTGTGATGAATTGTAATGGTCCTTAGCACCGATTGAATATGAAGGTGAAGGTTATTGACTTTACCTTTTCTTAGTATATTGTATCAGATACTTGTGTATATATCTTTAGCCATGTTTAAAATTTCCTTATTGTTATATTATTGCTCACATTGTTTCCTTCAATTTTTCACATTGCTTGCAAGAGTCTACTGATGTTTGGAAGCGAACAGCATTGGTCTTTCCTGCTCATAAGCAGTAAGTTGACTGCTTTGGAAATGAATTAAATCATTTATAAGATGCTGGTTTTGTTTTCTTGTCTGTTGCAATTGTTGCAGCATTGCGGGAAGGTTTGCAGCTTACACATATTTATGTTATCCTTTATTGTGCAAGTAAGATGCTTTATGCATTGCTGGTCTTGCCTTATTTTCTTTTGATCGAACTGTTAGTATAATTATGACCAAAAGAATTGATGTTATGGAGTAATTGGCTGGATATGATGCACAGATGTTTCTGATTTAACATATGCAGATGTTACTGACGGAGAAATATAAGATAAAAGGAACTCTTATAAGCGTATCATCTCTTACTCTTTCTTTTCTTTTTCTTTTTCCTTTTCCTTTATTCCTTTGTCCTCATGAATGGATCTTACAGCTTTAACCATCTTGAACTGTATAAAATGGAACGATTATATAATGCAAGTGGAAGTGAGTGAATCGAACCAATTTGAACTCTGCAGACGGTTAAAGTGTATCATGTCTTACCTTGTTCTTTTCCTTTATCCTTTTTCTCCTCATGAATGAATTCTTACAGCTTTAACCATCATGAACTGTAAAAGTGAAATATACGCTACAAGCGGATGTGATTGAACCAAACCAAGTTGACATTGAAGATGGATAAAGCGTATCATCTCTTACTTTTTCTTTTCATTTATCCTTTTCTCCTCATGAATGAATTGTTACAGCTTTTACAATCTTGAACTGTAATAATGAAACAATTGTATGATACAAGCGGATGTGATTGAACCAAACCAAGTCGACGCTGAAGGCTCATCAAAGTGAGAGGTATGGTTGTTTATATGAAATAATCATGATGGATGGCTGTCTGGGTTTGCTGTTAAAGATATATATGAGCTAATAATGATTTGAAGGAATTAACTGACAATTAGAACGCAAGTTGGAGTTAGTAGTGTTAGCTGTTACTTTTCTAACATGGGAACTGTTAAAAAGCAGAACTGATGAGTGGTGCCCGGCCTAATGCTATAGACCAAATTTTCATAACTACGAAGCTTGTTGTCGGGATGATGATGATGATGACGTTGAACAAATGATATGGCATATGGGGTGGGTGGTGATTCTACTGCGAAATGGGTGAAAACTATGCACTGAGTTTCTCCGTGCAGAATTGTCTCTTTGATTCCTGAAAACTTTTCTTTCTCAAGGAAAAAGCATACATTAAATGGAGCCTGAATATTCAAAATACATATACTTCTGAATTTTGAATTGATTTAAATATATATAATTAAAATTGTGATCTTTGCTTCAATGTGTAGAATTCTTTGTGAATTGAAGTATTGATTTTTATTATGTAAATCTTCTTTGTTCTTAACGTTATTATTTATAGGATATATTATAATTGTTCTGAGGGTTGGTATCTGATATGCTGGCATTGCGATGAATATTCCATGTTTTAATGAAAATTAGGAAGTAAATTATGTAGAAGTCAGTGGTTCAAGTCTTTATCTATTAGTAAATGTAGTCTCAAATTTATATTAGATTTGTGGTGTAATTTGTAATTTTATATATGAATTTTTATTTTTTATTTTTGTCTTGAATAAATATTGGAAGTATCATACAAGATACTTAGAATAAGAATTCAAGAAGGTTAATCCTTGATTCATATGGTGGTCGATTTACAGACGAGTTTAGTATGTTGTAATTTAAGGATATTAAAAATCTGTAGATTTCACGTCGTATTCTGTAAAAATTTATGATAGATGGGTAATGGGTGTTCGATCTTGCCCCGACCTTATGTTTTCCATAATTCAAGTTATATACATATTGAAGATAATTGGTAGAATTTATTTTATTCATGATATTAATTTTGATTATATTTTGTAATTAATATCTGAAATGGGAAGAATATAGCTACTTTCTTTTTTGTGTAAGCCGCGGTTCATGATTTTTTTCCATAAAGTATTTTTAAGGATTGGCCACGATTTATAGTTTTTCTATGTCATGTGGGTCAATTTATTATGGGGATGCTGTTTTTCCCCGCCCATAACAAATCTTTTTCTTAATTAGATTTTATAAAATTTTAATATATTAGAACGAGCATTTGCTCTATTTTCAATTTTGAAAGATTTTAATTTCTTCACGTAAAATTTAAATAATTTTGTGCATTAATTTTTTATTGCATAAGTAATTTCAAAATAGTTATTTATTTTTCTTCTAAGTAACTATTATTTAATATTTTGCTATACTCGTATGTATCAATCTTTGATATATTGAGTTTAAAATTTTTTTTGACAGTCTACTAAATATTTTCCTAATATTATTATTTTTGTATTTTGTTTTCTTATATTTATTGCACATAAATTAATAAATTGTGGTTTTAGAAATATTTTTTATTTTTATTAGTGCAGAACTTACATATATAGTTCTCATTGATAATATAAGCTATAAAGGTATATATCTATACTTATATTACGTCGTTCAGTTAATGTTATGAGTAAATGATATTGTTAAAAAATTATTAATTTTTTTTATACACAAAGTAAATTGGTTATTGTTAGAGTGATTTAGTTTTTTTTTATTTCTTTTTTATTTTTACTTTTTTTACAGTTTTATATGATATTAATAAAATAATTCACGTTAAATTTTGAATTCATGATATAATGAAATTTGAACATTTAGCTCTATCATTTTCTTAGCCTTTATATGGGATTTAAATAATTCTAGTTGTTGCATAATTAAGTAGGCTTCAAAGTCGATTGTCAATATTCGCCGCTATAGTTTAGATAAACCATGAGATAGAGAGTGATTAATGAGTTTCCTCCTTAATATCTTCCCTGCCGGAGTTCTTGTTATTGAAGTTATAAAAGCAACTCGTCGGATTTTCTTGTACGGTGCAACCTGCAAATGTCAAAAAAGGGGCTCTCGCTCACAGTTTTGCCTAAAAAAAGGCAATATATTATTTGTGGTGTTGTTTTAGAAACGTGCCTGTTCTGCAATGAAATCCATGATTTGTGCCTCTGTAATGTTACTTCCAGGGTTCTTGACTACATATGCCATGGGAATCTGCCCTGCTTCTTCATCCGGGTACCTGATCAATCGATATAAGATTTATGATACTGAGTTAAAGAACACATGATAATATATATATATATAAGAAGTACATACGGAACCACCGCAGCATCAACGATTTCTGGATGGGAATGAAGTAAATGTTCCAATTCAGCTGGAGGGACCTGCATTTTGATATTCCATACAATACATTGATTGTGTTGTCCACAAAGGTTTAAAGAGCAACATTTCCAACCGGATATGTCACGTCTCGTGGTTTTTAGTCAATTGAATAAAAAAAAATATGTATCAGACACTCATACTCAAGTTAGAGGAAGGTAGGCAAGCAGTGGTTCCCCTAAAACAAAAGTTGCTGCTTTTTATCTCAAAGTTCATAAAATCTTAGATGATAAAATTATAGTTTCAACTCTTAAAAATATTAAAATTTTAATTTAATTCTTTTCAAAAGCCACAAATATATAAGGGTAATATTGCATTATAACTAACGAAAAAATATATAATTTAGTCTCGAGTTTCTTTAAAAAAATAATGAGTTGGATTTTAAACCTTAAATCTCAAAAATCATAAAATCTTAAATTAATATATGATAAAATTATAATTTGATTCTTAAAATGTTAGAATTATGATTTAATCCTTTTTGAAATTACAGATATAAATTAATATAAAAATATATAATTGAACCTTGAGCTCCTCTATATTAATTTCTAACTTCGATTTTGAGTTTAAGAAATCTAAGCTGTAAAAGTAAATGATGATTTACCTGGTAAGCTTTGTATTTGATCAATTCCTTCAACCTATCAACAACATAGAGAAATCCTTCAGAATCAAAATAACATATGTCACCAGTTTTTAGCCACCCTTCTGAGTCCAAGATTTCTGCTGTTGCCTTCTCATCACGTACATAACCTATATATATATACACCATGGAACAATAATAAGCTTCTTGTGAATTTCATGTCGAAAAATTAAAGATGTGTTTAATTGATTAAAAAAGTGGAGAGATAAAAAGTGATTCGTACTGACGCATCAAAATTAGTCCTTTCAAATTAAAAGACGAGAAAAGAGAAAATAAAAGAGATGTTATATTAATTCAAAATCATGTATTTTTCAAATATTTTACTATTATTATTTTTTAAATCTTACTGAACAATGGATGAAAGAAAATTATTTTGTCTTTTAATATTTCCTATCTATACTACCAAAAATGTCTATGAGAAAAATTATATTTTTTCAATCTTCTCAATTTTCTATGCATTTTTACCCAAAAATCTACCATTTTACTCATTTATAAATGTCTTTGACATATCACATTTATCTTAACCTTTTCTATTTTCAATGAAACTTCCAAAAGGAAACGTTCGACAATTCATTCATGTTAATGGTGTGTGAATATTATATATATATTTAAATTTTTTAATTATTTTTATGCACATGAATAATTCTATTCCGAAACTTATTTTCAAATATCATGAATGCTTATGCTACAAATTTAGAATAGTAATTGGTAATTAATAGAAACGGTAGTAACAACATATTATTATCATTCGTCCTATTGTTTAAGATTAATAGAAACAAATTAATGCCAATAAACATCATATTAAAATAATTTATATTTATTTAAGTTTGGTACAACCTAAAATATGAGTTTCAATTATGTTAGTAAATAATTAATTCAAAACCATTTCAGACTTTTTCATTTTTTTCAAAAAAATATATTTATATTATTTTTAATTTAATATTTAATATTCTTTTATATATTTTATGTATTAAAATTTAGTATATAATCATTTTATAACATTTATTTGTTATAAATTACATAATATATAAGAATAATATAATATAAAACATTATTAACTTAGAAAAATGGTCAAACCGAGCTCAAGCCTTGAATGTTCTAGTGTCACGGGTCTAGATCTTTTGTCTTGCGATCCGTACGGCCTCAGGTAATCCGTTCGTCCAAACTCACCTAAGTCAGCCTTTACTCAAGTCAGTATCCCTTAAGAACTCCTCCAAGGCACCAATTTATATAGCAGAAGCAAACTTATGCCAAAAGAAGCAACCAAAAGAATAATAGAAAGGACGTACGTAAACTGTTTGAGTAAATGCTCTCTATTATCTTATTCACAAAGAATAATGAAACAATGAATGGAGTGAATACAAATGAGGGGAGGTTCTCTATTTATAGTTGAGCTCCCGTAAAACCGATGGTCAAGATACATTTACATCAACGGACAAGATTAACCATATCCCTTAAGTTTAGGGATTTACAAGATATGCAATATCAAATCTAATCTAATCTTTACAAGATATGATTCCCTTCATCTTCTAAGGTTAGTTACCAAATTAGCCTAAGTTGCTATATCTTCATTATCAGGCCAACTAGGCTTCAATCTGACAGGCTTCTCCAACAGTTCCTTGAATCAGGCCAATTCTTGTGGGCCAAATGATCCCCATCTAAACAATAGACCTTCATCGGATGCATTTGGTGCGATGGTCACGGGCTTTGAACTACGACCCGTGACATTCTCCCCCACCCATTCTTGCAACGCCTTCGTTGTAACTTCCGAATGGCACTGAATTAATTCGCCTAAATCTCGTCTCGACGCCTTAGCTTTCCCCTTCCTTCGGGACTTCTGCCTCGGCTTACGTCGCTTTTTAACTTGAATCATCCTACTCGTTTGTACATCTTGACAACAAGAAGTTATGTTACTCTCTAGCTCACATTCTATGTAATATCCCGAAAATTTTACAGTAAAATATTATCCGTGATATAGTAAAATAAGGAAATAAAGTGAAAAAAAGGGAAATTTTGAGTTATGTCAATATTGGGAAGTATATTATGATATATTAATTCAAGAAAGGACTAAATTGTAAAAGTGAGAAAAGTTTTGTTGCACAAGAGTAAATACTCAAAATTTGAGGGGTTAAAGTGTAAATATGAAAAAGTTGAAGGACCAATAGTGTAAATATTTTAAGGGTGGAATGATCTAGAAACTAAGGAAAATGGATGGATTAGGGCGAAATTGAATAGGTGAAGAACTATGATGGACTAAATTACAATTTTACCAAATTAAATGATGACTCAAGGATGGAATTTTAAAAGATAAATAATGTAATAACCCGAATTTTATGGTTTTTGGAAAAGTGTATTTTCGAGTCTCCGTTACTGAAAAACGGATCCGTAAATATTTATCAAAAATATTTAAAAAGTTAATTAAGTGGTTAATTAGAGTTTAATTAAGTGAACTTAGCTTAATTAAGAATAATTGGATAAAAGAATTAAATTGAATAAAGTGTGAAAGTTTAATTATAAATTAAAAGAAAATTTAAAAAGGACCAAAATGGCAATTACGCCATTTAGTATAAGTGAGGCGGCATAAAAAGTAAAAATCCAAGATTTTTACTTAGATTTTAGTTATAAAATATATATTTTTAGTAATAAATGATATTAAATTAATTTATTATAATTATATTATAAGATATTTATATGATAAATAAATTAGTATAAAGACAAATGTATAGTAAATAAAATATACAAGTGTATAAAGTACATACATTTGTAATATAAGTATTTATATAAATATTTAAATATTAATGGATATTTATTAATTATAAAAGATATTTATTAATTAAATAATTAAATAATTATATTATAAGATTTTATATGATAAATATATTAAATAATGACAAATGTATGGTTATAAATAGATACAAATGTATTAATAATATACACATGAAAAAATAAATAATATTTATTATTTAAATATAAATACATGTGTGTATATACATTTAAAAGGAAATAAAAAAAGAATAAAAAGAATAGAAATGAAGAAAAAACAAACGAAACAGAGAGCAGGGGAAGGAAAGAAAGAAAAAGAGAAAAGAAAGAGAAAAAGGGAAAATTGAAGGTGTGAAGCTTGGAAGTTTAATAGGTAAGTCAATTAAGTCCTTTTCTTTTAATTTTGATGTTTTAGAAGTTTTGGAATAAGGTTTTAATGAAGTTAAGTTGATATTTTGAAAGTTATTAGATTTCTAGATATTGTTCATGTTGAATGAAATGATTGAATTAGGGATTAAATTGATAGAAATTTCAAGGTAGAAGTGAAATAAGGACTGAATTGTATGAACTGTGAAATTTGGGGCAAAATGAAAATTAACATTTTACACTAAAACAGTTTTAGACAGCAACAGTAGTCTAACTTTGAAAAATCACCATAAATTTTAAAAATCGAATCAGAAGATGAAAAAATATGAAATTAAATCTTATTGAGTCTAGTTTCTCATAGAAGAAACGGTGTAAGCAATGGATTTGTAAATCATGAGATATAATAAATTTTGTGAGACAAGTTCAGAATGAATTCGGGTTCCCCTGTTCTGACTTTGGAAAATCATCAAAAATTTGAGAAAAATAATTAGGGAATTAAATCTATATGATTATAATTGTGAATGAGTTTATTTTCAATAGAAATAAATGGTAATATTATTTTAATTCTGTACAAGGAGATAATTAATTTTTAGTGAAGAAGGGTCGGAACTGTCAGACAGCAGAACAGTGGTGACTTTAATGAATAAACTGTACTAATTGGATAAACCAAAAATTCTCAAAAATTTTATGATAAGAATATATGTGAGTCTAGTTTTATATGAAATTTATATCTTAATTTGGAGTTCTGTATCTCAAGATATAAATAATTTAGTGATTATGACTCAAATAGACAGCTGTGAATATACATATAAGTAAATAGTGAAATTATTGATAATGTTACTTATAAGCATATTATATAAATTTAAGGATGTGAAATGGAGAGGAGGAGGAGGAAAATATATATGAATATTCAGCTAGCATGACTAATTTGCATGTTTTAGGCTTAAGGACTAAATTGAATAAAAGTAAAACTTCAGGGGACAATTTTGTAAAAATGTCAAAAATGACCAAATTGAAGGGAATGAATTGTTTTATTATCTAAATTAATAAATTGAGTGAAATTGTCAATTTATGATAGGATGAAAATTGGGAAAATGGTAAAATACCAAAATGTCCCTAAATCTTGATATTTTTGCAATTTTCGCTAAGGTAAGTTCGTGTAGCTTGAATTATATTTTTAAATGCTTGAAATGTATGTTTTTGATATGAATATGATTTGAATGTTCATTGTATGAAAATTGATGAAACATTAACATATTTGATAAAAGGGGAAGAAATCTCGGTTAAATGAAAGGAAAATTCGATAGATATTTGAAAATGAATTGACGGTAAAAAGGATCTAACCCGGACGGGTGATCCTATCCTGATATAGCCCTCCCGAAGAATATGTGGAAAATAGATTTAGCCCGGACGGGTAATCCGAATTAGGGTCTGAATTTAGCCTGGACTGGTAATTCAGATCCAAGCTCATTAGAGTAATTGTCGTTGCAGGGGATTTAGCCTGGATTGGTAATCCCGACAATATTCTATAAGTTTATATTACAGGGGATTTAGCTTGGACTGATAATCCCGCTGTAAGGATGAGGTTCGCGGGAATGTGCTTTCTGAAATGAAATGTGTAAGACCATGGTTGAAAGACACCATGGCAACATGATATGAAATGTGTGAGACCATGGTTGAAAGATACCATGGCAACGTGACATGAAAAGAATAAGATTATGGTTGAAAGATACCATGGCAACATGACGGGAATAAATAAGACCATGGTTGAAAAATACCATGGCAATGTAACATGAAATGAACAGGACCATGGTTGAAAGATACCATGGCAACCTGACAGAAAATGAGTAAGACCATAGTTGAAAGACACTATGGCATCATGTCAAAGATAAATAAGACCGTGGATGGGAGACGCTATGACATCTATTAAACAATTGATATTCAAGTAATATGTATCATATGACGAATGGCTATATGAAATGGTTGTGTGAAATGTTTACAAGAACTGGTCATATGGAAATATATGTACAAAATAATTGTATGAAATAATTATGAAGATAGATAAACGAAATAAGAATAAGTACATGAAATATAATTTATATTAAGTTTGATATAAACTTTACCGGAATAAATATACATAAAATGTATGGGAATGATGAAGCATGAAATATTGATATAATGAAATGATTGATATATACTTATGAAGAAACGGTAAGAGAATGATATCTTTCATGACATGCACATATATGATTATCTTTGATATGTTGATACAAGGAAATTATGTAAGTAAAGACAATTATTAAACTCAAGTGTGACATGTTGAAAAAAATAAGTATATCAATGTTGAATTTATAAGAAATATATACTAACAATGATGTTATTTGACGCTTAGACAAGTGCCAAGCTATTGATTGAATGGTAACATGTTTAATTATAATGAGCATTGAAATGGTAAGTACTTAGATGAAAATAAAATTTAAGATTTTGCGAAATTTTTTTATATGATCCCGATTTAATTCCAGTTGGTTTTTAATGTATGTTTGGCATTTCGAGGGCCAATAGAGAGATGTTATGAACATTTTCAAAATATGAATAATAAATGACTCAGAATTATCTGAAAATGTTCAGTAAACTCCAGTAATGCCTCGTACCCTATTCGGGCAATGGATACGGGTAGGGGGTGTTACATTCTAACTTGAGTCGAACAGAATCTTCTTGATTCACAACACTTGGCTTCGCTTTGCCCACAGTCTCTCGGCCACTTTGTTCAAGAACTTCGAAAAGGCCCTTACGTTCTTGTCAAGTCAACAAGTTAGAAAGCAACACACTATCAAAGTGTTCAGAATGTACCTTTGCATTTACTCGGGTCAACTGTCCCACTTGCATCGCTTCTTTCCCCTTGAAGTCCGATGCATCACCCACCTCTCCCATAGGTGGAAGCCTTGGCGATGACTCGGCCAACTCTGACGCTTCACTCGATTTGAGTCTCATTGGTCACTGCTTCACTATTTTCATCGCAACTTCTTCCTCTAAGTTTGACGAAAAAGTCACATCTTCTTTAGTGGAAACCCTTCCAATGACTCACCAAGCTTAGATGTTGCCTTTCCTTTGACTACGACTTGCTTTGGACAGTTCCGCAACTCATGCGAACCACGGCACAAGGAGCACTTTACTCACTTCTTTTTACTCATTTTTGCCCTATTGGCTTCGGCTTTTCCCTTGCTTGAACTAAGCTTCCTGGGCTCCTTGTCTGTTCTATCGTTCCCTTCGATGACAGACTTCCTCGAACACTTCCACAACCTATGCAGACCATGACATAAAAAACACTCTACTAACTTCTTCTCGTTTTCGACCTCATTGGCTTCTTCACCCATTGCGCTCGAACCAAGTACCAAGGCCTTACCCACCGACTTCTTCTTAAGCGCAGATTTCTTCAGACATTTCTCTAACATGTGTGGACCGTCACAGAGAAAGCATTTCAACTTGTCCCTTTTCCTCTTGGGTTTCTTCTTCCCAACTCGTGGTTTCCCATTACCACCATTGTCGCTGTTGCCATTGTCATCATTACTATCTTTCTTGTGATCATTTTCACTTACGCCCTTTTCCTCGGACTTGGAAGACTCAAGCTTGTCTTCTTAACCACGGACTCTACTACTGTCGTGGCTTCCGATAGCTTTTGGACACCTCTTTGTTCCACCTCTTGTCTGACCCACGGCTTCAATCCCCTTCTGAAAATCAAGTAATGCTTCTTTCTCGGTCACATCTGAAACTTGGAGTATGAGTTCCTTGAACTCTCGAACATACTCCCCCACTGTGCCTTGTTGCATTATTCTTTGTAACTTTTCCTTAACTTCTTCCTCAGCAAACTCTAGGTAAAACAATCACTTCAAATTACATTAGAACTCTTGCCACGTGTAATGCCCTGAAAACTTCTACAGTAAGATATTATCTTTGATATAGTAAAATAATGAAATAAAGTGACAAAAAGGGAAATTTTGAGTTATGTCAATATTGAGAAGTATATTATGATATATTAATTCAAGAAAGGACTAAATTGTAAAAGTGAGAAAAGTTTTGTTGCACAAGAGTAAATACTTCAAATTTTGAGGGGTTAAAGTGTAAATATGAAAAGTTGAAGGACCAATAGTGTAAATATTTTGAGAGTGGAATGATCTAGAAACTAAGGAAAATGGATGAATTAAGACCAAATTGAATAGGTGAAGAACTATGAGGGACTAAATTGCAATTTTACCAAATTAAATGATAACTCAAGGATGGAATTTTAAAAGATAATAAAGGGCAAAATGGTCAATTGGAAGAGAGAGAAATCTAGAAAGTAATGATGATGTTGATGATATTTTATGATTATTTAATTAGATATATATTATTTTAATGAGATATTTTATTATTTTATTATTAATTATTTAGTATAAAAGGAAGGAAAGATGAAGAATTTTCATCATCTTTCCATGCATGCAACCAACGTTAGAAGAGAAGGAAAAGAAAGAAATTTTCTTTTCTTTACAATTTGGTCCTTCCACCAAAAATTCACCATTTTCACCTAGAAATCAAAAGAATTTCCATAGCTACTAAGAGAGAAAAATGTTAAGGGGACCATGGGGAGTGAGAATATCAAGTTAGATTCAAGAAATAGAAGCTGGAGGAGAGAAAAAATCAAGTTAAAGATTAGTATCAATAGAACAAGGTAAGTACATCAAGATTTCAATATGTTTTTAAGTTTGTTATTATTGACAAAGTATGGAAATAATGTTATAGTAGAGTTTTCTTACATAAGGTCCTATGTTCTTGATATGTTAGTGAAGAGAAAATAAGAGAAAGTGATGAGAAATGATGTAGAAAAAGAAAATAAGGGTGTTATAACATGGTAATTAATATCTTGTACTAAAATAGTTTTGGATAGCAGCAGTAGTCTAATTTTGAAAAATCATTAAAAATTTTAGAAATCTAATTATAGATGAATAAAATATGAAATTAAATCTTATTAAGTCTAGTTTCTTATAGAAGAAATGATGTTAGCAATGTAATTGTAAATCATGAGATATGATGAATTTTGTGAGACAATGTCAGAATGATTTCGGGTTCCCCTTTTCTGACTTTGTAAAATCATAAAAAATTGGATAAAAATAATTATAGGCTTAAATTTATATGTTTATAATCCTAAATGAGTATATTTTTAATAGAAATAAACGGGAACATCATTCGAATCTTGTACGAGGAGATAATTAATTTTTAGTGAAGAAGGGTCGGAACTGTCAGACAGCAGAACAGGGGAGACTTCAATGAATAAACTGTATTAATTGGCCCATCAAAAAATTATGAAATTTCATGGTAAGAGTACATATGAGTCTAGTTTCTGGGTAAAATTATGGATCTTAATTTGGAGTTATATAGCTCCAGATATAAATAATTTAGTGACTATGACACAGATGGATAGCTTAAATATTCATAAAAGTAAATAATAAAGATTATAGATAATGTTACCTACAAGTGTGTTATATACATTAAGGATGTGGATTGGAGAGGAGGAGGAGGAAAATATATATGAATATTCATTTAGCATGGCTAATTTGCATGTTTTAGACTCAAGGACTAAATTGAATAAAAGTAAAACTTTATGGGAAATTTTATAAAAATGTCAGAAATGACCAAATTGCATGAAATGTATTATTTTACTATTTAAATTACAAAATTTAATGAAATTATTAATTTAGTTCAAGATCGGGGGAAAACATGTTTTAGGGATTAAATTGAAAAGTGTTGAAATTATGGAAAAATAATAAGGGAATGGAATTCATGATTATACTTGTGAATTGTATTTTTGTCATGCATATGAAATTGATATGGATATATTTGATAATGCCCGATAAAATGATAAATCCTGTTGAACAAAGGAAAATCGATGGATGTAAGTTTCCCGAATTGGTTGTAGTTCTGCATATGTTGCAGACACACCATAGCTCGAAAGAGCGTCCCGATATTAGCCCTCTGGAGCTTCCCGTTATATGCTCTTTGTGAGCTTCCCGATAGTGCTCGCTTGAACTTCTCGATATATGGCTATCTAGAGCTTCCCGATAGGCTCTTCGTGAGCTTCCCGATATGGTTCTTTGTGAACTACCTGATTTCGGCTCTATTGAACTTCCCGTTATAGCCCAGATTAGCTTCTTGATATTGCTCTTTATGAGCTTCCCATTAAATATCTCGAGACGGTAAAAAGGATCTAACCAGGAGGGGTGATCCTATCCTGATATAGCCCTCCCGAAAAATATGTGTAAAATGGATTTAGCCCGGACGGGTAAATCTAAATTAGGGTCTGAATTTAGCCTGGACTGGTAATTCAGATCCAAGCTCATTAGAGTAATTGTCGTTGTAGGGGATTTAGCCTGGACTGGTAATCCCGACAATACTCTATGAGTTTATATTACAGGGGATTTAGCCTAGACTGGTAATCCCGCTGTATGGATAAGGTTCGCGGGAGTGTGCTCTCTGGAAAAAGGGTATATCCATATGTGTACGAATTGACAGACCCGAAATTGTACACTAAAAGTGTACCTCTGAAAATCCATCGAAATTCCGAGAAATTTAACGGGATAAATATGAGAAATGGAAGAACATGAAAATTATGGAATTAATGAGCTCATCAATCATTTATCTTTGTATTGAATTTATTTTATGATTTGTACATGTTATATGGACACATGGTGTGGAAAGTATATGGTACATGAAATGTTGATATAATGAAATGAATGATATATGTTATTAAAGAAACGGTAAGAGAATGATATTTATCATGACATGTACATATGAGATTATCTTTTATATGTTAATATAATGAAAATATGTAAGTTAAGACGAGTATTAAATTCAAATATGACATATTGAGAAAATAAGAATTTATATGAAATATGTGTAAGTACACTAACAAGTGTTGTTGTTGATGCTTAGGCAAGTGCCAAGCCATTGATTGAATGATAATATATTTATTGATGCATTGAATCGGTAAGTATTTAAGTGAAATTTTTTTAAGTGATCTGCAAATGGTAGTAATGCTCCGAAACCCTGTTGTGGCAGCGGATACGGGTTAGGGGTGTTACACTACGTCCCAATCTCACCTTCCCTTTTATCTGTGGTCCTACCTCGCCACCATAAAAGTGCAATATTGGTAACAAACATTGAAGCATTATTTACCTTAATCGTATCATCCACAATGCCTTTGGCACGAAAGTAGTTTTCCATCTTCCACAAGAAATTGTCCACATCACATGCAGACCTTGTCCCTACAAACTCTTTCGGCTTCAGAACATCATCTTTACTAGTGCTGCACTTGCCACTCCTTTTCCCACGGTTGATCAACACAAGGCCAACTCTCCCTCGAGCTCCTCTATTCTTGTGCTCAAAGTCATTGTCGTGGCCATTGTTTCCTCCTTCAAAGCCTTCACTATCGCTTCGAGAGTGTCATTCCTCTCCGTTAGCTTCTTCCTTTAGGAATCTAGCAGCCCTTGTACGCTACCCCTTTGGGAAGTGAGACACATGGTCACGAAGTCGTTGGACTGCTCCCTCAAGTCTTCAGTGCTTTCCCCAAGTGCATTGTCTAACTCTTTCGCGTCCTCTATGGACTCCTCAAGTTTACCTACGCATTCCTTAACAGCTGATAGCATCTCCCTCAAGATTTTTTGGCCCACCTTTTTTTGAACTCTTCTTTCGACATCCCAACGGTGCCTTCGAACCAATATCTCGGATACCACTTGTCATGGGTTTAGATCTTTCGTCTCACGATCCATGCGGCCTTAGGCGATCCATTTGTCCAAACTCACCTAAGTCAGCCTTTACTCAAATGAGGATTCCTTAAGTACTCCTCCAAAGACCAATTTGTATAACGGAAGCAAACTTATACCAAAAGAATAATAGAAAGGACGCACGCAAAGTGTTTGAGTAAATGCTCTCTATTATCTTATTCACAAAGAATTATGAAACAATAAATGGAGTGAGTACAAATGAGGAGGAGGCTCTCTATTTATAGTTGAGCTCCCCCAAAACCGGCGGTTAAGATGCCTTTACATTGACGGACGAGATTAACCATATCCCTTAATTTTAGGGATTTACAAGATATGCTATATCAAATCTAATCTAATCTTTACAAGATATGATTCTCTTAATCTAAGATTAGTTACCAAATTAGCCTAAGATTCCATATCTTCATTATCAGGCCAACCAAGCTTCAATCTAACAGGCTTCTCCCACAGTTCCTTGAATCAGGCTAGTTCTCGTGGGCCAAATGATTCCCATCTAAACAATAGACCTCAATGGGATGCATTTGGTGCGATGGTCACGGGCTTTGAACTGCGGCCCATGACACTAGTATAAGCCTAATCCATATTTTGAACGATTTAATTTTTTTTGCTACAACTTATTTTTTGAGCTTAATATTTTTGTCCAAACTTTCAAATTTCAAACAAACCTTAAAATTTAAACAAATAAGCAAAGTATACAATTCTAGTAGCACATTTACCTCTTTAAATAATTTCTTTTTCCCCCTATAATAAATCTAAATTATTCAGATTTTGTTGTAAGTTTCATATACAAGTGTATTGCCATATCCATATGTACTTCATCTAGATATCGAATAAAAATAAATAAAATAGAACGATACCTTTCATGACTGTTGGGCCTCTCAACCATAGTTCTCCTCTCCACCTAGGAGGCAACTTTTCACTAGTTTCAGGATCAACTATCTTACCTTCCATGTTTTCAGCAATGCGGCCAACTGAACCGTACCGACCTGCCTCCTCAGGCCCTATTACCTTGGTTGCTCCACCGCCGGTCTCAGTCAGCCCATACCCTTAACACATCAAAATCAACAGTAACAACATTCTTAACATTCACCCAAACAAGATTGTACTGATTTAAAATTGACATCAATCTACTTTTGCACCCAAAAGCCCAGCATCTAATTTTTTTTGAATGAAAGTAAAATGAAAAACATAGACAATTACACTCTATTAACTGAATTCGGGTGAATATATACAGAATATGAATATAATCATTATTATATATAATTATATATAGGGTTAAATAGTTATTTGAGTCCTGAACTTAACATTTACTTTTATATTAAGGTCTATTTTTTTTATCTTTCTGAACTTGATAATTGTTCCTATATTGGGTTGGACTTTTTTTTTATCCAAATTAATCCTTGAACTTGGCAATTGTTCCTATATTAAGGCTTGAACTTTTCTTTTTCTAAGTTAGTCCTTGATATTTCCTTGAAAACCTTAAAACTCAGCCCTAATGTGAGAATAATTGTCTAATTCAGGTCCTAATTTAAAAATACTTATCAAGTTCAAGGACTAACTTAAAAAAAATTTAATCCCAATGTGAGAGTAGTTGAAGTTTAGGCTTTAATAGTGAATGATGATGAGGAGATGATCAATAAAGTGATATTAAATTAGTCCCTATACTTTTATTTCATGGAATTTAATTCTTCAATTTAAAATTCAAGTCTAACTATTAATACAATTAATTTTCTTTTTGTTACACGCCTATCGAGTATTTTCTTCATTTAAAAAATGTCACAACAATAAATTAACAATTTAACAGTGTTAATAAGTAGACTTGAATTCTAAAATCTAAAAAGTAGGGCTAAATTCTATTAAACTGAAATGCAAGGACTAAATTATTAATTTTTGAAAAGTACAATAACGCATATTTTAAATTTTAATTTATTATGTTTTCTTTTTAATACAGGACTGAGGAAGCTGAACTTGTTCTCTTTAATTTATCATGTGAAGTTGGCAAATTAGAAAAAGATGTGAACAATATTAGTGTACTAATGTTCTCTTACTTGAATAAGTTCTACGGTGGAGAATTTCTCTTTGAACCGCTCAGTAACCTCCTTGCCAAGTGGAGCACCACCAGACCTTAGAAACATAATCAAGTTGAGGTCATACTTCTTAGTCAATTCTGATTTAGTAAATGCCATGACAAGTGGCGGAGAAACTGGCATATAAGTTATTTTATACTTCTTAATGGCTCTCAAAATTCCTTCAAATTCAAATCTATCCTTGAAAACCACTGTTTCATCCATTAAAAATGCCCTCAATAACATAAAGAACCCAAACACGTGAAATAAAGGCACAGTGAAAAGTGACAATGGGTGCAGTTCTTCCTGTTCTTGCGGGGTTTGTCATAGGTGATAATACCCAACAGTCAATGCAATTATGTTGAGGTGACACATCAATATATGAACAGTACTTTAAAGAGAAAAATGAAATCTTAATACAAAAGATCGATTTCTCTTCTTCGAATCGGTCATTGCATAACGTTCCAATATCTTGTCTATGTATGAAGTCTAAGATAGTGCTATCACTTCGTTCTTTCGATCCCTTAGGATTCGAATACTTGGAATAAAATTAGGTTCTCCCAAGTCCATCATGCTAAACTGTTAGGTTAGCCACATTTTAATCAATGGCAATGTTCCTACATAATTTCCAATGAGTAGAATGTCATCGACATATAGAACGAGAAAGACCACTTTTTCATCCCTTAAACGTTTGTAAACACAGAATTCATCTACATTTTGATCAAACGATAAAATTTTTGATTCTATGAGCAGAATGCTTGCTTAAGTCGATATATGGATCTAAATAGTTTGAAAACTTTATACTCGTTTCCTTTAGCTATATATCCGGTGAGTTGCATCATATAGATGCTCTATTCAAGATAGTCGTTCAAAAACGCTATCTTGACATCTATTTGCCAGATCTTGTAATCGAAAGTTGTCACAATAGATAGTAATATGCTGATTGACTTGATCATGGCAACCGCGTTTCTTTTTCTCTTGTAGATCCACTTACACCCTATGAGTTTTATTATTTTCGGTAAGTCTATAAGTTTTCACACTGAGTTGGAATACATAGAGTCCGTTTCAGCTTTCATAGCTATTTCCCAGAACTTGAAATCAGCATTCTGCATCACTTTATCATATGTGAGTGGGTCAGCATCTTCTTATTTGACAGACTTAATGTTCAGAACACTTCTGTCAGATTGGAAGAACTCAAGCATATGAGAGACCCTCCCATTGCGACGAAACTCCCTATGTTGCTGATCGTTTGCAAGCCTACTATTAGGAGTTGGTTTTGGAACCATTTTCATTGGGTTTTGTATATTTCCTAAAAGCTCGTGTAACTTTCTTCAAGGAAAGTAGCATGGGTTAACATTATAACAATTTATTTTTTCGGGTTATAAAACAAACCACAATTTGTTCCATTTGGATATCTACAAACATGCACAATTCTGTCTGTGAGTCCAACTTCTTCGCATCTTTATCCAATACGTGGGCTGGACATCCCTAAATCCTTAAATGTTTTAGACTTGGCTTTCTACCATGCCACAATTCTACAGAGTTTTCAGTGCTACCTTACTTGGCACATCATTTAAATTATAGTAAGCCATTTGTACCACATACCTTTAGAAAGAGATTGGCAGCTTCGAATAATTTAACATCGAATGTACCATGTCTAACAACGTTTGATTTCTTCTCTCTGCCACACCATTCTACTGTAGAGTGCCCAGCGTGGTTAATTGGGATATAATCTCATTCTCTATGAGGTACCTAATAACTCACCAGATAAATATTCCCTACCTCGATCATACCAAAAAGGATAAAAAAATCACAGACAAAGATAAGTTTACTAAAATGGAAAAAATGAAAACTACAAACATGAAGATAAAACTAAACCTCGAAACCTAAAATAAGAACCCTCAAAATGTAAACACAAAATTCTCTGAAAGCTTGTAAAAGTTAATACCAAATGTGTAATATAGGTTATGTTACTAGGGTGGAAAAAGGCTTATTTATAGGCAAAATTCGTAGGTCAAATAATATTAAAATAACCTACATTAATCATACTTTGAATGAGACAAATAATTAGAATTTGACTAGAAGAAGAAAATCGAGAAAATTGCATAACATGTCGCCTCATTGGGATGCCCTTTATCGCATCATCGGGAGAAGACGTCTCTTCTTGTTGGAAAGTCGATGGTCGAGTTGTCGGGTTGATGTCTCTTCTTCGTTGGGACGTCAACTCTCTTTCAACCAGAAAAATGTGTGGCATACCCCACAGTTAACGATGTTTGGTTGAGTAAGAAAGAGGAACTTGGGTGAGTCGAGGAGGACTGTTCTGAGTTTGAGAGATGGATGCTTGGAAGATGTCTTCGAGGTAGCGAATGCAATAACATGTTTACTGAGTTGGACCTGGTGAGTACTTTTCGACTTAGAACCGAGTGGGTTGGCTGGAGAAACAATGATTCCTAATGACATAAGAGCAAAGTAAAACGAAGAGATGTCAAACAATAGAGGGGAGAAAATGAATACTACGTTGTTTCGTGTGAGGGAAAAGTTCTTCTTCAATGAGTAAGTGAGAGAATAGATTTGAGCAATGAATTGGGAGTAAGAAAGGATATGATCGTTAGTAATATTGACGATGAAAGTGGTGTCACCGCCGACTGTGGCGAAGGCGTGTAAAGAGCTATAGAAGAGGGAGAGGGCATATTGAGGGAGGGAAAGAGGCTGAGATGGTGGCGGGAGAGGGACATGTGGTCTTAGACTGTGGAAAGTTTTCATTTGAGAAGAGAAATTGATGTTTGGATCTACAGTCGAACGTCAATGATTGGTGGTTGTTTCCGCCATTGTAGTGAACTTTTTAACTTTTTTTAGTCAATGTGATTTGCAGTGAGCTTTAATTAGGTATTTTGTATTTTTTGAAACAAATGATGACACTATTTTTTTCATCACATTTATTGACAAATTCAATTTTAGGATTTAATTATTCCTTCAATCCCGGTATTCATCAGACTTGAAATTTAGTCTCTATACTTTTATTTTTAAAATTTTAGCCCCTTTGTTTGATCTGATTTTGAAAAATAATGTTCAGCTGATAACATGTGAATAGATTTCTATTAAATTTGAATATGTTATATCTAACATTCAAATTGTTTCATTTAAAAATTAAACTTTAATTGATAACATATACTTAAATTTGATAGAAGTCAATTGATAATGTTATCAATTAAATTTTAATTTTTAAATCAAGCAAACATATATGATAAACACTTGAATTTTAAAATAAAAAGATTAACTTTTAAACATTTGAAGAGTACATAAATTAAGGGTATAATTAGTTCACAATGATGTCTAAATTCATATCAATAACAAGGTCGGGAACAAAATTGATATTTGTTGAAGAGAGGTTTACTCTTTCCAAAGAAATATTCTAAATGTCGTTTATTTGGAGTCGATAGACTCCTCAATGATTCAATATTACCCTTGGGTCAAACTGAAGATGCATGACTCAGTCCGACAAGTTGCTCACGATTCGTAAACCTTGCTTTTGGCGCCAAAATACGACTCAACCTAAGGACAATACTGACTTGTTGAGAGGCCCATTAGCTCTAAACATATGACACTTTTCCGAAAGAAGTCGACCTCCCCTCAACATTGTTAATAAATTATAGTTTATGCACCGAATTGAAACTTTTAAAAAATTGGAAGTGAATTTTGAGATGAAATAAATTTATTATTATCTTTTATCATATTTTGGTATTTTTTTTATCACTGTCAAGAAAATATTTAAAAACCATGCTAATTATTTATGACTGAATCATAACTAAGTAGCAAAATTTTACTTATAATTTGATAAAAAAAATTTTAAGAATTACTGTAACGACTTGAATGTTAGTGGTGTTGGAAAGTACAATTTTGGGACCTCGTTTCTATAAATCGAGTCTATAAATATTTACAATGTTGTAATATAGGTGAATTAAATTTTGAATAGCTATTTTTTGCTGAATTAGTGACTAATTAGGGTTTAGGGACTAAATTGTAAGGATTCAGAACTTTAGATTTTTTTTAAATTGACCAAAGGCTGGAGGACTTATATAGAAGTTAAACCAAGGATAAAATAATAATTATACCATCTTTAAATAATAGTGGACTATAGGTAACTATATATTTGTTATGAAAGTTTTAACTTAATTAAAATTATAAAGTAAAATAGTAATAAAAATAGCGTAGCGGAGAGAAAGAGAAAACATTTTCTCTTCATCATCTTCATGCAACCAATTCTCCATTGTAAGAGGGAATAAACTTTCAGCCATTAAGGGTTTTAAACTTTAACCATAAATTGGTTAGTTCAATTTAGTCTTTTCTTGTAAATTTTATGTTTTTGATATCATGGAAACTTAATCTAGTTAACCCATGTCTTGATTTATTAAACTGTTAAAGTTTTGAAAGTTCCAATAGTTGAGAATTGAAATTTTTAGGTATTAAATTGATAGATTTTAAGCTTAAAGGTGAAAAAGGACTAATTTGTGAAGTTAATTGGTAGTTTCATACATTAGGGTCCAAACTGAATAAATTTTAAAATTGGTTATTGAATTAAGAAATAGGAGGTCCCTAATGGATTATGGTAAAATCGGATTCCAATTTGGACCTTTATATAGAAAGTTATGTTAGTCCCAATTTTAGGGACTAAATTGAATAAAATGTAAAATTTGTATAAATTTACAATTGAATGTGAATATGGTTGATTATTGATAATATTGTATTTTTATGTTATCTATAACTAATGTCAACCAGGATTCCACAAAGGGGAAAGGAAAAACTAAATCCATCGATAAATAGCTCGGAGTTTATGACTTGTATTTCTATAATTCAAACCACTTCAATTGCTACATTTATAATCTATTTTGAATGGTAAGATTATGAGGTGAGTTGGAAATGAAATTGAGTAATTGTTACTTATTAACTGTTCGTGCAGAGTCGGATATAGTTAGCATGCCATAGGATAAATTGAGCACAGGTTACTTCCACTACGAGTCGATGAGTGTTGGGCACATTTTTATTTCGGTTATACCAATTAGCTCAAGACACAATTTATTTACTTCATGTTTGTCCAATTAAGCACTAAGTGCCGAATTTGTGAGATTGGTTTGATCCATATATCTATTTGAGTCCAAGTCAAGTTAATAGAGAATTAAAATGTGAAATAGTTAATGATATACAAAATGATCTTTATTGTGAAAGATTATGTACATTGGACTTTTAAATCCAAAAGATTTGGATAGAATTATGTTAAATTAACCGAATTGATTTGGGTAACATGATGTTATGGTATATTATAACATGTTATTTAATGTTGATTTTAATACATATCAATTACATGTTGCAATTGATTTTAGTATGCATTTTATAGATTGAATTATAGAATTACCACTGAGTCCATACTCAGCATACGATTTTATTTTCCATGCTCAGGCTAAGAACCATTCGAGCTATTGAGCAACTTTTTCAGCATCCAATTATAGAATTATGTGTTACGTTATTAATAAAATTTAAATTATTTTACTATTATATAATTTTTTTTTATAAATTTGTTATGCACTTTATATATATATTTGTCATGCCAACATTGTTAAAAACTAATATTTTTGTGACACTTTAAAAAAATTGATTATTTTTGAAAAGTTAATGGTGAAATTTAGTTAAAAAAAAGGTTAATTATATAAATGGTCACCCAACTATGCTTGTATTCCTGTTTTGGTCATTCAACTTTAAAAATTTTCAATTTGGGTGTAATGTTTGAATTCATTCATGTTTTGATCACTTGTCATTAAATTGATAACCAAAAGCCTTTTTCTAACTAATATAATAAAACATTTAGTTCTCAATACTTACATATTCTATCAATTTGATCCCAAATCTAAATAATTCAATAAATTTAATCCTTCACATTTACAAATTCTATCAATTTAGCCCTCAAACTTCCTAACCAAAGCTTTCAGCTTTTAAAATAAAGGCATTCCACATCTATTAATTATTTTGTTTATGGTTGAAATTATCCAATTCGATAAATAACCTTTTTTGTTTATATTTTTAAGAAGTTAGTGTTAGAAATTAACTAAACACCATGAAAAATAATAGAAAATATAAATTTTAAAAATATAATATATAATAAAATTATATAAATAATTTAACATTTGTAAAAAATTATGCTAGTCAAAATGAAATAATTATTTTTTACAAATATTAAATTATTTATACAATTTTATTGTATATTATATTTTTAAAATTTGTATTTTTATTATTTTTAATGATGTTTTGTTAATTTCTATCACCAATTTATTAAAAATATAAATAAAAAGGGTTATGTACCGAATTGGATAATTTTAACCATAATATAAAACAATTAATAGACATGGAATGCCTTTGTTTTAAAAGCTGAAGTTTTAGTTAGGAAGTTTGAGGATCAAATTAATAAAATCTGTAAATGCGAAGCGTTAGATTTATTGAATTATTTAGAATTAGGATCAAATTAATAAAATATGTAAGTATTGATGACTAAATGTGTTATTATACTAGTTAGAAAAAGGCTTCCTATTATCAATTTAACAAAAAGTGACCAAAACATGAAGGAACTCAAATGTTGGTTCCTAAATTAAAAAATTTTAAAGTTGAGTGACTAAAATAAGAACACGAGCATAATTGAGTGACCATTTTAAGATTTACGCTAAAAAATAATAATAAATATAAATATTAAAAACTAAATTTATTCTTATAAGAAATAAAACCTGAAATTAATTAAGTAAAAGATATAATTGTACACAAGATATAAAATTATTCAATATTATATCTTGAAGTTAATTATGTTTAATTCTTCTAATCGATTTAACTTCTATCAAATAACATATATATAGTTAATAATTTTAAATTAATGGCTTAATGATATTTTAAATTAACTTCTATTAATTTAACATTAGCTAAATTAATTATAGTTATTAGTCTAAATTTATTAGTTTAGGAGTTCAATTGGGTAAAAACTTCATAAGAACTTAATAAATATTTTTTATCATATATGTTCTTTTAATATAATGCTTAGAATTATATATAGTCTTTTCTCAACACGTAAATAAGAAGATAATGAGATTCGGCGCATTTAAACTTATATCCTTCTATATTGACAATAATACCCATGTCAGTCAACTTTGCACTCAATTAGCAATTGTAGTTATCTTTTAATCCTAAAGTGATTGATATAATAAATTTGCTTTTATTTTTAATTATTATCTTAATCTTAGGTTAAAAAGAAACCATTACGTGGTAATTATTAAAACAAAAACATAAATAATTAGAAAATACCTGCACCACTAAAACACTGGGGAACTTCTCATTGAATCGCATAGCAATGTCCTTCCCAAGCGGCGCGCCGCCGCAGCCAAGCCCTTGAAGAGAGCTCAAGTCGTATTTTTTTGTCAAGTCCGATTTAACAAACGCCACCACAAGCGGCGGCGACACCGGCATTCGTTACCTTGGCCTTGGTTCGTGTTTTGGTGATGAATCACCGTCATCATTGCGATTAGGTTTGGGTGAGTTATCATCACGCCTTTGACTCGGCCGGTGGTTCCTGAAGAATATAAGATCGCAGCAGTGTCGGACTGGTTAACCTTTACACTTTTAGTGAGGCCGTTAACGATATTGGATTGAGTTAACAAGGAGAGAAACTCGGGAGAGTCGAGGAGAATAGTTCCGTGTGTAAGAGAAGGAATTTTATGAGAGGTTTCTGAAGTAACGAAGGCAACAACTGGTTTACTGAGTTGGATCTGGTGAGCGATTTCCGTGTTGGAACTGAGTGGATTTGCAGGAGAAACGACGATTCCTAACGACAACAAAGCGAAGTAAACCACGGGGATATGAATCGAAGGCGGTGAGAGAATGAAAGCGACGTCGTTCTGGCAAAGAGAGTAACGTTGTTGCAGAGAGTAAGCAAGGGAACGGACTTGAGAAACGAATTGAGAGTAAGATAGCGTTTCGCCGGTGGTTGTGTTGACGGAGAAAGTGGTGGCACCGTCGGTGAAAGTACTGTTGAAAATGGAGAAACAAAATTCGGCGGCGGAAAGCGGTTGATTGATTGGCTGCAAAGGGATGGGCGGTCTAAGGCAACTGTAATTTCCGGTTTGGCGACAAAATCCGGTTTTTGGTTCCATTAAACGGTTTGAATGCCATCCCGCCATCGAAATCGAAATGAAAGCTGATTTGAAATTCTTTTGGGAAATTTATATTAGGATTTAGTGTATGTGGATGGCAATGATTTTGAAATAGTAAGTATTCAAAATTGAGTGAAACTGGCTATTTGTGTTTTAGTTCAAAATTCGCAATGATTTTGTGTATTGATTAGGACATTAAAAAAGTTCATAGATTAGTGTTTTGATTCTAACAAATTTTTTTATTAAATATGTTATAATAAGTGGCTAAATCAGAAAATTTTATTAAGGGAAGAAATTAAATTATAATTTTTATGATAATAAAAATATAAATTTATTATTTTAATAACATATATTTTTATAAATTTTAATAGATTAAATCAAATTTTTATATTTTTAGAAGGGTTAAAGTATGATTTTATCTTTATTAATTTAAAATTTAAAAAAATCTAAATAGAAAATTTTCTATTTTAGGAGGAGCCTGCCCTAGTTTCGCTCCTAATTATAATATGTATATATTATTTTTATTTTCGTTAGTGAGATGTGATATGTTATTATACTAAATATGATGTTAGTATTTTCCTAATATTGCAAACTTGACGAGGTCAAAGATAGGGAGGATAGTGATTCCAAGGCTAAGGAAATTCCAATTGCTGCTGTCGGATGCAGCTACAAATCAAACCCTACCATTTTTGTGGACCATCAACATTAATATAATGGATGGAGATTAATTTCTGGAATATACCCATATAGTAACCAATTAATTTGAATTTTCCTTCTTTCGTATGTAGTAGTTATATCTGTGTTGGGCTACTATTTTCAGCAAAAGAGGTCATGCTCACAACAATCTAGGTTTGAGAGACTAAAACATGACCGAGTCTACACCAATCAAATGCATAATGAAGCCAAACATGCAATTGGGGTATACGAAGCATATACAAGAAAAAAGAAGCAAGTTTAGGAGATTATAAAATAAAGTGGTTGGATATTAGACTTAATTTAAATGCGATACAATCATAATAGTGGATTTAAAGTCCAGCACAACTGATGATACGATTCCTTTAAAGATCAAAAGTTCAATATAATCCTACTTCTAGTCATGATAGCAACACTTTAGTAATAATGATAACGACTTACACGTATGTTTCAAATATGAAAGTAGAGATAGAAACCAACGTGGTCAACACGTAAGTTTCAGGAAAAAGATTGCGACTCGAATATTTTATTCATGAAGTGGGTTTTCTACTCCAACGAACAAGTTTATGTTGCATCAATAGAAGAATGTTGGATTAAATGCGTTGATGAGAGATATCAACGAAAGAAGAGATAATAAAAAAGATGTAGTTTATCAAAGGAGGCCGATTGTTGTGAAGGTCAAGAGGAGGAGGAGGATGATTGTTGTGAAGGTAAAAGAGACTGGGTGTAAAGAGTAAGTGTTTAGGGTTATTAATGGATGTCATCGTTATGGAGGGTATTTATACGAAAGACCCTCTTGTTTGGTAGTGGTAATATGGTAAGTTATTATCATTGGATTATCATCATGGAGTGCGTGGGAAATGTAATTGGTGAGACTCATTCTAATATTCCTTTCAAGCAGTATGAGGTTGTTATGTTTAAGTGAGTTCTAGTGGTTCCTTAAAAAAATGTTTATACTTGGAGAAATATTTATATTAAAACGAGAGTGACTTGGAGGATGAGGAGGCCGAATGGGTTGTTCATCTAGTGATTAGTTGAGTGTTGCAAGGTAGGGGAGAATACAAATTGGGGAAGGACTATATATAGAATTGAAGATGAAGGGGGTTGGTTGGTCGGTTTGAATATTTATCTTGACATTGACTAGGTATTGATGCGTGGTTAAAATCCAATAAATTGGATATGATGTTTGGGCATAGATAGGATCTTGATATTGATTGGCATCTACAATAATTTTATTATAATTTAAAAGAATGAATATTTATTTTGCATGTTATTATGTGTATATAAAAAAAATATTCATATAAATTTGGATAAAACTATGTATCTTGATGTAATACTTACAATTTTGTTAAAAATACGATAAAATTATATTTTTAATGCCTTAAAATATTTATAATTTAATTTGGAATATTAAAAATATTTGTTTTTAAATTTATTTACTTATTTAATGAGATCTTCAAATTTAATTTTAAAAAAAAAGAAAGAAATTATGCTCAACGTTGATTTAGTTTTTATAAAATAATATATACAGCTAATAATTTTAAATTTTAATTATTATTAATATTATTTTAGTCCAAACGTAATCTAAATGATTTAATAGTTTTCGTTATTAGTTATTATATTTTTAATCGTTTGATAAAGTGCTACGCAGTAAACATAAAGCCAACAAATAAAGAAAAAAAATAAATAAATAGGTTAAAATATATTATTAGTCGTTATATTTGTATAGAATTTGAGATGTTTTCATTATTTCATCCACGACATTTATTATTAATAATTAGTTCTTTAATTTTTAAAAACTGCCTTGGCATGAAAATTGATTAATATAATTTAAATATATTAAAAAGACATTCGCATTAGTTTCATCTCATGAAGATTTTATTTCTTTCAAGAAACATTATTCAAAATTTTAAATAATATTATATGTTAATATTTTTTTATTCCACGAGTAAATTTTAAAAATTGTCATGTATTTTAAAATTTTAAAAATTGTCATGTATTTTATTTTTTAAAATATTTATTTTTTAATAAAAAATTTATCAGCCCATTGACCTTTCTGGTTAAGTCTAAAAATTTTACAAACAACGGATATTATTTATATGTTTTGTTTTCTTATATTTATTGCATATGAATTAATAAATTTTATGGTTTTAGAAATGTTTTCAAATTTTATTAGTGCAAAACGTAATAATTCTTATTGATAATACGTAATAAAATATTTTCATAAAAATGTATGTTTATATTTATATTAAGTCATTGAGTTAATGTATGAATCAACAATTTAGTTAAAATATTATTAAAATATCTTTTTATATACAAAATAAACGAGTTACTATTAAAGCCTTTTCACGATTTTATACAATAATAAAATAATTCATGGTAAATTTTGAACTCATGATTAAATAAGTTTTTTATTTAGATAAACCAAAGCCTATTGTCAATGTTCGCCACTATAATAAGATTATATGTGCTCACATATATATATGGTTCTATAATTTAGATAAACCATTAGATAGAGAATGATTAATGAGTTCCCTCCTCAAGATCTTCCCTGCCGGAGTTTTCGGTATTGAATTTATAAAAGCAACTCGTCGGATCTTCTTGTACGGTGCAACCTGCAAATGTCGAAAAATCAGCTCCGGCATCACAGTTTTGCCTAAAGAAAAAAGAAACATATTATCTGTGGTGGTGTTTTAGAAACATGCTTGTTTTGCAATGAAATCCATGACTTGTGCCTGTGTAATGTTACTTCCAGGGTTCCTGACTACATATGCCATGGGAATCTGCCCTGCTTCTTCATCCGGGTACCTGATCAATCGATGTGAGATTTATGATACTGAGTTAAAGAACACGTGATAATATATATATAAAAAAAAAAAAGAGTACGTACGGAATCACCGCAGCATCAACAATTTCTGGATGGGAATGAAGTAAATGTTCCAATTCAGCTGGAGGGACCTGCATTTTGGTTTTCCATACAATGACGTTGATTGTATTGTCCAAAAAGGTTTAAAAACCAACGAGTCCAACCAATTTCTTTGTCATTTCTAGTCGGTTTTTAATCAATTGAATCGAGAATATATCTGTACCAGACACTCGTACTCAAGTTAGGGGAAAGGGAGGAAGGCAAGCACTGACTCCCCTAAAATGGGAGTTGCTACTTTTGATCTCAAAATTCATAAAATCCTAGATGGTAAAATTATAATTTGGTCTTTTAAAAATGCTAAAATTTTGATTCAGGGTAAAATTGTATTTTAACTATTAAAAAATAATTTAATCTCGAGTCCTTTGAAAAAAAATAATGAGCCAGACTCCAAATCTTGAATCCAAAATTCATAAAATCTTAAATTAATATATGGTAAAATTATAGTTTTATCCTTAGAATGTTAGAATTTCGATTTAATCCTTTTCAAAATCATAAAATTATAATCCAATATAAGGATGAAATT
Organism: Gossypium hirsutum; assembly: GCF_007990345.1. NCBI lineage: Eukaryota > Viridiplantae > Streptophyta > Magnoliopsida > Malvales > Malvaceae > Gossypium > Gossypium hirsutum. Next base: position 6,931,450 of record NC_053430.1, on the reverse strand, counting down.
TTAATAAAAAAAACCTCGAGCTCCTCTAAATTAATTTCTAGTTTCCCCTTTGAGGTTAAGTAACCTAAGCTGTAAAGTAAATGATGATTTACCTGATAGGCTTTGTATTTGATCAATTCTTTCAACCTATCAACAACGTAGAGAAACCCTTCAGAATCAAAATAACAAATGTCACCAGTTTTTAACCACCCTTCTGAGTCCAAGGTTTCTGCTGTTGCCTTCTCATCACCTACATAACCTATACTATATATATTCACAGGTGAATTTTATAAAATGTCGAAAGATTAAGGCTGTGTTTTATTGAGTAAAAAAACTAGAGAGATGAAAGGAGAGAGGGGAAAAGTAGAAGAAATAAAACAAAATTTTGAGTTTATTTAGTAGTAAAGAAAAATGAGAAGAAAGACAATAAGAGATATGATTATTTTTCGTCATAATGTATCAAAATTAGTCTTTCCAATTTGAAATGACGAGGGAAGAAAAAATAAGAAAAATATTATGTTAATTTAAAATCATTCATTTTTTGTATGTTTTATTTCCTTTACTTTAAATTTTCAATTTTACTGAGCAATGAATGGAAAGAAAATTATTATCTTCTAAATTTTCCAATATTGACTACCAAACATACTTATGAAAATGAAAAATTATATTTTTCAATCTTTTCAAGTTTCTATACATTAGTAAAGCCTAAAATCTATGTCATTTTGCTCATTTATAATTGGCTTTGATGTATCACATTTATCTTAGCCTTCTTCGACAATTCATTCATGTTAATGGAGTGTGAGTTGTAAATTTATATATATATATATATAACATATTTATTCTAAATTTCAAATGGGCCTTCAGATTTGAATGAATAACTTAATCTATGAACAGTTCTACTCACACACCACAAACAAGACTTAGGTTTGATAGGAACAAATTACTGCTAACTCAAATATCATAAACAAAATTGCCTTTTATGATTCAAACCTACCATATGAATTTTTGAAGTTAATACCCAATACCAGTAGACCAACTAGGGAAGTTCCTCTTCACTCAACTATCAGCCCAACATAATTAAATAAACTTATAGGCCAAAGGCCCAAAGCTTTTAAAAAGAAAAAAGAAACTTATAGGCCTTGAGATGATAAGTTTTGATCACACAAATTAGGCAACCACCAAACTTTATTGACAAAGTGAAACCTAACTCCCTCTTAGAAACCGGTAATTAATGTGGGTTTCAATTCCCAAGCACACAATTCTGGCAGCACATTTCCCTCTTTAAACAATACCTCTTTTCCCCCTATAATAAATCTAAATTATTCAGATTTTGTTGTAAGTTCATATACAAGTTTATTGCCATATCCATATATTTAACTAAGACTTTATAGATATCGAATAAAAATAAATAAGATAGAACGATACCTTTCATGACTGTTGGGCCTCTCAACCATAGTTCTCCTCTCTGCCCAGGAGGCAATGCTTCACCAGTTTCAGGATCAACTATCTTGCCTTCCATGTTTTCAGCAAGGCGGCCAACCGAACCGTACCGACCTGCCTCCTCAGGCCCTATTGCCCTGGTTGCTCCGCCGCTGGTCTCAGTCAGCCCATACCCCTTAGCACATCAAAATCAACAGTAACAATACTGTTAACATTCACCCAAACAAGATTGTACTGATTTAAATTTGACATCAATCTACTTTTGCACCCAAAAGCCCAGCATCTAAATTCTTTTGAACCAAAGTAACATGAAAAGCATAGACAATTACACTCTATTAACTGAATTCGGGTGAATATATACCGAATATGAACATAATCATTATTATATATAGTTATATATAGGGGTTAAATAGGTATTTGAGTCCTGAACTTGACAATTACTCTTATATTGAGGCCTATTTATTTTTATCTTCCTAAACTTGATAATTGTTCCTGTATTTGGCTGAATTTTTTTTTGTCCAAATTAATCCCTAAACTTAACAATTTTTTTATATTAAAGTTTGAATTTATTTTTTCTAAATTAATCCCTAATATCTCCTTAAAAACCCTAAAATTTAGACCTTAGTGAAAACAACTATTTAGTTTAGGCCTTAATTTAAAAATACTTACCAACTTCAAGGATTAACCTGAAAAAAATTAACCCCAACGTCAGAGTAGTTTAGGCCTAGATGGTGAATAATATGACGAGGAGATTATCAATAAAGTGATTTTAATTTAGGTTAAAATGTGGCATTAAGTTCTTTTTAGTTTTTAAAAGTTAAGAATTTAGTATCTATATTTTTATTATATGGAATTTAATTTTTTTAACTTTTAAATTTTAGATTTCACTATTAATAATTTTAATAGTATTCTAAAACCTGAAAAGTAAGATTAAATTTCATTAGATAGAAGTAAAGGGACCTTTAAATTTTTATTTTTATTTTTAATACAGGACTGAGGAAACTGAACTTGGTTCTCTTTAATTTATTATGTTAAGCCGGCAAAGTAGAAAGAGATGTGAACAGTATTAGTGTACTAATTCTTACTTGAATAAGTTCTACGGTGGGGAATTTCTCTTTGAACCGCTCAGAAACCTCCTTACCAAGCGGAGCGCCACCGGACCCTAGCAGCATAAGCGAGCTGAGGTCATACTTCTTAGTCAATTCCGATTTAGTAAACGCCACCACAAGCGGCGGAGAAACTGGCATATAAGTTATTTTATACTTCTCAATGGATCTCAACATTCCCTCAAATTCAAATCTGTCCGTGAAAACCACCGTTTCGCCCATTGAAAATGCCCTCGCTAACAAAAAGAACCCAAACACGTGAAATAAAGGCACAGTGAAAAACGACACTGGGTGCGGTTCCTCCTGTTCCTGAGGGGTTTTTCGTAGGTGATAATACCCAGCAACCAACGCGATTATGTTGAGGTGACTCAGCAGTACGCCTTTGACTAGTCCGGTTGTCCCGGAAGAATAAAGGATAGCTGCCGTGTCGTGCTGACTCACCTTCACACTATCGAAGACCTCGTTACCGATGTTTGGTTGAGTTAAGAAAGAGAGGAACTCCGGCGAGTCGACTAGGACTGTTCCAAGTTTGAGAGATGGAAGCTTGGAAGATGTCTTCGAAGTAGCGAATGCAATAACGGGCTTACTGAGTTGGACCTGGTGAGTAATCTCCGACTCCGAACCGTGTGGGTTGGCTGGAGAAACAACGATTCCTAATGACATAAGAGCGAAGTAAAGCGAAGGGACGTGAAACGACGGAGGGGAGAGAATGAATGCTACCTCGTTTCGTGAGAGGGAATATTTCTTCTTCAATGAGTAAGCGAGGGAATAGATTTGAGCAATGAATTGGGAGTAAGAAAGGGAATTGCCGTTAGCAGCATCGACGATGAAAATGGTGTCGCCACCGGCGGTGGCGGAGGTGTGGTAAGAGCTGTGGAAGAGGGAGAGGGCATATTGAGGGAGGGAAAGAGGCTGAGAAGGTGGCGGGAGAGGGACGTGTGGTCTGAGACTGTGGAAAGTTTTCGTTTGAGAAGAGAAACCGGTGTTTGGATCTACCGCCGGACGGCGGTGATTGGCTGCTGTTTCCGCCATGTGAACTTTTTACTTTTTCAAGTGAATATGATTTGCAGTGAGCTTTAATTAGGCTTTTGGATTTTTTTCAAACTTTTTTTTCATCAGTTTTATCGACGGATTCAATTTCAGGGTTTAATTATCCCTTCAATCCCTGTGCTCTTCATACTCTTGAAATTTAGTCTCTATATTTTTATTTTTAAAATTTTAATCCCTTTATTTGGTCTAATTTTGAAAAATAAATTTCAGTTGATAAAATGTAAATAGATTTCTATTAAATATAAAATTTGGATATGTTGTATTTGATATTCAAATAAATTTTAATTTAAAAATTAAAATTTAATTGATAAGATTATCATCAATTGACTTCTATCAATTTTAAATATATGTTATCAATTAAAGTTTAATTTTTAAATCAAATAATATGCTAAGCAGTTGAAATTTAAAATAAAAAGATTAACTTTAAATCATTTGAAGAGCACATAAATTGAGGGTATAATTAGAACACAATGATTTCTCAATTTTTATCAATCAGACGGTAAAATTTTTTGGGAATAAATTTGATTTTTGTTGAGAGGAGACTGACTCTTCACAGATAAATATTCTAAGTGCCATTTTTTTAGAAACTAAAGATGTAAGGCTCGATCTGATAAGGTGTTCACACTTTGTAAATCTTACTTCTGGCTCAAGCTTTTGACAGGGTCTATAGCCAATTTGTGGACAATGCCGACTAGTTGAGAAGCCCATCGACTCTAAACATAGATACTTGCAAGACTTTCCTGGAAGAAGTCGGCCTCCTCTCAACATTATTAATAAATTATAATTTATGTACCAAATCAAAACTTTTGAAAAATTGCAAGTGAATTTTAAGATAAAATATTATTTTTATTATTTTTATCATTTTTTGGTATTTTTTATTGCAAAAGTCAAGCAAATATTTAAAAACCATGCTAATTATTTATGACTGAATCCATAATTAAGTAGCATCCATTTAATTATAGATTGATAAAAAAAACGTTTAAGAATTATTATAAAAAATTTTAAAATAAAAATATACGAATGCAATTAAATAGTAGCTATTAAAATACATTTTCTTTTAACATTTCTCAAAATATAATTTTTATTTAATTTATCATCCACCCAATGTTCTATCCAATTTAACTTCTTTTCATTTTCTATCCGAGCTTTGTCGAACAATAATACAAAGTATATGGCTTAACCTTTATGATTGAATCTTAATTAACATCAATTAAATTATAAATAAATAAAAATATTTAAAATTTACTATTTAATTTTAAATTATAACTATTCATTTAAAATTGACATATTTTAAAGAAATATTTTTCACATTTTACAAAATATAACTTTTATTTACATTTTTCATGTTCTACTTCTATCATCTTCTAGTTTATTAAAATATTTTTTATATATAAAATAAAAAATATAATGAAAAATTTATGTGGTTTATAACTTTGTCATTTTATTATTATTATTTTTTAGGTACACTAAATTTTTTAAAAAGGGTTGTAATGTGTTTTTAACGAGAATATTAACTAAATAAATTTTAAATATGACAGTTCTCACGTGTTTTGTTTTGAACATTTTATTTTTTTAATATTTGTATAAAATTTAAATTATTTTACTATCATATAAACTTTTGTATAAAATTGTTATGAACTTTTTATATTGTTTATTTTTTTATATTATCTTGATCCTTGGTTAAAAAGAAACCATTACGTTGTAATTATTAAAACAAAAACATAAATAATTAGAAAATACCTGCACCAATAACACGCCGGGGAACTTCTCATTGAACCGCATAGCAATGTCCTTCCCAAGCGGGGCGCCGCCACAGCCAAGCCCTTGAAGGGAGCTCAAGTCGTATTTTTTTGTCAAGTCCGATTTAACAAACGCCACCGCAAGCGGCGGCGACACCGGCATGCCTGTAACCTTGTACTTCTCAACTGCTCTTAACATTTCTTCGAAATCAAACCTTTCCACCAAAACGACTGTATTACCTAACAGAACCACCGCCAACAACATAAAGAAACCAAACACGTGGAACAAAGGCACCGTGAAAAACGTCACCGACCGCGGCCGCTTCTCGTTACCTTGGCCTTGGTTCGTGTTTTGGTGATGAATCACCGCCATCATTGCGATTAGGTTTCGGTGAGTTATCATCACGCCTTTGACTCGGCCGGTGGTTCCTGAAGAATACAATATCGCAGCAGTGTCGGACTGGTTAACCTTTACACTTTTTGTGAGGCCGTTAACGATATTGGATTGAGTTAACAAGGAGAGAAACTCGGGAGAGTCGAGGAGAATAGTTCCGTGTGTAAGAGAAGGAATTTTATGAGAGGTTTCTGAAGTAACGAAGGCAACAACTGGTTTACTGAGTTGGATCTGGTGAGCAATTTCCGACTTGGAACTGAGTGGATTTGCAGGAGAAACGACGATTCCTAACGATAACAAAGCGAAGTAAACCACGGGGACATGAATCGAAGGCGGTGAAAGGATGAAAGCGACGTCGTGTTGGGAAAGAGAGTAACGTTGTTGCAGAGAGTAAGCAAGGGAACGGACTTGAGAAACTAATTGGGAGTAAGACAGCGCCTCTCCGGTGGTTGTGTTGACGGAGAAAGTGGTGGCACCGTCGGTGAAAGTACTGTTGAAAATTGAGAAACAAAATTCGGCGGCGGAAAGCGGTTGACTGATTGGCGGCAAAGGGATGGTCGGTGTAAGGCAATTGTAAATTCCGGTCTGGCGACAAAATCCGGTTGTCGGATCTATTAAACGGTTTGGTTACCTTTCCGAAGTTGAAATGAAAGCTGACTTGAAATTCTTTTGGGAGATTTATATTAGGATTTAGTGTATGTGGATGCAATGATTTTAAAATAGTATGGATTCAAAATTGGCTGAAACAGGCTATTTGTGTTTGTTTTGGTTTGAATGTGTTATAAATTTTTATATTTTTCTTGAAATTTATTTTCTTTTATTTTTATCTAAGAAATTTAGTATTTATTAATTTGGTAAACGCTGTTAAATTTATTCTATTAAATTTAAATTAGTTACAATGTTAATTTTTATGTATGAGTACTAGGTAAGTAACTTTTTTATTTTAAAATGTTACACTAATAGAATATTTTTAATTATGTTAGTAATTTAACTTAAATTTTAAAATTTTAAAAATTAATTTCCTTAAAGCAAATATAAAAAAACTAGAATTTTATATATGCAAAAGTAAAAATACTTAAAAGAATATTTTAACCTTTTATGTTTTTCTTTTGATTGCTATTTACCTATGAAATCTGATTCTTTTTATACTGTTTATTACCCATACTTGAATGTAATTGAGGTGAAAATTATTTAATTAAATTTATTATGGTTTAAGTTAAAAGATATTTTAATTATCATTTTATTTATTATAATAATTGATTTTGATTATAATTGTACCAATGTATTCATTATAATTTTAATCCGTTTCTATATTATCTTTCTTATTTTTTATTATAATTATACAAATCTATTAATTATAATGATGATGACTTAAAAAGATAATTTGATAATTTTAGACGTAAATAAAAGTAAAATTATAATTTGATAATTTTAGACGTAAATAAAAGTAAAATATATTTAGTAATTGAAAGTACCGCAAAAAGGTTCATTTTAATTTTTAGTGTAAGTTATGAAAGTAATCACTTTTGTTTATATCATGTTACATTTTAATTATGTTTAAAATGTTACATTTTAATCACTATGCGTTAATTATCGTTAACGGTGTAATAGTAAACTGGTTTGACATATTAAATCATCATTTCAAAGAAAAATTTTAAGTTAAATTATACAATTAATCCTCATATTTTTTCGTTTTGAGCAATTTATGTTTTTCTTTTATGTTCTTTTAACTTTCTTTTTTTTTTCTTTATTTTTCATTCTCTTCTGCTTCTCCCTCTATTCTTCTTCATTTTTCATCTCTTTTAACGTAAAAAATTTAAAATACTTAAAACGAAAAAAAAATATAGAGATCAATTATATAATTCAACCTAAAATTTTTGTTTGAAATGATGCTTTAACGTGCCACATCAGCTTTTGAAATGATGCTTTAACGTGCCACATCAGCTTACCGTTACACCGTTAATGACAATTAATGCTCAGTGCTAAAATGTTATAACATGATAATGTAAGTGACTAAAACGTAATATTTTAAACATAAGTGACTAAAATGTTACCTGAGATAACCAAAAGTGATTATTTTGATAGTTTACTCTAACCTTTGATTAAAAAATTCAATTGATTTAATGTTTCTAAGAAAAAAAAAGATAAATTAGTAAATAAAAAAATTGATATAAAAATTATGGTATTGGTTGAAAGGGTAAAGTTGTGATAGAAATTAGGTAAAAGTACTATAAAGACCCTTATACTGAGAGTTAGATTGTATTTTGTCCTCTTTACTCAAAAAATAGACAAAATCAAAGAGAAAGTTGGTTATTCCATCAAAAAATTTATTCATTTTTGCTATTAAAAATTGGTCTATATATATATGTCAACATGAGGTACATATGGCATGTCACGTGTCATTATCTGATTATTTTATCAACCACGTCATTTTTTAACAGTATAAATAGATAAAACTTTTAACAAAAAGAACCAATTTATCAATTTATTAAATAAATGGACAAAATGCAATTTGACTACTAGTGTAGAGGCCTCCATAATACTTTTACCGTGAAGATTATAATATTTTGGGTTCAAATTTCATAATTCACTTTATAAATATAAATAATATTTATTATTTTTATAATAAAAAATGAATTTTTGGTGATTTTATAATTAAATTAGTCCTGATTAACGAGTAACACAAATTCAATCAAACTCTCTACAATAGTATAAATGATATTCAAATCAAATGAGAAAATGTGATTAAATATATTTTAGTTGTCAAAAATCTAGTACTTGGATGAAAGAAAATGTAAAACATACTGGATTATGGCAAGACGATGATTTTTTTTTATACCAAATATATTAATAGAAAAGTTAAATTAAAAATAAATGTAAGATTGAGATTTTAGACATTATGGTGGCTTTGTATAAATTTAATCGTAATAATATTTCAACTCAAAATACTATAAGTGATAAATAATTAATTTCATCATGGTGATCAAGATATTAATTAATTTTTATGTTAATTTTTAATAAATATGTTTATTACATAATTTTTTTAAGTAAAATGTAATCAACTTTAAAAAGTTATAAAATAGTTATAAAATAATCACTAACTATTTGAAAGTTTTAAGTCAAATAGTTATTAAACTTGCTACTATATAACATTTTCTGTTCACATTGTTTGCACTAATCGAAAGTTCTCATTTTTTTTCTTTTTTATAGTTAAGTTTTATTTTTTATGAAATAACTTTAGACGTCACAGATATATGAACCAAAATCAAAATACTTTTTTTCTACAATCTTCAACACTAATTGTCAAATCTACTTGGAGCTAAAGCATGTCAATAAGTACTAATGGATCATACTAGTTACTGAATCATCGCTTATAGCTTGTTAATTGACTTTTAAAAAAAACTTTAATAGCTGAATAATTTAAATCAAAGTTTTCAAATAATTAAATGATTTAAATAAAAAAATTAAAATAATTCATTAAAATAATTCAATGATATTTTATAATTTTAATTTTTTAAAATTGGAGGAATGAAACATAAACTTCTATGTAGCGCCATAAATCTGGTATCATTTATTTATATTAGTATTGACCGTTTCATTAAATTATTAATTAAGAGGCAAGGGATTGGCCGGTTTTCTGGACGCTAATGCCTGTAATGGTACGCGGGCACGGGAATGGCCACATGCATATATATATATATAAGGTGGGTGTAAAGCAGAAGCCGACAAACATCCATTTTTTTTTCTGAGAAAAAACAAAAAATCCGGACATTTTAATCTAAGAATCATATGATTCTAATTGATTTGTTTTAATCTTTAACTAGTATAGTTTTGAGTTAATTAATTTTAGACTAAATTATAAAATTACAATATGCTACAAATTTTGTACTATTTATATATTTAGAATTTAATTTTTATATTTTTATTCAAGTTCAGTTATTAACATTATTAAAATTATTCTGTTAAATTTATTGGTGTGATATTCTAAAATAAAATAAAAATCATTGTCACATGACAAAAAAATAGTTTCGTAATGGTCCTAAATTAACAGATAATTTTAATAATATTAACAATTTCTAAAATTTATGCCAATATTTTAATCAAAATAAAATATTTACACTAACTAATAATATATTCACTCCTTCCCCCTTTTCGTATCCACTTATTACCTCTTCCAATACCCTAATCCATCTCAATTACTCTTAAAACTTACCATGACACTTTGTAAGCATTTATTTTTAAAATTATTTATAAAAAGTTGAAAATGTTATTTTCATTTTTATTTTTTCATGCATTATATCTTATTTTTATTGTGATTGTTGACATGTTATATGTCACTGTATCTATTAGGAGGTTAAAAAAGTTTATATATATACACTTCAGTATTATAGTGAATTAGTGTTTTGATTCTACTAAGAAATTTTGATGTTATTTTTTCATTATCAAAATGTTATAATATGTTGCTTTTATTGACATTTTTGAAATGTTATGTGTTATTATACTAATTATGATGTTAGTATTTTCCTAATATTTTCATTACTTTTTTTTTGGGAACAGCAACATTAATATAATGAATGGAGATTAAGATTCAATCAAAATTTCCAGGGTAGCTAATTTGCAATTTAAAAAGCACATTTAAGAATTTATTTTCCAATATTTTCATAAAAGAACAATGTTTTAATAAAAATCTCATTTTAAATAAATATTTAAGAAAGTTATATATATATAAGATTTTGTCACTCTCGTGTGAGTAAAATATATTTTATATTAATTTTTTAAAATTTATTCAATCATGAAATAAATGGAGTGATAATGAGGTTTTAAAATGCTTGCGTTCTTGATTTATAATTTATAATTTTTTATTTAAAAATAATATAAAAATACCATTACTATAATGCTTTAAAATATTTATAGTGTAATTTGGAACATTAAAAATTTTTGTTTTCAATTTTATTTATTTAATGAGATCGTCAAATTTAATTTTAAAAAGATTAAATTATTATTGTCATTATTTTAGTCCAAACTTAATCTAAATGGTTTAATAATTTTCATTTTTTTGTTATTATATTTTTAATCGTTAGATAAAGTGCTACGTAGTGAACATAAAGCCAAGAAATAAACAAATAAGTAAATAAAAAGGTTAAAATATGTTATTAGTCCTTATATTTGTAACAAATTCAATATTTAATCTTTACACTTTAAGAATTAAAAATTCAATATTTTTAAATTCAATTATTATAACAGTTGGTAATTTCTATTAAAATTTATCAACTTATAATATTTATTTCCTGCCAATCATTCGTCATATCAAATGAGGCAAGCCAAATTTAAAATTGAGAAATTTTGATAAAAAGTATTTAAAATTTTAATGATTAAGTTATCTTATTTTTTTTAAAGTATAGGGATTAAATCTCAAACTAAAAGCATATTTTAACCAAATAAAAGGTACCTGCGCCAATAGCACATTGGGGAACTTCTTCCTGAATCGCTGAGCCATTTCCTCTCCAAGCGACGCGCCACCGCAGCCAAGTCTTTGAAGCGAGCTTAAGTTGTACTTTTTTGTCAAACCCGATTTAACAAAAGCCACCACAACCGGCGGCGACACTGGCATGGCTGTAACCTTGTACTTTTCAACTGCTCTTAGCATTTCTTCGAAATCAAATCTCTCTACCAAAACCACTGTACTCGCTGACAAAACCATCCCCAACAACATAAAGAAACCGAAAGCGTGGAACAAAGGCACGGTGAAAAACGTCACCGGTCGCCACGGCGGCATACCGTTATCTTTGCCTTGATCCATGTTATAGCGATGAATAATCGCCAAAATTCCGATTAGGTTTCGGTGAGTCACCATCACGCCTTTGACTCGGCCGGTGGTTCCCGAAGAATACAATATCGCTGCCGTGTCGGACTGGTTTACCTTCACGCTTTTAATGATGTTATCGATATTGGACTCAGTTAACATGGAGAGAAACTCGGGCGAGTCGAGGAGTATGGTTCCGTGTTTAAGAAAAGGGATTTTATGGAAGGCTTTTGAAGTAGCGAAGGCAATAACGGATTTACTGAGTTGGATCTGGTAAGCGATTTCCGAGTTGGAACTGAGTGGATTTGAGGGAGAAACGATGATTCCCAAAGACAGCAAGGCGAAGTAAACAACGGGAATATGAATCGAAGGCGGTGAGACAACGAAAGCGACGTCGTTTTGGGAAAGAGAGTAACGCTGCTGTAGAGAGTAAGCTAGGGAACGTACTTGAGAAACGAATTGAGAGTGAGATAGCGATTCGCCGGCGGTTTCATTGACGACGAAAGTGGTGGAGCCGTCAGTGGAAGTCCGCTGGAAAAGGGAGAGACAAAATTCGGCCACGGAAAGCGGTTGATTGATTGGCGGCAAAGGGAGGGGCCGTCTAAGGCTACTGTAAGTTCCGGTTTGGTGACAGAATCCGGTTTTCGGATCCATTAAACGTTTGGGATCCGTTTCGGCCATGGAAATTGAGATGTAAGCTGACTGTAACTTTATGGGGATTTATATTAGGATTTGACAGTTGACAGACTTTGATGTAATTTATGACGTGTATTACACTACCAATTTTGGATTATTGTTTAGTAATTGTTTCCATTTTAATGTAACGGCGTTGAAAATAGTTTTTCTAGGTTAAATTCTACTATTAGTCCCTGCACTTTGTGAAAGTTATGGATTTAATCTTTGTACTTTAATTTGATTAATTTAGTCCCCATAATTTTCAAATTGGTCAATTTTAGTCCCTTTATTTTTTGAATTTTAAATTTTTACTCCTAGCCTAAACAGTAGCAGTTAAATTCATTTAGTTAGCTTCAATTAATAGTTATGCATTATATGTACAGTTATTGATTTAATCCATATTCTACAATTGTATCATTTTAAAATCCTTATATTTTTCGAATTTTGAAATTTCAATCTTGATAATCTATTGCATATATAATGATATGTTTACCATATCAGATTTTGGAAATAGAATAACTTAACTTATGAATTTAACAGTTATCATTTGGTAGTAATTGTAATTTTAAATTTTGAAATGTACACGGACTAATAACAAAATTTAACCTTTTTTTATAATATCCATTTTTATTTTGTTCACTAATTTATATATGTATATGTATATATATATAAATATAATTTTATCATTAATATTGAATATATATAATTTTATCATTAACATTTTCAATACTTGATATTTTGTTTTCTCAATTGTTAAGGCATTAATGAAATGTTTTCTTTTAAGGGTATTGTTAATAAATGTTGATATAACTTTTTTTTATTGGTATAATAATAAATTTAATTTATATATTTTACGTATTTTATTAATTTAATTTTAATTTCAAAAAATAATAAATATTTAAAAATTATTAAATATTATAAAAATCATAAAAATGTTATAAAGAATAAGAACCAAATTTAAACAAAAAAATTATAAAATCATAAAATCATAAAAATTCAAAAAAAATATTTTGATAATTCATATATTTGAATATTTTAAAATCAAAATCAAATTGATAAAATATGTAAAATTTGAAGACCAAATCTATGGTTATACTAATAAAAAAAGAAAACATTAGCGTTTGATTAACTATTTAATGGATAAGTGACCAAAATATGAAATGTTGAAAATATTAGTGATGAAATTGAAAATTTTTGTAATTAGATGGCCTAAAATAAAAACACTCTAATAATTAGATAACTACGTGTGTAGACTTTACTTTTTTTTATAATTTCTACCTATACTTGTATTATGTCATTAATTAAGTTGATGTCACGAGTAAATTAGATATCAACTCAATTGAGAAATTATTAAAGTACCTTTATACGCAAAGCAAGTTATATTATGAGGTATGTTTGTCTTTTATATATATATATTTATATAAAATCAATAAAAATTGAATCATAATTAAGATTTTGAACTCATGACACAATGGATTTTAATTATTTAACTTTATCATTTTAACAAAAAAATCATTTAATTTTTATATAAACTTTTAATAAATATATTTAGGGATAAATCTCAATATATAGATAAAAATTTGGTTTAATATGCAATACATATATGAACTTTGATTTTGTGTAATTTTATACCTTAAATTATGATTTGATTCAATTCTCATAAATTGTTAACACAATTATTAATATATTGTTTTTTAAAGTTTATATATTGTGTACACAAATAATTTTATTTATTTATTATAAAAACAAATTAATGTATTTATTTAAAAAAAACTTCATGTAGCAATTATATATTAGATAAAAATTTATATATAGTTTTGAGATTTATTTCGTATATTTATTACATAAATTTTTAAACTCATAATGTGAGTGTGATGTAATTTAATATTTATAACATTTGGAATAAATTGTAAAAAAGTTCTATTTAATGGGTTCGGTTAAAAAAAGATAATTTAATTTTTTAAAAATAATAAAAATTTAATTGATAATTAACAATTTATGACGTCTAATCAAAAATGGATGAAAAGTTATGAATTTAATTACATAAATAGTATTAAGTTGTAAATTATTAGATAAATTATAAAAATAGATCCTTTTGTTTGCTCCAGTTTTCATTTTAGTCATTTATGTTTGAAATTTTATATTTTAGTCACTTACGTTATCGTTTTATTACAAAGTAGTCACTTTACCGTTAAGCTTCATTACTCCCTAATCCCACGTGACAGTCCAAATGAGTTTTAAATGTCAACTTGAATTTTCAATTGGGATGAAAATAGCTTTTTCAGTCAATATGGAAAATAAGACTAAAAGAAAAATAAGACGCACAGTTTTCTTTTTTCTAATTCAATGTGTAATTAATTTAAAATTTTTAATTAATTAAATTTATAAAATTAAAAATCTATTTCCATTCATTTAGATATCCAAGATGGCATTTAAAACCCGTTTAGATTGCCATGTAGGATTGCTATTAGGGAGGTAATAGAATTTAGCAACAGAGTGACCACTACGTAAAAACAATAACATAAGTAATTAAAACGTAATATTTTAAACATAATTAATTAAAATATAATATAAAGTAAACAAAAATGACTATTTTATAATTTACCTTAAATTATTTATGAATATGAGTTTTTCTTATCGTGTTTTCGGTTTTTGCCAATGTGTTAAATAACATCACCCTAAATTTGCTCAAATATATATATATTTTAATTGATGGTGCCAATATATCATATAACATATAAATGAAAAGCTGATTTTGATTAAGCTGAAAACCAAGACAAGACTAATATTGCTTCTGCCCGTTGTTATTTCTTATTCCTAAAAAAGAGTGAAATTACCCATTGATACACTCCACTTATGGGAAGGCACATATATACGACTTTTATCATATTTTAATTAGGATAAATTATTAAAATATTTTTTTAAGGTTACATTTTAGATTTTAGTTGTTTATATTTAAAATATTACGTTTTAATTATTTACATTATTATATTGTAATATTTTAGTTACCGAATATTAATTGTCGTTAATAAATTGTCGTTAATAGTGTAACAATAAACTGACATCGCATGTTAAATCATTATTTCAAACGAAAATTTTAAATTAAATTATATAATTGATCCCTATATTCTTTTTCATTTTGAGCATTTTTTTTATGTTCTTTGAACTTTTTTTATTCTCTTTTCCTTCTCCCTCTATTTTTCTCTCATATATATTTCTTTTAACGTAATTTTTTTATATTTTCCATTTGTTAAAACTAATCCTTACATTTTTTTGAACAATTTAATTTTTATTTTATTTTTTTCTTCTTCTTCCAATTTATTTTTCTCTCTTCTTGTATTCTTCATTGCAAAAACATAATTTTTACCCACCAAATAAAACCAAGTCCTTGTTTCTTTCACATGATTTCTAAATTGAATTTCACTCAATTTTAAAACTAAAATTGGATCTAATTAATCGATATAAAAAATCATATTATTAATCTAAATATAAATTGAATTCTTTATATTCAAAACAATTTTTTTTCTATTTCAAAATTTTTACAAAAAACATGTAGATTATTCATTTCTTTTTCTTTTATTTTCCGAGGAATAAAATTAAGCAAACAATAAAATTGATCTAGATTTTATTGGATATTCCCAAGCAAGCTTGATTGGAAGCTGAGCATGAATAAACCGAAAAGAGAAAGGGAGTATGGATCTAAACTGGTTTGAGTAAAGTTGAAGGTAAGTTTCGTATGGTGATCGTTTTAATCATTGAGAGTGTAGAGCTTGCTTGAAAAATTCATGAAACAACGTAGTTTCGAGAGGGTGAGAATGTTGTAGGTAAGATAGATAAGATGGTTGTAGGGGTTGGTTAGGAGGCTTATGGACTGGCTCGGGAAACTTTGTTGAGGGTGGATTTCCATAAGTCACGACTGACAAGGTTTTCAATTGAGGCGAGTTTGTGGACAATGTAATTAAAATATTCAAATTAATTCGTTAAAGCGATAACGGACGATGAGAGTTTGTAATTATGGAGGTGAGAATATGTGAAACATATTATTTTGATTTCAACTTCCGTATTTTCTTTTTTCATAAACATAAAAGAAGTTTTAACAAATGTAAAATATAGAAACAAATATGTTAAAAGATATGAAGAAGGGAGGAAAACAGATGGAAAAGCAGAAGAGAATGAAAAATAAAGAATTTTTTTTTAAAGAATAAAAAATAAAAAATTAAATTGCTCAAAAAGACAAAATCTGAAGAATCAATTGTATAATTTAACCTAAAAATTTTATTTGAAATGATGATTTAACATGCGATGTCAGGTTACTGTTATATTATTTACAAAAATTAACAGCTTAGTAACTAAAATGTTATAATACATAACTAAAATATAATATTTTAAACATAAATAATTAAAATATAATATAATATAAATAAAATTGATTATTTTACTTAAGAAGAAAAGAAAGCTTTGGAATCTGCGCCTTACACATTAATCAAAGCCAGCTTCTTCTTTTTTTTTAATTTATCAAAACCGGTTTTTTATTATTTAATTAAGGAACACATTCCCAATTTAAAAAATATATTAAAAAATTTAAAGTGGCGCGGCTCTAAAAAATACTATAAATTGTATGTACGTAAATAATTTATATTATTCTCGTAATTAAAAATTTTATATTATTTTGATAAAAACTCTCAAATTCTTTCCCTCAAAAGCATAATATCAAATTAGAATAAAATATAGTGAAAATTTTCAAATTTAACTTAAAATATAACGGTAAATTTGTAAACTAACCCTTTTATATTGAATTTTACCTCTAAAATTTGATTTTTGATTGAATTTTACTATTCAATTTAATTTAAAAAAGATTTCTGAGAAAAAATTAATTAAAAATAATATTATAATTTAAAACTTAAAAATAATTAATTAATATGTCAAAAAAATAAATAAAAACATTTATTTATAAAAAGTAAACTTATTTTTTTATCATTTTTTTATTTTGAAGACATTTTTATTAAATAAAATATCTATGTTAATTATTATATTTTAATATTTATTAATTTATTTATTATTAGCTATTAAAATAAAATATTTGAAAAAAAATTCTTATCAAAATTTATTTTTAAATCATCAAAATTAATATTAATGACAAAATTTAGTAAATTTCAAAGTTTACTCTTAAAATTCAATGACATAAAAGTTGTGTAATAAATTTAATCATATTTTCAATGTATAATGACAATTATTAATCAAAATAAAATATAATGAGAAATTTCAACACTCACTAATAGTACGGTGGGAAATTTTCATTTTAATCTAAATATATAATATTTGTCAAATACAAATACTATATTAAATAAAAATAATACAATATTACATAAAAAATACCAAATTGAAGTATCAAATCATATTTTTTAGGGTAAACTATCAAAATAGTCACTTATGTTTGAAATATTACTTTTTAATCATTTACATTATAATGTTGCAACATTTTAATCATTGAGCGTTAATTGTCGTTAACGGTGTAACGATAAGATGATGTGGCACAGTAATCATTATTTCAAACAAAAAATTTAGATTAAATTATCTAATTGGTCCCTATATTTTTTTTTGTTTTGAGCAAATTTTTTTATGTTCTTTGAACTTTCTTTTTTTTTTCTTTATTTTCCATTATCTTCTCATTCTCCCTCTATTTTCCTCCCTTTTCTATTTATTTTAACGTAGTTTTTCTATGTTTTCCATTTGTTAAAACTAGTCGTTTTATTTTTTTAAAACAATTTAAATTGGAAAGATCAATCAAACTGAGGGAGAAGCAAAAGATAATGGAAAATAAAGAAAAAAAAAGAAAAGTTAAAAGAATATAAAAGAAAAAAAAATTAAATTATTCAAAACGAAAAAAATATAAGGACCAATTATATAATTTTACCTAAAATTTTTGTTTGAAATGATGATTTAATGTGTCACGTCAGCTTACTGTTATACTGTTAGCTGTAATTAACAGCTTAGTGACTAAAATGTGACAACATGTTAATGTAAATGATTAAAATATAATATTTTAAATATAAGTAACTAAAATATGATTTGAGATAAATAAAAGTGACTATTTTAATAATTTATTCTATTATTTATTTTTATGGTAAGAAAACGTTAAGTAGACGGAGCATTTAACTTTCCGCTCTTAAAAATGAGTAAAGAGGGGCAAGTAGTGAAAGCAAAAGAATCAATGGAGAATAGCTGCCAGCCAATCTAATGTCTCATTATGTCTTTTTCAAACGTAGAAAGTGGTAGACATGCAAAAGTCTACATCTTAATCATTTCAAATGCGGACATGGATAAATAAAGGTCATTATTTAGACCGGTTAATTCGGCTCAAGTTAATTTAGAATTTTAACTTTATTTTTTAAATTTGAGTTTGATTCTGAGTTAAAAATTTTATTTAAACTCGATTTATATTAAAAATGTTAAATACACTTAAAAATATTAAAATAAATATTTTCATATAATTTGTGGTAGTAAAAAATTTGTATTACCCAACTTTTGCGTTAGCACTTCATGTGGATAGCCATTTACCCAAAAGTACTTTCATTTTACTAATTTTTGCTAGACTCCCTAGGAATTTAATCAATATTATATTTATTTTACCCTTTTGGGCCATACACATTACTAGATTGATGTTCTTTAGGAATTCAACAATTTTTAAACATCATTTTTTAAATTTTAGGTAAATTATAGTAGTAATCACCTAATAATGAAGAGTTATAAAATGATCTTTCTATTATCTTTTTTTTGTTCTTTTTATTTTTGGTCACTCAGCTATGAAAAGTTATAAATTAATCATTTAACTATATACTTTTGTTTTTTTTTTTGTCACCTAACTTATGTTGAATTTTTGGGTGTTTCGATTTTGTACGTTAGCCAATTAGTGACCAAAAAAGACAAAATTGAATAGTTAGGTGATTATTTTGTAACTTTAATAATTAGGTAAAAAATAATTGGGTGATCATATTGTAACTTTTCATATGTAGGTGACGAAAAAAAGAAAAAAACATAATTGGATGATTATTAATGTATTTTACCTAAAATTTTCTGAAACCAAACATAGCATTAGACTTCATCTCATAGGCACATATCTTGATCTCAATATCCCTAAATTAATTTACCCTAAAGTTTTCTGAGATTTTTTAAAAATGAAAAGCTTGGAATCAAAAGTTCACCTCCACGTTCAAAATAATCAATTTTAGAAAAGTAATGCATAATGTCAAATAATACTTCAAGTTTTCTTGCTCAAACAAAATTAGGAAATTGAAAACATAATTTGTCTTCTACCAAGAACATTACTTCCACATGAATTTATTACTGGCTGGTCTATCTTAAGGCTTAAAGCTTCATGATAAACAAGCACATCTTATTATTATTATTATTATTATTATTATTATTATTATTATTATTATTATTATTATTATGTATGTTAGGAATTTAGGACCACCACAGGACTTGCAACGATATGGCTATTCTGATCAACCCACTTTAGATAACCATAGGCCACCGGAGGAGCTTTTCCATCCATTTGCACACTCACAACAAACTTTTGCTTTTGATATTTATTTGTGAAGGTTAGAGTGGTAGGCTCTACTTTAATCGTCATCCCATGAGTTGCTTCTACAGTCGCCTGGTAAACTGATTGGTCATCTCCCACGTTTGTCACAACTCTGGTAAAGTTCTTTACATTTGGAGCGCTAGCATTTTTGCTAAACATGGCAACGAAAGATGGGTAGTTTATGTCAGTTCCGTCTTGGTTGCAAGTCCATTGGCTTTGTCTAAGAATAGCTCTCATCTCAGCATCATCATAGCCTAGGCCACATAAGAAATCAACATAACCTTGCCAATCTATATCATATATGAGTCCAGGATCCATTGCTTTGTTCGGATTGATATGACCTGCCCCATAATCTAGAGGTGTTCCGGGTAGGTTAGTGTATTGGTTTGTCAAAGTAGTTCTATTGTTGTCAATGGTGTTTGCTGTGGTCATCAAGGCTGATCGGATAGCTGCTGGGCTCCATTCAGGGTGAATAGCTTTTAGCAAAGCTGTCACTCCAGCAACATGAGGTGCTGCCATTGATGTGCCCGATAATAATGCGTAATCTGTAGCTACTTCATAGTTGCCCATTCCTTCAATTGGAATTAATGGTGGGAATGCTGCTAACACTTGGACCCCTGGAGCAATTATATCTGGCTTTAGAATGTTTGGGTTAATGGGGTCTGGTCCTCTCGAAGAGAAATCAGCCACTTGTGGTGCCGGCTTTGTGCCAAAACTTGTAAACACGAATCTCATGAATTTTACTCTTGCCTCGTCAGCTGCCTCTGTAACATACTTTTTTATCAAAGCACCAGAAGAGGATGGTAAAATAAGGCTTGGGATGCTGAGTCCATCAATTCCAAAACGGGACCAATCAACATCTGTAACAAGTATTCCTGCAATTGCATTAACTCTTGCTAGCTCTTCCGCTTGATAAAAAATGTTACTAGTGTTATTGCTATAACAGATGACCACCTTTCCGAAGACTTCACTCTCTTTCAGTGCTCCGTTACTGCATAATGCTTTGTCAGAATCACCTTGTCCATAATACAAAGGTGTATCTATAACTACAACACGTTCTGGGAACTCTGATTTTCCTTCAAATATTAGGTCATTCCCTAAAGTCACTGTTGCAGTGAAACTTCGATCAAGTGTCCCAGCCCCAACTGTGGTAATCCATGGTGCTGCATTGTGTGTACTGTAAGGTGCTCCATCATTCCCAGCAGCGCAAACAACAGCAATCCCCTTCCCTATTGCTGAAAGAGAAGCAATGGCTATGACATCATGGAAATAAGGTGTTTGTTCAAAACCTATAGATAGTGACATGATGTCAACACCATCTACAATCGCTTGATCCATAGCAGCAAGAACATCACTTTCAGCAATAAATCCATCAGATGTTACTTTGTACATAGCAACATGTGCACCTGGTGCAATACCCTGAGCTACCCCTTTTGCATATCCGAATTGACTTGCACCTGGTACAAGGTTACCTGCCGCGGTTGACGATGTGTGTGTTCCATGTCCGAAGACGTCTCGTGGTGAATGATCTGGTGAGTTTGATTTACCAGCAGCTTGATTCCCTTTCATAAATACTTGTGCACCAATGAGTTTTCTATTGCAAGGAAAAGGATTAGTTGTATTATTCTGGCACTTGCCCTTCCACCTTGTAGGAATTGGCGGCATTCCTTTCTCGTTGAAACTTTCACTCTCAGGCCAAACGCCTGTATCAATCAATCCTATTATCACACCTTCACCATATGATGATGCATTCCACAACCCAGAAGAATGCCTTAATCCCATAAACTGAGGGGAGTGTGTAGTGAACAATTTGCCAAATTTCTCCTCGTTTATAGCAATATGAGCCGGAGATTTCCTGATTTTTGATGCTTGAGATGGTGTGAGCTTAGCACTGAAGCCATGCATGACATGATTGTACGAGTAAAGCAACATCTCTTTGTCTGAGTTTGACAAAGATCGCAGGATGGCTCGGTGCCAGGTCTCATGGGTCAAGAAAGATGAAGGTTTAAGCGAATGATCTATATGGACTATGTATGTCTTGTATTCTTCATGTTCTGGCATTGCATTATTGATTCCAAGCAACAAAACCAACAAAAAAGACACAATCAAGGAGTGATTGCATATACTCATCTTTCTAGTCTAGCAGATGGGCTAATAGCTAGACTAGGAAGATATATGTGTTTGATAATGGTCTATCACTCCCCCTCACACACACATATATCTATGTATTGCAGATCACTAAATCCAACTTGGTTTTGGCTCCATCTTCAATCTTTTATTTGTTGATTTCTCCCAAGTTTTGTTCATCAAGATTGACTTCAACCTTGTACGAGGCCGGCATTTAAACAATGTTATATATATATATATAGTGATGTTGATATCTTTGCCTTTATTGACGATATTATTAAACCTCTTTGCCTTTAAACAAATATGGAGAAACCCCCCAGCCCCAATGAATGAGCTGTTTGCTTTGAGAAGCATTCAAAAGGCAATGGAAGATTGAGTTGTCGACATGAACGTGTGCTTGTTAATATCGTGGTTTTTTTTTATGTTAGAAATTGACATCAATGCATATTTTTAGGGCTAATTTTATTTTATAAAAGAC
Organism: Gossypium hirsutum; assembly: GCF_007990345.1. Classification (NCBI taxonomy): domain Eukaryota; kingdom Viridiplantae; phylum Streptophyta; class Magnoliopsida; order Malvales; family Malvaceae; genus Gossypium; species Gossypium hirsutum. Next base: position 6,909,074 of record NC_053430.1, on the reverse strand, counting down.
AATATCTCTATTATATTCATTAGTTATGAGGAGAATTAGTTAATGAAAGTGTTATTTTTCCTTTTACAATTAACAAGTATAAGCTTATCTTTTTTTTTATTGTTCAAACCGAGCCGTTTAGATGTCATACAAAATTGATAGAAATATATACAATACGAATGTTAAGGTTTAGCAACAACTGGTTTATGTATGTTTTCCACTTAATACAGGCAATGTTTATAAGTTTAAAAAGCTCTTAAGAAAAAAATCAAAATTTCAATTAAGCTTCTTGATTTATTTCGCACTCAATTAAATTTTTACAGTTAACCTAAAAAATTTAATTAAATTCATCTGTTAATGGAAGTCACCTTTGACTACATTGATCGTTAACATTAGTTGATATAACAAACCAAGATATGAGAAAATAAGAAGGTTGGCATAATTATAATGTTTTTATAATTTTTCTACTTTTTAATATTTTATAATTTTCTTATTTTTATAAAATTTAAATATTATTATAATGACTTGTAATTTTTTTATAATTTTTAATATTTTTATTAATTTTTATAATTCTTAATAATTTTTATAAATTTTATTAAAATGAATGATTAAATTTGTGATTACCATGTACCGTCATCTCATATATCTCATTTGTCATGTCAGCTTATTTTAAACATTGATATAGTTGAAGACAATTTTCGTTAACGGAGGTGTTTAATTATTATTTTTAGGTCAACAGTAGAGGCTTAATTGAGAGCGAATTAAGTCAATGAGCTTAATTGATTAAAAAAAACTTTTTAAGGGCTTTTTAGACCTAAAAATAATGAAAACACATATACATTAAGATTGATGTTTGACCCATTGAATCGCTATTAGAAGTACTCATGAATTAGGTCGAAATCATTTATGTTATTAGCGTAATACATAGTTGAATAAGTCCGGCCCAACTAAACATATTAATATCAAATTTGTCTAAATTTACTCATAATTTTAAATGATTAGACCAAACACTTTCCATTAGTCCATATTCTTTAAAATATAAATAACATTATTTTTATTTAATATTTAGTAGTTATATATATTTCTTTCTTTTACTCCCATTATTTTTTAATTAAATTGTTATATACATAACGTAAATTTTTTTAGTATTTATATTATAATTTAGGATATATTATTTTACTGAATATATTTGAGAGGTCCTATTATAAAAATCTGATCAAATTAGTCATTTTACTATTAAATGGATTAATTAAAAAGAATTAAATAAAACTAAATTGGAATAGAATTAACATTTACTAATTAAAGAATGTCATTTATTATTTAATTAAATTAATATAATTAAAAAATATTTTTTAAATAATAAATATTAAATCTATTATAATTTATACTTATTTAATTTCTTTAAAAATACAATGACTAAATTTATCCCGGCCTTCAACAACTCTTGTCACGGCAAAACACCCTATGTAAAATAATTATCTGCAATCTGTAATTTGATTCCTTTAATTCCCAAGCTTTCTTTTTTTCTTCGGATACAAAGAATAAATCAAATATTAATTAGCTTTATTAAGTTTTCTTTTGAATTTTATTCAGATTAACCAAAGATATTTGAACCAAACACGAACCAAATCAAACCAAATCAAACCAACTAATCAGACCAATTAGATCAAAAATCGATTCAAAAAATGGCTTTGAATCAATTAGACTAAAAACCAATACAAACCGATTAAACCGACTAAAAATTCAATTGAACCTATTTTTTATTTTTAATAATTTTCTAATTAAACTGATAAACCAATAATATGACTGATTCAACCACTGATCCAGAATTTAAAAACATTGGGATTAACCATTCACATTGAAGCGATCCTTGATTCCTTGAGCAAATAATCGTCTTCATGTTTTAGCACTAGTTTAGTTTTTAGCCCAAAATCCTTACAACTAGGAAAAACCTATTAGATTCATACTCGCATTCAAAGTGGAAAATCCTAAAGCATCTAGGTTCAAATAGATTATTTTAAGGTTTGCATTTTGCCCATTACACTAGGTTAAAAAAATTTATGATATTAGATATGGCATTTACCATTTTGACCATTTAAGTATGAGGTAACCCTATTACCATACTGATTGTGGCTGCTAATTTTCACTGCCATTTCTCTTATATGCAGATGTAAGTCCTAACTAAAACAGCCTACAAAAAGAAAGAAATCATCTAAAGCAAACAGGGGTAGCAAAAAGAAGGCACCAAAAGAATGGGAGGCAAGTATGAAGTTAAAATCCGAAATAAGAAGCAAAAGCGTAGAATATGCAAGGCTTTCACAACCGAACTGATGGTCAAACCGATCAGACCACAGGTTCTCATTTCAACTGGTTTGTCTAGTTTAATTTAATAATATTAAAAAAATTCATAAAATTTTAAAAAAATAGAGAAAATCGAAATGCTTTGAATTTCAACATGAAATTCTGCTACCCGTAAGGTATCACGAGGATGATGCATCACGTATAAGACTTTCAATCTACCTCATTGCACATTATACAATTATGGTCAGCTAAATCAAGAAAAATTTTATTGAATCAACAGTGATTGTAGAATTCTAAGCTGTTTTACCACTCATGCATAATAAGAAAGGCGGCCGATCATGATTCCACTTAACAGTAATCAGCTTACTCGTGTGCTTAAGCTTTGGCCAAATGAAGGTTGAATTAAATCAATTTCTTTATAAAGTAAAGCTCAGAATAGATTCTTACAGGGATCACAAGAAAATAGCAGAATCTCAAAATGGAAAGAAAAGCAGCTTGGAAAGAAAGGTTCTTTACTGAGGTGAGGCTTCCTCTTTCTTCTCAGACAAATACCTAGAGAACATTGGAAAAATTATATTAGATATACTGCAACTTGCCTTTCACCACTACAAACAAATATTATTCTCTTATAAGGCAGAATATATGAAACACGTTTACAGTAATTTATAAATATAAGATTAAATTATGCCATAAGTCACTGTACTCTTCATAAATTTGAAATTTAGTCCTGTACTTTTACTTTTAGGAATTTAGTTCAACTTTCAGATTTCAAAATTTAGGTCCAACTGTTAACATTGTTAAAATTATTTTGTTAAATTCAAGTTCATTACATCATTTCTTTAGTTACATGAATACCAAGTGAGTATTTTTTTTAATTTCAAAATATCGCATTAACAAATTTAACAAAAAAATTTCAACAATGTTAACAACTGGACCTGAATTTTGATATCTGAGAGGTAGAGTGACTAAATTCTAAATTTGTGAAGAATACTGAGACTCACGGCATATTTTACCCAATATATAAACTTAACATACTTCTCTAAATTCAAATAAAGCAAAAACCAAATGCCTTTGCCCTATAGTAGCAAAATTACACAGTTGCAAGCACATGCATATTATCCCAATTATTTGTTTATTAAGAGAACATAAGCATTATCTTCAATACTTCATATCAGAAATTTCACTTCGGCAGTAACAAGCTAAATAAATCCTGCTCTTGAAATTATCTGAAAGTAAGGTTAGTATATGATTTGGTCATAACCTTGAATATGCGTGCAAATTATAGGAGAAACTCTCCCACAAGCATTTCTAAAGATGGTAAGCAGCAATCGATATAAAACAGAGAAAGGGTAAAACAAGATTGGAGAACACAATGGTAATTGCATAGAAAAGACATCAGCTCAACACGAACTACATGTATACAAACACCATACTTACCCTTGAGCTCTAGCCCAACGTGAAAGTTGATAGAGCTGTACTGTCTCATTTGAAGCATGGCATGCCAACAGAAGATAGTTTCGTGGCTGTACCATCCATGCAAACCTCATGAACAATGCTGAATAGACACACATTGCTGCAATACAAGAAACGAAGAAAAAAAATTAGAAACTTGCGTACCAAAGGAAATACAAAGCTTTTTCAAACTACCTTTTATTTTTAACCTGAAGTCATGTTGCCAGAAATCATTTCTGGCGGCTTATTCATGTCCACCAGTCCCTAACACAATAACCAATAATGTTCAAACATGAGTCATAAAGCACAAAGTTGAATCTTTCTTAGATGCAGCACAATTTTGCCCAAAGGGTGAATAACTTAACATATTAAAAACCTATATTTGTATAATCTTAAATTGTTGGTAATTAAGCATACAGCAAGAACAAATCCCCAATTGGCAACAGGTCCCCAAAAGTGAGTTGTTTTTGGACCAACTGGACTGTTCAAGAATGCTCGGAAGGAAGAAGCCATCTGTGACAAATTCTGCTGAGAGTAGCTCTGCAATGGTATAAAACTTAGAAGTCAAATAGGAACTATTACAAATTATCAAATTTCAAAAACAACAAAAGTTCAGCTGCAGAATCAGCAGATTACAATAATCATTTGAAAGTACTACCACGCATATCACTCTAGAAGCTGGGATAAGTTTTTAAACCATCCTAACAAGCAACAAAAATGCCACCTCCTGAACAATATATTTTACTTATGAAAAGTCAAATTCTACATATCATTTAAGACTCTTCTTAGTTAAATGATGCTACATAAGCACAAAGCTTCGCCACAAGGTCTAAGCCATTATCCCATTCAGTTGGTGTAACCATCATATATGAATAAAACCTATTCAAAAACCCATAAATTAATAGTTAAGCTTCCTGGTTCTTTATAAACATCAGGTTTTTAACAGGTAGGCTAGTGAGTGGAATTGGGCAATTGTACAATCACGAAGAACTAGCTAATTACCAATAAATCTAAGTGGAAATCTTTATGCTTAAGTTAAGACCCCAAATCTCAACATAGCAAATGATAAACAACCAATCAGATTAAAACGCAGTCCCTCTCGCCCTCTCTATCATATAATACTTCTAATTTGCAAAAACTGGAGAGTTTATTAGAACAGAAAGCAAACACCTCCGGTTTCTAATATTAACAGAAACCAGAAACACGGTGAAAATATCAGTCACTTGTAGATAAAAATCTTGTTAGGGAACTTGTCAACAAATCCCTTATAAAAACATATGAATTTATTATTCAATCAAAATCGAAATAATCATAAAGATATAAAATAAGACAAGCAAAGTATATTTCTAAAATGAGTTGGATCTAAAAATCCCTAACGCACCGAATCAGCGAATAGGAACTCAGAAAAAGAAAGAAAAAAGATAGCAATTCATTGCAACTTATCGCGAAGCGTCAAAGACTCAAAATTTAAGAGAAAATCAATATAAAAAAATTCTCATAATTAAAAGAAACTGGATCGAAAAGCAAGTAAAAATTTTCAGCTAATTACAGATCAGGCGCCGACGATGAAGATGATAGATGTGTGTATGAACGGGTTTTTAAGTAAAGTCGGTACCTTGACGGGAAAAAATGATATCGCTGGAGAAGTGAAAGACGGCCGGCGGTTACAAGGGATGAAGATTGAATAATATGTTTTGGTAGGAGAGAATGTTGGGCGTAATTTAATTATTGGTACTTATATTAAGCCATTGGAGTGGATATCTTTATATTAATTATTAATTGTATTTAGTTATTTTAATTTTAAAAAATAGATAAATTATTTTTTATATTTTAGATAAAATAAAATAATATTTTATTAAAAATTTATCTATTTTTATTATTAAAAAAAATAAAATTTTAGTAACTAGCAATTTTGGTATTTTTTAATGGATAAAATTTTCAATTGAAATTATTAGTTACATAGATTAATTTGTTATTTTTTTTAGTAGAAAAAATAACTTGCAATCTAGTTTTTAGTATAAAAATTTCCGTGATACTTTTATATTTTGTGCCTCTAGTCAACCAAGTACAACTCAATTGAGAAATTATTAAAATATCTTTTCACATACATAATAACAAATATTAATACGGTTGTACATTTTACCTTTTCATGTTTTTAATAAAATAATATTATGTTAGGAATTTAACTAGAGTTTTAAAATTTTAAGTTAACAATTTCAACCAAAGCTTTAATTACTCTTAATATAAATTTTTTTATATAGATTTTTCTTATCCATATTATGGGTGTATTATAATCTAGTTATATTAGTGATAGATTGAATTTGTGTCACCCTTCAACAGCGCCCTAACTCAATCAAAAAAATACTAAAAGTCCATTCATAAAGTAACAAATGTTATATTGAGAACATTTATGTCTTTTTTGTATTTAATAAATTTAGAAAAATAAATTTACATATTGAAAATTAGAAATTTTATCACACATGAGTATGTGTAGAAATCACAAATATAGAATTCAAATGTGTGTTTAAAAATAACATATAATAAATAATGAAATCCGTGGCTTGAAACTAATTAATAATAACACATGATACATGTATGATATTAAAATTTAAAAAAAGAGATTAAATTGTTTATAAGTTGGTGTCGAGTTAACTTATGACACTGACTCAACAAATACATTATTAATACTAGAAATCCCATCACATGCGAATGCATGTGGAAACCACATACTTCAAATATAAATGCGTGTTTAAAGTAACATACAATAAATAATGAACTGTATGGTTTGAAACTAATTAATAATAACACATGAAATATATATGATAACAAAATAAATTGCGCATAATAAAATTAAACTGTATAAAAATATAAAAATAAAAAAAATAAAGCTTTAGTTGAATAGTAAATTAAAGGTTTTACCAATGCAATTGGTTTGAGTTTAAATCCTACCATATGCATATTTTTATTCATTTCTTAAATAAAAATATCAATGTTCATTCCAATAATATAACTTATTTTAATTACGGAGGGCATTTCTATAATTTTTCTAACCAAATTGGTGATCCAGTTGAGGAGACACCAACTCAGTCAGACAATTAAATAATAATATAGATATACAATTGATAGAAGTAATGAATTGTGCAAAATATAATTAAAATATATTAAAATATTAAAGCAAAACTTTAGTTGAGTGGTAAATTAAAAGTTTTACAAATGTAGTTGGTTTGAATTCAAAGCTCATCATATGTATATTTTTATTGAATTTTTAAAATAAAATAAAAAACTAAAATACTCTCATATAATAAAATTTATTTAAGGATATTTTCATAATTTTCTTAACTGAATTGATTATCCAGTTGAAGTTGACACCAACTTAATCAATAGCTTAATAATAATATAAATAATAAAATTTAACTCCAACCCCTTAAAAAAAATTCTAATTTCACCCTAATCAAGATCTTAATATTGGTACACTTCGTGAAGATAATGAAAAATTCGTCTACCTTGTAGACTATTCTGCAAAATCACCACCAGACCAAAAGGTTCCTCCAAAAACTTGTAATCCTATTCCTTCTTTCTCCATCTCCATCCATCAATATAAATTTAATGCATTTTTATTTGAGTTTATAAGTAATATTTCAAAGCAACTAAAATCATGTCAAGCATTCACATTGGTAAGTAACTTCCCACCATTGAAGGATAGTTTGATTCCTTTGAATAATATCATCTAACAAGCATAAGAACCCTTTCAAAAAGTTTCACAACATAAGTATATATATATTTTTTATTAAATTTGATTCTCGATTTTGTATTGTTTTTTCTAATCACATTTACTATAAATTTGTTTTAATCTATTACTAAAACCACAACTTAAAATAAATAATTTTGAAATACAATTTATTAAATAAAACAATCACAAAATATATCGACATCACGATATTTTTAATTAGACAATCACTTATATTGTGAAAGAAAAGGAGGTCTCTACAATCACTATTGTTTGCTTCTTTTTCAGTTCGATTTTTTATCCATATATCGAGATTGGGTGTTTTTGATTGAGCCCTACACTTATTATTATCATCTATTGAACACTTGGATTTTGTTAAACGCCGTTGTTGCCTTGTTGGTGTGGCTTTTTCTAGTTTTATGGAAACACTGGTGCGGAGAAAATACCCATTAAGCATGAGAAATTTGATAAAAAAAATAAGTTGTCTTAGACTTGTCCATGGATTGGGCAATTCAGTCAGGCTCAAGACCTGTTCAAAAAGTGGGAGAGTTTGGACAAAAATATAGGTCCGAAAAATGAGTTTAAATTTTTGCTCAAGCTCAGCCCGAATAAAAGTACTAAAACCTGAGTCTGACCCGACTCATATTAATTTTTTTATATTATTATTTTTGTATAAAAATAAATTTAAAAAATAAAAAACGTATTTTCTTGAAAATTCTAAAGTTTAGGGTCAATATGAGAATAATTGTCAAGTTTAAGGACTAACTTGGATAAAAAATAGTTCAAGCCCCAATGTAAGAATAATTACCTAGTTTAGGCCCCAATATGGAAATAATTACCAAATTCAAAGATTAACTTGGACTCAAAAAACAAGTTTAAACCTTAATATAAGAGTTACTAAATTCAAACCCCAAATATTGATTGAAGGGTTAAGCCTCTATTTATTTGTCATGGCCCAACCCGCTAGGTTGTGTTGTTAATACATAATCTGAAATTATTCTTTGTAGGTACTTCTAAGTCCTCAAGGTCAAGTAGATACTCACATGCAAAGGAAGGTATCTATAAAATAGATAACACTTAGGGTCTGTTTGTTTGCCAGTAAAATATTTTTCGGAAAATGATTTCTGGAAAATAATTTACTTTTCTAGAAAATGATTTACTGAAAATATTTTCTGGTGTTTGAATGAAGCTGTGTAAAATATTTTCTGTTGTTTGGTAGATTTCCTGAAAATATTTTTCGTAAAAGTTATTTTTACATATATTAATAAATTTATATAAATATTAATAAATTTTTATATTTTAAATTGTTTTTACATATATTGCAATGATTTATTTATAAATAAATAAATTAAATTAAATATATAATAATACTCAATTATTAAGCTACAATATTAACCTTCATAAATTGAAAACAACCAAAGTCAAATAAATTATTTGTAATTGTGTTAAAAAATAAAAAACAAGGATTGAATAATTATAAATTAGCTTCCAAACCACAATTAATACTAGAAATTAATAATATTATCCAAATGCATAATTAGTAGTACACCATATAATAACAACATTGTCCAAGTGCATAACTAAATATTACACCTCATAAAAGTATCAATATCTTCAACTTTGAGAAAATTTTTGTGCTTTTTTTGTTAGATGATAGAACAGATGATTTCCACTCTTCATAACCAGCTTTCTCCATTTTCTTTGCTCGCTTGTAACTTGAAAGCTACAAGAGGTTCAGGTTAGCCCTACAATATTTTGATGCACAAGAAAATAAACAAATGTTGTTTTCAAGAGCAATATCACAAACTTCTGGTAGCTTTTAGTGCTGAGATTAAATCTCAAATGGTTCAAATTCTCTTAGAAATTATAACTGCCGCCTTACTAAGCATCAAAGACTTAGAATCACCAAGAAAGGCTGCTGCAAGACCAATGAAAAACCCATGCAGAGCTTAGACATTAAAGATTTTAATCTCTTGAATGATATAATAGAAGCCTCATCATTGATTCAGATCATGAAACAATAATTTCAAACAATTATTCCAAGCACTTATTCAGTACAACCAATTAAATAGACAGATTATGTTGCAGAAATTGTTACAAAAGCCAAAACACAAGGATTCATATATAGAAAACAATGAATCCTACTTCATCCGACATTTAGTAAACTAATATTACAGATAATGCAGTGTTACCTCTGGTCCTTCATCAGATAAATAACCACCATCATCAAATTTTCTTTTTTCAGGTAACACGTCTGGCAGTTCTGCAGACACATCAAAACAAAGTTTAGAGAAAATAAATTCCTTAGTATTGAAAGCCAATATATGGTACTAAAATTGTACTGCAAATGATACCATCAAATGCTTACATACACATGGTTATATACAGCCAATTCTAGGGTAAGTCCAAATGAACACCTACCTCGGTTTCCTTTCACTTCCTTGGGATCTTTTTTCTCACTTGAGATCTCAAAAACATCATGACACAGATCTTTCATGGAGGTGGAGACCTGCATTGAAAGTTCCAAGCAAATGTTCAGTGCATTAAACATTTATAAGTTAACAATAAAAGGATTACATTTAGGGAAGTAAAATAAAACAACATGTTACTTACACAAGAAAACTCAGATTCAGAGGTGCCACAAACTTCAATCAACCTAACCTTGTCAATCTTAAGCTGTGAAGTAGATAATTTATGTCAAAAACAGGCAAATAGAGGAATAAAAACATTTAATAGGATGAATTAAGTGCATATTACCTTGTGTTTTTTAGCGCATAAGTAAAATACCACAGCAGTAAACACTGGCCTGGTGAAGTCTGCACTGGCCTGCTTGGAAGAAGGCAGTGATGCCAAAAACCGATCCTTGTAGCTGACATAAACATAAATTAAGTCACTCAAACAGTTCAAAGGATGGTAAAGGAAAAGCATAAGATAACATAACATCTAAATATCAAATGAAGAGTCGTCGATTGTAACAATCCTAGCAATTAAAGATCATCTATTGGGACTTACCCATTCAGGCATTTTTCCAAACACATAAATGATATGGAAACATAATCAGATAAACAAAAATAATATATGAAATGGAAAAGGATCTTACAGAGATAAGCCCTTCTTCACAAAAGGTATGAGCCTAACACATCCAAATTGAATCCCCAATTCCCTAATATCCAGCTTTGTTCTGAAGCACCATTTTTTCCCAAGTTAGTGAAAATTTGAGTATAAAATAATAGCAAGAAGAGGAAAATGCCTGCGAAAGAGAGAGAGAGATTGCATGAGAAAGAGAGAAAGAGAGGGAGAAAGGAAACGAAATACCAGCAGCAAGAGAACGGAAATTGAACAGCAGCAAGAGAAGGGGCCTTACCTGGATGAAGGAGAAGCACGGGAAAATGTCTTACAGAAATTGAAACGGTAAGACATTTTCCCAAAATGTAAGGAATTTTAAGCGTGATTTGGAAAATGTTTTCCAAATGAAAAAGGTTTTCAGTCTACCAAACACTGGAAAATGAGGAAAATATTTTCCGAAAAATAAAATACAACCAAACAAACACACCCTTAATCAAGTTACCTTATATGAGAACTCGATAGACGAAACCATCAAAGACTAGAGAAAATAAGTCACCATAATACTCAGACCTCATGGCAATCACCATGACACCGAGATATAGCCCAATCCATAGATCAAAAAGTTATTATTCCGATGGTTTATCCATTTCTACCAAAAAAAAAAAAGAGTTAAAGAGTCTAGTTTCAAGGACACAGCGATATCTAATAAGAGTATGCAGAGAAGAATCTGAGGAGGGCAGGTAAGGCTATTTCGGTTAATGCTGTGGGTGTTTTAGTTTTACTTGATTTTTACTTTTAGATTTTTATTTTTATTTATTAAATTATTTGTATTGAGTTGGGTAATTAAGTTACGTAATTGGGTTTGGTTGAGCTGGCCACTTGGGTTTAAATATATTAGATTGGGTTTTATGTTGTTGGATTGGGTTTGAGTAAATACTAAATAGTAGACTTAATGAAAAATGAAAAGTTTTCAATTTAGTTTTCTTATAAATAAAAAAATTATAAATTAATATATAGTAAAATTGTACTTTGATCACTTAAAATGAATTCTTTTTCAATTCAATTCTCTTATAAATAAAGGAATTATAAATTAATATATAGTAAAATTACACTTTAACCCCCTAAAAATAAAAAGAATTCTAATTAGTCTCTTTAAACATTATTTAATTATAAATTAATACATAATAAACTTATATTTTGATCTATAAAAAAATTATAAATAAATTCAGGTGTATAAACAATTGTTTAACGGTTATACAATCAACCATCATAATGCAACGGAAAAAAAACCTAGGCTAGAGCTTCAACCATTATCACTTAAGATCTCCAAACCGGAGATTCGAGCGGCCGAAACAAAGGTTAAATCGATTAGATATTCGATTCTTAATTCAATCCAAAGATATCCGAAAAAGTTGATATAAAATGAACAAAAGTCAATGTACAAATGTTTACTTCAAAATCAAAACCTATTATATGTACAAATATGAGTGTGTTTTGTTTCAAAAAATACCAGAACCATGTCGACACATACATTCAGGCACTGGATAAGCAATCACATCGTTGTCTCTTTGTTTCTTCCTAGGTTCAGGTTTCATTGATTTATTATGCAATGATCTTATAATGCTACTGAATTCTTCATCAGAAATGGATGAATCTTCAAAGAAAGGCAGCATTGTTCTTTTGTTTGGTCTTATGCTTTTTCTATGTCCCATGTACGCACGATGTCCTTGTAAGGCTCGTCCCATGTTTCCGCCATGGGAAGGTATAAAGATGTCGCTGTTAAAGGAGACAATGTAATCAATGGCAGATAGAGCGGAGGAGCTGTTGAGGAACGGAGAGAGTTCGCCATCACGAGCCAACATTTCCTTTCGGACCAAGTTTGGGAACACTGCCGCGAGCGGCTCCAATGCTTTGCTGCCACCGAATGCCTCTCCTCCGGCTATGTAAAACCGACCACTTTGTGGTGCCCCTAAAGCCTTCAAAAGCCTACAAATATAGACATCACTATTTTCAGCAACCTCCGCACTCCATACCCAAAATCTGATGATATTATTATTTGCTGAAGTTGTGCTATTAGTCCTCTACTTTGCAAAAATTGTGGATTGATACTTTTCAAGTTTTCATATTTCAATATTCACCAAACGCTATAATGTATAAAACATATTACCATATCTGTAATGTTATGCCAACTTATTTTTTCCATATATTACTCATCAGGGGTAAAGCCAAAAAGTTATACTAACTTGTGATTTCCTAAAAACTAAAGGGACTATATAAGAATTTTTTTTATTTTTAAGAGCTAAAGTACAATTTTATCATTATATTAACTTGTAATTTTTAAAAATTAAAGGGACTATATGAACAATTTTTTTTGAGGTGCCCAAGGCCACTACCTGCCCCCTTCCTCCTCCTATGTTACTAAAAATCCAGTTAATAAATTAATGATCGTGAACCAAATGAATTTATTTGCTATACTAACTATATTACCTTGCCATTTCAAATTAGTGAGACTAATCTATAATTATTGTAAAGTATAAGGACTAATAACAGAATTTTAACCTTACTATATTACCTTGCTATTTCAAAAGCGTTTAGGGGGCAAAGGCCGGAGAGGCGACGTTGACTATAGCTCATGTTGACTCTGCCAGTGAGGTACTGAGGCTGAGTTTTCTGAATTTGGGTAATGATTTGGTCGTATTTAGGACCTAAACCAGTACGACAGCCGGTTCGAACCCACACATCTTTCTCGAGCCGAAGATGAAGAGATATATATGGACCTTCAATCCACATTCTTCTTGCTAGCTGGTTCCCAACTTGAAGAATTGGCTTCGAAAATCTCAGTGCATGGAATGCTACCTGAAAAGAAAAATTCTTAAAAGAGTAATTATAAATACCGAATATAAGTTTTAAAATAGATATAAAATATTAATTTAGGGTGTTATCTCGACCAAACATAAATTTTTAATTCAACTGATTTCATGAGTCAATCTACTTAAATACGAGCTGTTTAATTTTTCGAAGATTTCTACTCTTGGATGATAAATATCCAAATATGAGTGGGATAAACATGTTACCTTACACCTAAGCTTCTGTAAATCAGATGGAAGATTCTTGGAGAGCTTAGAATCTAATCCTTTGAGTACAAGTACCCCTTCTTGATTCAGCTGAAACACAAAAATAAAATTAATAATCGAATCGATAATTCGTGTATTCATATCGTATTTATATTATTATTTTTCATACTTGTTTGAAGAACTTAGCACGGATCCAAAACGGTGAAACACCGTAAGGAATTTGAGTTACGATGGTCTGTTTAGCCACCAAATGAGACGATGGCAACGAAGATACAACTCGTACATCTGCTCTTAATGTCTTCTTGAAGTGTTCCACATCGAATATATCTGGAAATTCACTGCAATTCCCCAACATGATTTCACTAAACATCAGTCCCGATAATAGATAAAAAAACGAAGATGGAAAATTAAAACCAACAGCCTAAATTGCATGTGACTGAAAACCCCGAAAATGAATAGTAAAACCTTTCATCTTCCCATATCATGTTGACCTGCAAAACAGGCAAAACCAAAGCAGCTTCAAGTATTCTTGCAATAACAACAGCATCAATGATTTGATTCTTTTGTTGATTCAATCCCCCAGCAGCAACCACAACCAAGAACCTGTTTTTCTCCTTGGAAATCTTTGCAGATCTTTTACGATACCCAATGGTAGAATCCAAACAAGGACGGTAGCCATTACTATCTGGTTGTTTCCAGAACTCAGTTTCTTCTTCGGACAAGTTACCAGAAACCAAATGAACTGGTAATGGAACCATTGCAGTGCCGCCAATTCTGGGTTGAATTTTGTTGTCGGAGTTTATGCCGGCAAGTAAAGATGTTAAGATGATCTGAGAGTAAGAAGATGGTAAAGGATGGGATGAAATAGGGGATGTTGTTGGGGATATAATGGAACAATGGATTGAATCTTGGGAGCTAGGGAAGAATCTGAAAATGGAGATTCCCAAGAAAGTGAAGGAAAATAAGAAAGAAAGGATGAAAATGGAGAGGGATGGGGATGTTTTCTTGGAAGAAAAAAGGGATGTTAATGGTGGTGAAACGGAGAATAACTGAGTTAGTGATCTTGGACTCGGTGTTAAACTCATGAATGGGTTCTTGATTATCCTTGCTGATGATCTTGCCATTACTGAAGATTCTTTTTCCCAGATTTTCCTGCAGTTTCTTGGAGAAATATTAATGAAAGAGAGGAACATGAAGAATCTAAAGAACCCATTGGTAGTTATTTAGTAGCAGAAACAGTTAATCTTCCCGGCAAAAAATACTTGAATATTACACAATTTCATCATAACTACTTGTGTAGTTGTTGTATTAATGATAAATAGATGCATTACACTCTATTAGTAGTTCAAGTCTTGATTGAGCTAAATTTTTTATTGGTAAAAATTTATTAAATTATTAATAAATTTCAGTTTTGATCACTCATCTTCGAAAAATTATAAAATGGTTATTCAAAAATTTCCATTTTAAATTATTGAACTGTTAAAATCGTTACTGTATGATCTTCTCTAGATGCATAGCCTACACTAATTGAGAGCTCTCCGTCTCTTTTTCTACTGCTCAATTTTTTTTCATAAAATAGCTTTGAACATCATGAATCTGCAAACCAAAATATGAACAACTTTCTTCTTCGACCTTTGATACTGATTGTTAGATGGACTTAGATCTAAGGGATATTCTTTTACTCATCGACAGGTACTGATCTACCATACCGATCGTCAAATCCTCTCGTGGAGCTCGCTAATTGAATTTTTTTTTTAAAAAAAACTTAATAGTTTAGTCACTTTAGTGACTTAAATAAAAACTTTTAAATAATTCTGTGACCATTTTGTTATCTTTTGAAGTTGAGTGACCAAAATGTAAACTTACTAATAGTTTAATGACCTTGAGTGTAGCTTACTCTAACAATAAATAGATGCATTTCTATTACTAATAGTTTAGTGACTTTGGGTGTAGCTTACTCTAGTGATAAATAGATACATCTCTATTACTAATAGTCTCGATTGATCTAGCTAAATTTAAAGAAAAGAAGAAAAAAAAACCTAACAACCTAGTGACTTGAATGAAAAATTTAGAAATTTCAATAATTATTTTGTAATTTTTAAAGTTGAGTACCAAAACATAAAATCGCTTAATACTTTAATGACATTTTTGTAAATTAGCCCTAATTTTAAATTATATTATGCAAGCTTGGCCACCATGATTGAATAATTGCAAGGTTTAATTGTAACATTTCTGACTTTTCTTTTTCATATTAGAGTCATCAGCGACGTCCCATCAACTTTTTTGTTAGAATATATGTGGTAATGAAAATTATGAATCTTTTGAAATAATTATAGTATTATACATTTTTAATACGACTATTTTGAAATATTATTATTTATATAATATAATTTTTTAAATAAGATATTTATAGAAAAATCGAATACAATACTTTTTTGAAAGCAAAATCGGATAGAAAATAAAAAAATATTTTTAAAAAAGAAAAATTTAGAATTTCCAGAGTTTCAATTCTATGCTATCAATACTTATCCCCCAAAAAATGAAAACATTAAAAGTAAAAATAGTTAAATTTCAAAAAAAATTTAAGAACCGATATGATGAAAGCTCATCCTAACTAAAGATATTATATTGGACTGATTTTAATTTAATTATTTGAGGCTGTAAACAATCAATGTGTCATCATCAACTTCACATCAGCAACCATGTGGATGACCCAACGGACCTCTCCTTTATCTTTCAATATATTTATATTCCGTTACTGTCTAATTTGTTTACTTTTCCATTCATTAAGAATATACAATGATCTTGAAATGGTCAGCTAGAAGGTTTAGTTAATCATATAATAATACTGTTACACTTCGCTATGATCACTCCGGCATCAAGATCATGAGCGGTACAAATAGATCCCCAAGAAGACCCTTACGTGACAACCAAGACCTATAACTACTATTGTCTCATTTGAGATGACTTGAAATTTATCAAACTCTATTTAAACCTATGACATTAAACCACTTGTCCCTGATCCACCAATAGCAACTTAACGTGTTGCACCTCAAGCCAAGGAATAGCACATATAAGACTCGAGGCCCAAGGAACCCATTTGAGCCATAACACCACTCTACCAAGTCACTTGCACTTCATCCACCAATAACAACTCAACACATGACACCTCGAGATAGGGGCGATGAGTATATAAGACTCGGGGCTTAAGGATGAGACAAGGCTACCTACATCTCTCCTCCCAACCTACCTCAAGCCACATCTCCTTCCCTCCTTCCTCCCTACTACTTTGACCATCTATTTGGCAACTCTTAGTCCTATCCTAAACAGGGTGAGAACCCATTCTTGTATCAACAAATACAAATCGGAAATTGCCATTACCTGCGTTATTCCAACCCCAGGAGTGATCACTAGACACAGATGTTATTTGAAAGATCGTATACTCGTATTTGTACATGCAACAAGAAAAAAATGAATAGAGCCCAAACAAAGCAAAGCAAATATCCAAAAATAATTTGTAGTCAATCTACGCTATTTAGTATTATCATCATTCATCATCAATACTTGAAACCAACATGAGTTGGTCATTTGGACCGATCTATCAATGAGATACAAATAACAATGGATCCGAATATCCGAATGTAGAAAAATCCGAAAATTAAGGTTTGTAAGTTAAGATAACTAATATTCATGAGTACATCATTCCTAATGAAAAGTTCATCATGAAAGTACCTTTTGAACCTCCTCCGTAACCTCTTTCGGAGACTTCGCTGCATGAAGTTTTGCAACTATTCCCTTCTTCCAGTAATAATCAATCACCTACATTTCAATTGACACCATTAAAACCGTTGATGATAACTCGGAAAGCATTCAAATTAGATATTACAGAGTCTGTAACAATGCCGATGGCATTTCAATCGTGCATAGAAATAGTTAGGGAAAACAGAAAGCACACCGGTTCAGTTTGCTTGTGAAATGCATCTAGCCTCGACTTGAGAACAGCTGCAGTATCATCTTTACGTTGAATCAAAGGTTCCCCGGTTACCTTGAAGAGAACATAAACAAGGAAACGAGCTTGTTAACATAAATGCAATTGGTTCGTTGAAAAACAGTGACGCAGCTTATATCAAGGCTTTGGGGTTGATGTACAGACCGACTAGTTTGCATTTAAGGCCAAAATGCTTGGCAACCAAATTCAGGCTTATGTAATAAACAAAAGTAAAATGAGGGTTGTTATGTTCGACTTACATCATCAACACCGGGAACTTTAGGAGGTGCAAATTTCGTGTGGTAAGACCTACCACTAGCAGGATGGATCCATCGACCAGTAATCCTCTCTTCCAAGATTGAATCATCGATTGCAAAATCAAGCACCTTATCAATTTTAACTCCTTGTTTTTCAAGCATTTCATCGAGCTGCAAAGCGAAGATCGAGAACCCATAATTGGAAGTATGAGCGTAAATATTTTTAAAAACTCGAGCATAAAGATTCTAAAGAAGGCAATACCATCTGTGCTTGGCCTACAGTCCTCGGAAATCCATCAAGAATGAAACCCTTCTGACACGAAGGTTTCTTCATCGCCTCGTCAATAATGCCGACAACTAGCTCATCGGAAACAAGTTCTCCCTGAGAAACAATCATAAAACAACTCAATATTCAAGAGCAACCTCAAAAACTATTAAAATAACCCATACACTACTATAAATTCAACCTTATCCATGGCCTCCTTGGCCTTGACACCGAGTGGTGTCTTAGCAGCAACAGCAGCTCGTAGCATATCACCGGTGGCCAAGTGACACAAGCAGTACTCATCCTTAATCATTGGTGATTGAGTACCTTTCCCCGAACCGGGTGGACCTGCCAATCATAAGATTTCCCGGTATCTGTAAAGAATGATAATTGAATGCAATGCATTTTCAGGAATGCTACGAAGCATGCACTTTCTGTATAGACTTGGGTAAAAAAGAGACATAAATACCAAACTTTAGTATCATTCTATTCGCTTTCAAGCAACCCAAGTTCCAATCTGATTTGAGGTCAAGCTAAGGCAGAAAACAAAAAAATAAATTCCAAAACCTGTGCGACCAAGAGATGTAATCTGGAAGAGACATTGCTGCAGCGATTACGGGACTTGGGTGTTAGTGTAGAATAAGGGAATGTTTCCGACACAGATATGTTCATTGTTTTAAGGTTATTTCATTTATTTCGAAGGCAATATCCCCAAAATGATATCTAGATATATATTATACACTGGCATCAAATAAGGGTCACTTCAAAAAATTAAAAAGTATGAGCAAACATAGATTAATGGTTAGTATTCCAAAATCTATTAGTTCTTCAGCATGATATAAGGAAAATACAATAATACAAGTTCATAATTGGCATCAAAAATTCATTTCATTGTTAAAAAGAAAATGTGGGCTAGGCTTTGTTGCGAGTTGAAACAACCATACAAAGATGAAACATAAAAAAATAAATCTATGGCCTTCACAACGTAATGGTATTGCTTTAGAGTTTGCTAAAAATAGACCCATTTTTTCTCTGAACATTTGTTAATGTTTACACATCATAAAGCTAAGAAACTAATTGTTTTAGGAAAAAAGAACCCATCATTGTCAATACATTCAACTCACTGTTCATTGCTTTAGAGTTTGCTAAAAAAAGACCCATTTTTTTTCTTTTAAATGTAAATAATGAGTATTTTATTAACAATTTTTAAAGGGCAAACGTACATTGAAAGCTCTTATATTAGAAGTCAAATTGCATTGTGCCCCTCTATTAAAAAAATAGGCAAATTAGTCATTGTTCGTTAGATTAAGAAGCAAATTGGTCTTTCTATTAAAAATTCTATCATTTTTACTGTTAAAAATTTATCCTTGTACGTCAGGATGAGGTACACATGACAAATCACATGTAATTATTTGCTTATTATGTCAGCTACACCAGCTTTTAACAGTAAAAATGAATGAAATTTTTAACAAAAATAATCAATTTACTCTTTAATCTAACATATAAAGACTAATTTACCCATTTTTTGAGTAAAAGGTGAACAAAATGTAATCTGACTCTTAGTATAGGGCCTCCGTGATACTTTTACCTTTTCTGAAGCTAAGAAACTAAATTTTTCTCAAGAATAAAAATCCCAACATTGGCAATTCACTCAACCCACTTTTCATTGCTTTAGAACTTTACTAAAGACTCATTTTTTCCCTATAAACGTTAATAAATAAGAATTCGTTAACACTTTCTATAGCTAAGAAACTAAAGTTTCTGAAAATATATATAAACAAACGAAATTCCTAACACTGACAATTAACTCAAACTTTGCCATTCCATATTGATATATTCATTTAAATCGTATGAAAAGTAAATAATCTTTGTTGAGGGGAGGTCGTTGGGCCTATCTCGAACCCTCGACGGTGGAGGTATTGTTTCCGAAGTGTATGCTCGGTTTTAAACCGGCTTTTTGTCTCTCTACTCCAAGAAAAGCCCAAAAAGGTTCTCCTCGGAGTAGGAACATAAAAACCTGAGTCTGGAACCAACCATAAACAACCTGTGAATAATACCTCCACCGTTGAGGATCCGAGGCCGGCCCGAAAGCAACCTCCCCTCAACAATATTCATCTGAATTTTTGAGGTTTGAAAACTCATACATTTTCACGGTTCACTGTAAACAAATAAAAAAAAAACTTGACACAAACCAGCTACAACAAGCATTACCGGATCTGATAAATTCCATTGTAGTTCTCAAAAAATAAAAATAAAAACCCAAAATTTTGCAATTTATCCAACACAATGCGAACTTCAAACCGATCAAATAAGTACATAAATAAAAGGGGCATAAAAAAAAAGACAAACCAATAAGGATAAGGCGCTTCTCGGGTTTGGTGGCGCATTTCATACGGCGGAGAAGCTCAGTCATGAGTGATTCGGAGGGTACATCCTCTAAGTTCACTGAACTGCTGCTCGCCATTTTTCAATCTCTTTTTCGATTTAGTATTGGGTTTTGTTCTAATGGCTTTTTGGTTTTAAAATGGTTTGGGGGTTTAAAGGAAAAAGAGAAAACAGTGGGAGAAAACAAACGGGAATATCAATGGAAGATTTAAAGATAGGTTTTTTTTTTTGGGTAAAGCTTGGAAATTAGAAAGAGTAATTGGATGAAAATATAAATTGTAATAAACAAAGTAACATAATTTATATTTTTTCAAAATTAATTATTATAAAAAACTATTAATATGATAAAAATAATTTAAGTAAATGACAAAATTAAAATTAAATCATTGTATTTATTATGTTAATCTAAAAAATAGGTAGTAATATATTTATTAATAAAAATAACAAGAAAAATAAACATAATAGATGGTTTTATATAAGTGTTTTACTACATATTTGTTAGTATATTTATGTTCAATATTTAACATATGCTATTTATAATCATTTGTTGGTTCTTGATCGAGTTCATCATCTAAATTTAAATTTACATAATTAGGATTATTAAGATTTACTTCATGAATGTATTCTTTGAAGTATTGATCATTTCAATTCCACCAACTTATGAAATGTACAACATGCTAATAAGAGCGAGCAAAACTTGATTTAATTTTAAAAAATCAAAAAAAATATTTATAAAAATTTCAACAATTATATTTTTAAAAAATTATAAATTTAAAAATTTTCTAAAATAATAAATTTGAGACCTAAATAAGTTAATTAATTATTTAAGTTTATAATATTAATGGTTTTTTATTTTTGCTTTGAAAATGTTTTAAAATATATATGGTTTGGACTTTATGTGTTATAACATAGAATTATTTATACTGTACCAAGATTTTAATTTGACATATTTGATTTTTTTAATTTAACTCGAATAATTTTACTCAATTCGACTTGACTCGAATTTCATTTCACTCGACTCGATTCGAAAAATTTCAATTCTAGTTAGGATGATAAAATATGACTCAATTAACTCGAAATGTATTCACTCAATTCAGTCGAATACTCATTGTTACATGCTAGTACAATATAACATTGTTTTTTCATGCTAGGTGATGTTAATGTAAGGAATATTATTTTTAGAACATCAAATGTCTTTTCAATCACATTTCAGAACCTTGAATATTTCAAATTAAAAAGTTCACAAGCTGTCTCTTATGTTTGCATTTGGCATCATTTTCTCAAACAATATCATATCTCACGATATGGTACAAAAAAATATTTTCTATTTACATAATTAACATCAACCTTAAAATATTTGAGCTCACGATCCAAATAGTTCGTAGATTTAATTATAAAAACTTATATAAACTTAATTTGAATAAAAACTTTAATTTATATTCATTTTTATAATACGTAAATTAAATAAAAAATTAATATAAAATTTATAATATAAAACCTTTTTAAATAAGGTTTTATAATAATTCTAATAACTTCATAGTCCTCCTTATAAATAATATAATTTTTTATCATAACTTTAGAAATTGTACAAACCCATAAATCTAGATATATGAAATTGTACAAACAAAACATGCAAATTCTAATAACTTCATAGTCCTCCTTATAAATAATATAATTTTTTATCATAACTTTAGAAATTGTACAAACCCATAAATCTAGATATATTAAATTGTACAAACAAAACATGCAAATTAAGAATTATACACCACATAATTCAAAATTTGATCACCTTAGTAATAGAAAATACACGTTATATAGCAATATAAAACGCCTGACACGTAAGCACTGTAAACCTGACAACCTACTAACTTGGCGACTTACATAGTATCACTTGTTCGACCATAATTCTCTGAAGAGTATCTAAGACATGTATAACCTCTAGGCAAGGTAACTCGTCACCACACATGACACTTAATTACTCCTAACAAGTCACATCAACATACCATATGTTTTATATATATATATACACACTTGAGAATGAGCCATTCCAAAAATCAACTACTCAAGTAAAAACTTTTCAGAAGTTAAAAACAAGTAAAAGTTTTTAAAAAAATGAAAAATCGACGAAACTTTGAAGACTGATGCTGCTTGATCCCACTATCCATTCTCAGATTAGCTGTGATCTGCAACAAATCCACACACTGAACTTTTCTCATAACTCAAGTAATGCTCAACTATTTTTTAACAATATAATATACAATTGCTAAATTATAAGTGTGTATACATCAACAATATTCAACAGAGCATAACCAAATAACTCAACTCCCACATCATCACATAACATTTACGCACATTAAGAACAAAATTGGCATCAATTATCATTTTACAAGTTATGCATAAGCTACATTCTTTTTAAAAGATTAACCGAAATAACCGAAACACAGATATCCTTCCAAACCCCGAATATCAGTTGAAGGTCGAAACGGTACTAACTACCATGTTCTTTTCCCTTTTCATCCGTCCATATCCGGATTCGACATTTTCACATCCGGATCCAATATTTTCACCTACAAATGCCAAAATTTCCGGGCACCTAAATATTTGTTCTAGTGACCAAGTTATCTAGACAACATTCCTACAACAATACTTAAAAATTAATTATTAATATGCCATTACACAAAATTGAGCATAATAGTGATGAATTCACTCCTTGGACTTCCTTTTCTTTTTAGTTTCACTTGCAGCAGCTACTTCATCTTTGCTCTTTTTTTTCTTCTTCTTGGCCGTTCCATCTTGTTCAGCGACATCCCCGTTAATGCCGTTCATTTCCTCAGCTCCGTGACCCTGCTCCTTCTTTCTTTTATCTTTTTTCTTTCCTGATTTAGCATCCTCCAAAGCATCTCCATTTGCAGCCTCGGCTGGGGCATCTTCAGATTTCGATTTCTTCTTCTTGCTTTTCTTTGCCGAAGCTTCGACTGGTTGTGCTTCTTCCATTTCCACATCTGTATTAAAAACATTGTAATAGACAAAAACTTTAAACAGAAATCAAACTTGCCAAAGCTGATTGACTAACTACATCAAAATAAGGGTAAACTATATAAGTAGTCACACCCAACTATGTTTTTTTTTTTTTAGCCACCAAATATGAAATGTTACAAAATAATCAATCAACTATTCAATTCTCTTTTTTGTCACCCAACTATCTTGGATTTTTGGGTATTTCCATTTTGACTTTAGCCAACTGATAACCAAAAAAGACAAAATTGCATAGTTGGATGATTATTTTGTAATTTTTTATAGTTGGGTGGCCAAAATAAGAAATTTACTAATAGTTGGGTGATCATTTTGTAACTTGTCATAGTTGGATGACCAAAAAGGAAAAAAAATATATAGTTGGGTGACTACTAATATAGTTTACCCTTAAAACAATCTGGCAATTTCATTAGAAGCTGAGCTCAACTGATATATCAAATTTGCAAGTCCTCAAGAGCAAGGTAATGCATTTCCAAACATTTTAAAATGCGACAACATATTTTTGAAATCATACAAAATGAAAAGGGTCCGCAGCTCCTTGTACCTTTGTTTTGAGTAGTTTCAATTGCGGACTTCATCACATCAATGTTTTTTCGAGGTGCAACACCCTTGTCATAGAACTCGAGTCGTTCCTCCACTTGTTCCCGCAGTTTCTCCCCAAAAACAGTGGTGCCTCGCTCTGCAAACAAAAAAAGAATTGATAGACTTATGGGGAGAACTTAAAGAGTGTAGGAGGCAAGAACAATGATGATTACCCGCAAAACAATCTATGCGAGATGCAATGGAACACTTATTTGCAAGATAGCGTGCCATTCGGCCCTTGTTTTTAGCAGATGCTCGACCAATGAAAGATGAATGGAAAATTAGACCATACTTAGGTGTGTTCCCTCGTGTTTTCAGTGCCCTGAAGCAAGCAGCAGACAGCAATGAGTGAAATCAATGCCTTAAAAGTAAGTTTCAAAATATGTTGAAATTAATTAAAAAAAAAAAACCACTCGGATTAGTACTCAAGATCTTGAGGGCCTCAATTTTAGCAAGAACTTCTATTTCTCCATACGTTTTACAACTCCACCATGTCATAAGAACATAAGGTGAGAAGTAAAATACCTGAAAAGGGCCTTCTCAGCACCAAGAATCTGAAGAGTGGAAGAGGGACATTTGGCCAAATTTGTGAGACTACCAGCATGAGAGATCAACCGAGCCCCAACAACTTCCCCAATCAACGATGCCAAATTTGGTGCAATGTCGTTCATCTTAGTCACTAAGTAATCATAAAGATTCTTTCGATACTCAGCAAGATCCATTACTCTCTGAGCAAATAGCTGAACATTGATCAAATCAACCGGGGTCAAATCCTGCCCTGCAAAAGAAAAAACACCAATAATTGGGGGTACGAGAAAAAAAGGTTAAATTGTGGTATAAATACAAGAGATCTACCCATTGATGCTTTGCCAGCTTCGACGGTTTCTTTTGCTTTGTCCTCGTCCCCAAGTATTTCGGTTAAGGCAGGTATGTGTTCTTCAGACAACTTTGACTTATCCTCTATAAGCTTTGCAACTCTAGCATAAAGATAATTGTCGTTGACAATCTTTACCAACTCGGGGAAATGCCAAGAGTACCATTCCCTGCAGAAAGTAATCAATCAAAGGATATCCATAACGTAAAATCCATGCGTATACTAGTTATGGTGCTTGTTTCGAGGGTAAATTAACAACAAACCTCACTCTCATGGAAAAGGAATTGATATCCTTATCAAGAGTATCGAGAAGGAAAATCGCTTGAATAACCATATTGTCCACTCGATTGACATTGAACTTAACTTTTGCTCGGCTGTAACTGTGCGCCAGACCGAGCTGAGCTTTTTCTAAGTCCCCAGGCTACAAAGTTTTAAGAAACACACACTTGTAGCTGTTTTCTTGATAAAGAAAATAAAGGCAAAACATAAAGAAAATATGCAAACCTTTAGGTCCTTGATAAACTTATCGAAATGCAACCGCACACCACGAAGAAGCTCAAGCACAAACTCTCCACTTTGGCATGTAATTTTCATTGTTTCGGAGATGTGAGAACCAAGCTTAGGCTCTGCAACTCCAAGACTAAACTTGGATTTCTTGCCTTCCTTAACTTTAGGGAGATTAAGCTCAAGAAAACTCCTTAACTCATCGGTCATTAGCCCTGCGATCAAAACCGGACATAAAACCAATGGTTAACTTAAAAGGCAAGCAACCTCATATGAAATGGCAAATCAATATCTTTGTAACTTCCTTTAGCTAGTCTTTTTGAAAGGCTAAATCACCTAACTATCCATACAAACATCGCAGAATCCTTTATTTCAAGCAAATCCAAATCAAGGCAACAAGTAAATATAGCAACTTACATGCAAAAAAAGTTCTAAAGCTATACAAACCATGGTAGTCAGTACCATAACAGTATATACCATTCCAGCCCTAAACCAGTAACAAGCAGTTTATGTTCGTTTCAGTCAAAATTTCAGTGTGTTTCAGCCTGTTTTGGTCAATACAGGCCTGTACCAATTAATACAAAATTTCAATATTTTTAACAACTTCTAAATTATTTTTTCTTAACCATTTTAATTTTTACATAATTACATTTAAAATTAATAGTTATTAAATAAGTTATTGAACCTAATTAATAATTTTAAAACTTACATTTAAGTATATCTAGTTAAGATATATTAGCATGTATATATATAAATTAAAAATTAGACTATAAATATATATATCAATGAACCCGAAACGGTACACCGGAACACACCGGACTCTATTGCTAGCAAAAACCAATGCTGAAAAACACATGTAGAAAAGCCAAATAGCATAAACAACATTTACTTTTAAGTGCAAAAAAAATAAAAAAAAAATAAAACCAAAAGCTTGAAAAATAAAACAAATGTGAAATCATTTTTAATACCTTCAGAAACAGAGTTGCATTGGTTGAGACCATCAATGGCGGATTCAAAAGGCTGAAAAGCAGTGAGTTGAACCACCTTACCGAACCGGTTCAGATCAGCAACCGAGTTCCTAACAGCCTCTGTGTTTTGACCGATTTCATCGAGCCCTTGAGCTTGGAATAGCGCATACCCAGAAGATGATTCGTACAATAAATAAAGAGCCATTGAATCAAAGGCTCGAAGAAAAAAAATCCCACCTCTTTTTAGCTTCAAATTAACCGATAAATGGGCAGTGTCTTCGGGTGGGGTTCGAGTTTTTCAGCGGTTTCTGAGGGTTTAGGAAATGAGTGAATGAGATAATAAGTTAGGGTTTAAGGGCTTCCATGCATTTTATATTGTTTGCCTACAATTCTTGTACATAATACATGTTTTTTTAAATTTATTATTCAATTGAGTTGTTAATTAGACTGTTCCTCCAAACTCTGGGGTTTGTTTTTGGGCTATGGGTTTTGATTTGGGTTTCACTTTTGTTTGCAAAAGTTTTTGAGAGAAGACACCATCTCTAAGGTAAGTCAAGTATCTGAACTGAGAAAATTTTTTTTTTTACATTACTGCTTAAATTTGATAATTTTTTAAAATTTGGTGATTATGATAATATGATACTTTAAAATTGTACCACACCGTTTCTTAATCTTTGGTTAAATTTTGCTAATAGTCTATGTACTTTATAAAAGTTATGGATTTAGTTAATGTACATTTTAGAATTTTAGTTCATATATTTTTTAAATTTAAGTCTTGACTGAAATAATAACAGTTAAATCCGTTTGATTAAACTCAATTACTAGTTCTATATTATGACAACAGTTGTAGATTTAGATTATATTCTTCAACTAGATCATTCTAAGTTTTTATAGTTTCTGAATTTTGAAATTTCAATTTTGATACAAACGACAATCGTTAATCGGTTAACTAGATTTTTAGTAAGTAATATTAAAAAATAACATGTTGATAAGGCACATTACACATATGTTTGCCATGGAAAAATTTGAAAATAACAGAACTTAACCTAATGAATTTAATAGTTATCTTTTAATGAAAACTGAAATTTTAAAATTTGAAAATACAAAAATTAAAAATGACCAAATTAAAGTACAAAAATAAATAGCAAAATATCACACGTTGTCACGAGGTAGAAGAAATTAATCAGATTGTACATCTCACACATCATCAATTAAAAAGATCTTTTTGTAACTCATTAAACAATCTTAATTTTGCAATTTCTCGGTTAAGAGTTAAATGGTAATTTCACATCCCAAACCTTAAAAGTCACCGCAATAGAAGTGTTGAGCATCATGCCCATGCAAGGTATATTTAGGTTAAATTTTCAAATTCAAGTTTGATTTGAAAAATGAGTTTATTTTTTTATCTAAACTCAATCCAATTTAAAAAGGGCAAACTCGGGTCTGGCTCGGCCCTCTCATATTTTATTTTTAGATTAATTTTTATTTAAAAACATTTTTTTAAAAATATAATACACTGAAAAACATTAAAATAAATGTTTTCTAGTACTTAAAAATATTTATATTAAAAAATACTATCATAAATATAATAAATGTTTTATTATATTAAAAACATAAATAAATATAATAAATGGTTTATTGTATTAAATATAATTTTTAAAACTTTGTATTTTAGGTTAAGTTATTTAGTTGAGTAAATTTTCTTTTAGGTTTTGGGTAATAAATTTAATTGTTATTGAGTTAGTGATTTAATATAATTATAAGCACATATAATTATTATTTAACATATATAATTAATATAATGTTATAAAACATAATATATTCGGGCTAGATTGAGTCGAGTTTAAGCAAAAAAAAAACTTGCCCAAGACCCAACCCGTATAGAAAACGTGCATTAAATTTTATGCAAGCCCATTTAAGTGGGCATCGTATTTTTGTTTAAACTTTACCATTTTTCAAGCGAGCCTTCAAATCTGAACGAATAGCTCAACTCATGAGCAGGTTTACACTACACCTATGAGCAACATTTTAGTTTAGCTTTGAAAGCATTGCTCCAACTCTTAGATAATATTATTATTATTTTTGTTTCAATTCATCATATTTTTTAAAATATTCATATTTAAAATTTATATTAAAAATATTAAAATATTGATATCAAAATATATAATATATACTCCAAACCAAGATAGTTAGTATTATATCAATAGACATACCATTTTTGTTCTAGTACTGGTACATATTGGTACCGGTGTATTTTGATATAATGTTTTGAGTTTATCAATATATTTTTTTAAATATTTTTATTTATATTATATATACACATGTAAATATAGCCTAATTACATACATATAAATATATTTATATGAAAATATTAATTTTTAAAATTATTAATTATGTTTAAGAAATTAATTAAGTAGTTACATTTTATTTTTAAATATAATTATAAAAATATAAAATATTTTAAAATATTAAAATCTTGTAATAATTGTATAAATTGGTACACATTATATAATATAGAAAGAAACACACCAATACAACAGTTAACGTTTAGAATTTACATCGAAACAAAGAGAAAAAATTGTATGAAATTGTGATTCCACGTTATAATTATCATTTTCCAATAGAAAAATGACAAATCAAAATTTTCCTCCTAATTTTTAACATTTTTAGTTGTATTTGAATTTTTTTAGAAGAAAAAAGTTGAAAATAAAAAAGAAAACTTTTATTGAAAAAAAAATAAAAATAACTTTAGAATCACAATTTCATATAACTCATTTAATTCTTAACCGAAAATTACTATTGAAATGGACATTCCCACCAACCAGTAGAAAATTGACTTCCTTGCTCTAATATATATATATATACACATCAAATGAGTATTATAAGCTGTCCCTACTAAGGGATATTTTCTCTTGAAAAATGTTCATTGAGCAAGCTGAATTGAAAACATATAATGTGAATATGGGGCAGATCCGAATGTGAATGTCCAAAATGCCATAGCATCTCTGCTAACTGCAATTTGCTTCTCTTACACTTCTCACATTCGGTAAAAGTATAATAATTTTTTTTATATTAAGATTTACTTAATAAATAGATAAATTAGTTCTTATACGTTAGATCAAATAGCAAATTGATCATTTTAGTAAAACTTTTATTAATTTATACTGTTAAATCTAGTATTGTTGATAGAATAACTAGATAGTGACACGTAAACCTGATCATTGGTCAGGTCACCCAGCCCGGCCCAAAGGCCCGCCTATAATGTGGGAGAGTTTAAACCCGAAAAATAGGCTTAGACAAAAAAATAAGACCTAAGCTCGTTTTAAAAACGGGTCAGGCCTCAGGTAAGGTATTTTTGGCCTGGGCCCAGCCAGGATTCACTAAAAGACGAAAAAAATCTACTCTTTTTTTTTTCTCTTGAATGTTATTTTCTTGTTGTTTTCTCTCAATTTTGTTATCATTTTAGTATTATGTTGCTACTAATTTATTGTTATTATTTGGATATTGTATAAAACTTATTTTATTATTAATTTTGTTATTATTTTAAAGGTATTTGTTAATTTTGTTATTATTTTAGAGGCATTTGCTTGTTAAGTTGTATTTATCTTAGTGTTATTTAAGTCTACATATTTTTTAAAATTTATTTTCAATTTGTTAGGAAATATTTATTTTGATGTTTTTAATATTTTTGATGTATTATATATATTTAAAAATTATATAAAAATAATATAAAAAATTAATACGGGCGGGCCAAGTTAGACCCGATTTTAGCATTTTTTATCTAGGCCGAGCTTGGATAAAATTTTAGGCCCTTTTTTGGGCCGGGCCGGGCCAGGGCTTAGTAAATAGGCATAAATTTTTAGTTGAACCCAGCCCAAACCTGGCCCATGAGCACCTTGTGGCACGCGAACCTCATGGTGAAGTATAGGGATCAAGTTTTAACAGTAGAAATAGATAGAAATTTTAACAGAATAATTAGTTTGCTTTTTTATCTAACGTACAATGACTAATTTATCTATTTTTTTAGTAAATGAGACAAAATAAAATTCAACTCTTAATACAATGACCTCAATAATATTTTTCTCATCCAATCCAATCCAATCCTTTTCTTTTATTATTTTTCTTTCTATTTTCTCTCTCTACATTACAATTACATGTTTTTATGCTATTTCTATTCTTCATTTTTTTTTCCTTTTGAATTATTTGTGTGTGACACGTATTCGAATACAAAAAAAACTCCAACTCTTTCATCTATCTTAATCAAGTGATAGTTTTGTGCAAGAAGATAATACGAATAAGGGAGAGCAAAAGCTGGTTGATACCGATTTAACTTATCAAATCGATTCATTCAAGTCAATTATGATGGTTAATTTAATTTTATAAACAATTAAAATAGGTTAAACTAACAGATAATGTGTTATAAATTTCATATGAAATCGACTGCTTTTAATATTTTTTATTTATTAAAGCCGTTTTTCAAATTTATGAAAGCATTTAGATTTTTCTTAAAAATAGTTTCGGAATGCTAAAGTTACAAATAAATTATACAATTAAAATATTAATACTCACATACAGAGAGTAAAGACGTACCCACACTACACACCAATTAAAGAATTAGTACTTGCACACTGAAAGTACATACTCACACCATATACACACACAACATTTAAACATCCAAAAATATCTGCCCAAATAAAGATTTTCCACTTAGTCTACGAATTCGATGGGTGAACATCTTGTAGCCACCATCTCGTACTAAACTATGAATTGATAAATTTTAAAGATACATTCCAGGTTGCTATTTTTTTTTAACCTTAGATTAAAATAATATTAATAAACTACGCTTATTCTAAAGTTATAAATTTACTCTTTTTTTACTGCTATTAGATTTGTGATAAAATTTAACAATAATTTTTTTTTACTTATCTATCTATTCAAATCAACGGTTGAATTATTAAAATATTAATCATATAAAAAGTTACATAAGTGTGTAAAATTATTTTAATTTTTACACTATGTAAGTGGATCTCTCCCTTATAATAAAAATTATATAAGTAATTTAATATTTGTAGAACATAAATTTTCACTCTGACTATCATAATTTTAGTTTTTAATTAGTTTGGTAAATGATTTGGCACTAAATCATATTATTAGTGATGGTATTTTTTGTTGTGGATTTAAAAATAAAAAAATTAAAAATTAAAAATAAATAGAACATATAATAATCTCTTAATCCGTTTATAAAATTAAAAAGTAATCATTGTCAATGTAACATAAAGAAATTCGATTAATGCTTTCACATTTTTTCCTTAATGAAAAATTAAATGCTCAAAATATTTTCTTATATAATTATTGATTGAACAATTGGATTTTTCAAAGCCATATTTTTAACTCTGGATTCAATTTCCAATTTCAAGAACCAACTTCGAGGACTATTTTTATGTACCTTGAAGGAAATATCATACTGTTAAGAAATTTATGGGTGCAGAATGCCTTTGTTTTAAAAGCTTTGATTATGAAGTTTGATGATCAAATTGATAGAATTTGTAAATATGAATGGTTAAATTTATTGAATTATTTAGAATTTTGATCAAATTGATAGAATATGTAAGTATTGAGGACTAAATGTACTATTATACCATTTAAAAAAGGCCTCTCTATTATCAATTTAACCGTGTGCGACCAAAATAGGAATAAATTTAAACGTTAGTACTTAAATTGAAAAAAATTAAAATTAAATGACCAAAATAGAAATATAGACATAATTGAGTGATTATTTGTATAACTTATCCTATAACACTTAATTATTAAGAAATTTATATTTTTATCATTCGAACTTTAAAAATTTATAAAATAATCAGTAAAATAATCAAATTTTATTTTTCATACTTGGAAAAAGCAAGAGAGAAAGGAGAAGAAAAAAAGTCGCTTTAACCGATTTACTACCCCTTAATGTTCCCCTTAATGAAAGAAACAATAAATGAGGGTCTTTAGTCAAATGACCTAAATGTAAGGGTAAAACATTAAAGAGGGAGTGAGAGTAGGTTCAATAATTAATGAGAAAATAAAGATAGTGATAAGGGTCAAATCCCTAGTCCATTCATGGTTGTTCCCCTTTCAAAGATTCAGCTAGCAACAATGGCCTACTCAATTTGCTTTGCATTTATTATTATTATTTTTTTATAAATGTGGGTCTTCTTCTTCAATTATTCATCTTGTCTTCCCTCAGGCTGGAATCACTGCACATAATAACAACAATGAAATCTAAAAGTTAAAAAGCTTAGATGTTAAAATCGAATAAGATTAATCGATCGAATATTGATTTGAACAAAGAGTTAAATATATTTTTAATTAGTATATAGATGAAATTTACAATTTACACGTAGCGTATGACTAATAGCATAATTTAACTAAATGTACTTTTAAAAAATTAAAATTAATTAAATTAAGATACAACTTATTATTAATACAAAATTAATAACTAATGTTATTATAATCGGATTGAATTAATCAATCAAATTTATTAAACCGCTAATTAATTAAGGTATCAGTTCAATCAAAAGAATTAAACTGATTAATATATGAATCAGTACTTAAAACCAATGATTAAATTAATTTTTTTTTATTTTTTAACGGACGAACAAAAAAATAATAATCTGGAGGGGAGACCGTGTTGGTATGGGCAGTCAAATATTGCTCATATTTCCTGTTGGAGACAGCCTGTTCCATTGTTATAAGCTGCCTGCAGTGATATTCATTAATTAATTCACATAGCTTTTATTTCATATATTAAAATTCTAAAATATTATATAATATTTCAAGTATGTTTCATCAAAAGGAAAAAAGAAATCTAAAGTTTCAACTTTTTAACTGGATTTTACTTACTTTACTATCAAATCCAAAGCCAAAGAAATTTCCTCCTTTTCACCACTTTGGTTTTTAACCCCAAAAAATCATTGTCGGTGGAAAACTTTCACCATGTTGAAGTAGTACATGTATTAACTCCAACGATTCAGCTAATCACGTCTTGTTCATAAAGATTGAGGTCTCTCAATTTTGAAGGTTAGAGCTTAAGTTTCATCATTTGCAATTAAAATGAGTAGGTATTTTTTTTATTCTATACGTATGTTTTGTATTAATTTTGTATAATTTTTTTTAATTTAGTTTAATTTTTGTTTTATTTTTTATTCATAGTATATTATTATTATATCTTATTATGATCGTTCAAACAACTAAAATTGTCTCTCAAATTGTAAGATGCTTAACAAATAAATTTACTAATTAACCGTCACATTAAATTTTAACTACTACTTCATAATATTACGTCGCTTATCCCTGATTCACCAATAATAACATGAGACGTGATACTTCAAAACAAAATACAATAAAATCTTGGCCATGAGGGCGAAGGACGAGGAACCTACACCTCCTCTCTTCCTAACATACCTCCAACATCATCTCCCCCACCGACTCATCCTAGTTTCAACATATGGTTCTTGTACTAGTAAAACTTATTATTCCTTGTAATTGTAGTTGGAGTGACATACTACCCACCACTAAAAATCATTGGATTTACACTCCCAAAAGTCAAGCTTATTATTATTCCTCACCATTATTAAGATTCTTTGCAAAGATCATTTTCCTTTTAAGTGAATCCCATTTTAGGTAGCTCTGCGATTCCTTTTTAAGTTCATAATTTGCTGCTAAGTTCACCAATATTGAAGAATCTTTCAAGCTTTCTAAAGGTTAGCCAAAGAATCTTTCATTACCTTCCTTTTGCCATAACTTTCAAATCTTTTCATCATATTCATGGAGAATCATAGCTTGTTCTTTTTACTATTATGGCTTCCGTGGAGTTTCTTCATATTAGGTGATCCTCAATTACTAAACTCTCAAACCCAAGCTCTTCTTCAACTAAAGAAGCATTTAGAATACCCAAAACAGCTTGATATCTGGTATGATAGAAGAACAATGTTTTGCTTTTTACCACCATCTTCAAAAGTAAACATTTCATGCGAGTTCCACTCAGTAACTGAGTTGAAAATTATGGGTGATAAGCCTTCCATTGAAGTCACTGATTTTCATGGTTTCCCAATCCCAAATCAAACATTATCAGTTTCCTTTTCAATGGATTCTTTTGTTACAACTTTGACAAGGTTGACAAGCTTGAAAGTTCTTAGTTTGGTTTCTTTAGGAATTTGGGGTCCTCTCCCTAATAAAATCCATAGGTTATCATCACTTGAGTGTTTAGATTTGAGTTCCAATTTCCTTTTTGGTTCAATCCCTCCTAAAGTTTCAACAATGGTGAAGATTCAAACACTTGTGTTGGATGATAATTTCTTCAATGATACAGTCCACGTGTTTGATTTTACGTCTAACTTAACAAGTTTGAGCTTGAAGAACAACAAGTTGAAGCAAGGTCCATTAGATTTCAGTAGTTTAACACATTTGAAAGTGTTGGATTTGAGTGGAAACAGATTGTATTCACACTTACCAACAATTCCAAAAGGTTTGATTATGGTTTCCCTCAATAGAAACTCCTTCAATGGTGAAATCCCAACACAATATACCCTTTTAACACACCTTCAACACCTTGATATCTCATTCAATAGCCTCATCCGTATACCTCCAGCTTCACTTTTCTCATTTCCAAACATCAGTTCCTTGAATTTGGCATCAAATATGTTGAGTGGATCACTTGGATACTACAATCTAACATGTGGGAACAACCTTGAGTTTGTTGATATATCAGACAATAGGCTAACAGGGAGTTTACCTTCATGTTTGAACTCTGAATCAGGCAATAAAGTTGTCAACTTCAGTGGCAACTGTTTATCCATTGATCATCATCATCAGCATCCATTATCATATTGCAGAGATGAAGTTCATAAGGATCAAAGCACTCAAAATGCCAATGGCTTAGGTGTTTCAATCAGTCTCATTGTAGGCATAGTTGTTATCATTGTCCTTTTGGGTATTGCCTTTGTAATCATTTGCAGACATTACTGCCATCGACGGATATCAGAGCAACATTTGCTGCACAAATCAGTACATGAAAACTCAGCAACAGGGTTCTCTTCTGAGATACTAAACAATGCAAGTAAGTTCAATAAGCTTAAATTTTTCACTAGGAAAAAATTGGTTTTTCTATGAGAAAATTTTGATGAATATTTTCTTTTTAGGGTACATTTCTGAAACTACTAAGTTAGGGACTCAAAGTCTCCCACCATGTAGATCATTCACTCTAGAAGAGTTAAATCAAGCTACAAACAACTTTGATAACTCTGCTTTTCTGGGTGAAGGTTCATATGGAAAGGTAAAAATATCAAAACCTACAACTTGCAACAAACAATGACCCTGTTCCAGGGACTTAAAACATCGGTTGCAACATGATGTTATGATCATTATTTTGTGATTGCAGCTCTTTCTACCTCTTGTATTCACCACAATTGACCAAAGTAGCATGTATGATTGATCCACCAAAGCCTACAACTTGCAATAAACAATGACCCTTTTACCGAGACTTAAACATCAGTTTCAACATGATGTTATGATCCTTGTTTTGTGATTCCGGCCTTCTCTACCTCTTATATTCATCACAATTGACCAAAGTACGTAAAAGTACCACGGAGGCCCTATATTAAAAGTTAGATTACATTTTGTCATCTCTATTAAAAAAGTGGGCAAATTAGTCCTTGTATATTATATTAAAGAGCAAAATTGATCTTTTCTGTTAAAAATTTTTGAGTGACGGAATAACCAGATATTGGCATATGACATGTTAGGTATACCTTATGCGACGGAATAACCAGATAGTGGCATATGACATGTTAGGTGTACCTTATGCTAATGTATAACAACCAATTCTTAAAGTAGAAATGGATGGAATTTTTAATAAAATGACTAGTTTATTCTTTAATCTAATGTATATAGACTAATTTGTCCATTTTTTGAGTTGAGGGGACAAAATACAATCCGACTCTTGATACAATAGCCTCCATGGTACTTTTACCGACCAAAACAGCATGCATGATTGATTCACCAAAGCCTACAACTTGCAATAAACACTGACCCTTTTTCGGGCACTTAAACATCAGTTACAACATGATGTTATGATCGTTATTTTGTGATTCTAGCTCTTTCTACCTCTTATATTCACCACAATTGACCAATGTAGCACGTATGATTGATTCATTTTCCAGCTTTATAAAGGAAGATTGGAGGGTGGGAGCCAAGTTGCTATAAGGTGCCTGCCAACAACAAAGAAATACTGGATTAGAAACCTCAAACTCAGGCTAGATATGCTTGCAAAGATTCGCCACCCGCATTTGGTTGCCATTCTGGGGCACTGCATTGAAGTTAAACAAGATGACGGCTGTGTCAACAGGGTCTTCCTTGTTTATGAATACATTCCTAATGGGAATTTTCGTTCTTATCTCTCTGGTAATATCCTTTGGAACTCCAAATTCCCTATCTTTAGATTGTTTTATGGTTAAAAAATGTCACAAGTCCCTATAGTCTTTGTAAATTTGGAATTTAATCCCTTTGTTTCTAGGAATTTAGTCTCTCTACTTGAATTTTAAAATTGGAGAAGTTGAGAAACTAAATTTTTGAAAATAAAAGTGCAGGGATTAAATTTTAAATTTGTGAAGAGTACAAGGACCTATGATATATTTTAACCTTGTTTTATTTATTGTCAATACCAATGGTTAAAATATGCCATAAGTCCTTTTACTCTTCTTAAGTTTAGAATTAGTCCTTATATTTTTATTTCTAGAAATTTAATCCATTTACTTCTTGGATTTCAGAACTCAAGTTAAATTATTAATATTGTTAAAATAATTTTTTTAAATTCAAATTTGTTACAACATTTTTTTATAGTTATATTGTTACCAATTAAGTATTTTTTTTAAATGTCGAACCAATAAATTTAACAAAATAATTTTAATACAGTTACCAGTTGGACTTGAATTTTGAAATCTAAAAAGTAGAGTGACACATTGCACTCCCCAAAGAAACATTGCATTGCACTCCCCAAAGAAACATTGCATTCCCGAAAGGTTTCCATGAACCATAAAACAGACAAAAAAGACACCTTAATTCTACTAAAATTTATTGATTTGGATCACACTTTTACATTCATTTGTTATTGTAGAAAACTGTGTTGGAGAGGTTCTGAATTGGTCTGAACGACTGGCGGTTTTAATCGGTGTTTGCAAGGCTGTGCAATTCTTGCATACCGGAGTTATTCCTGGTTTCTTTCACAATAGATTGAAGACCAACAACATCTTGCTCAACGAGCATCGGATGGCGAAACTCAATGACTACGGTCTGTCGATTATCTCCGAAGAAACCAACAACAACTGTAAGGTAAGATTTACCATCCGTTGTTATGTTAACCCTTCAAAATCCTGATTTTATCTCAGTTGATTCATACAATCACTCTTTTATAATTAAAAACTTGTGACCATATTTCTTTCATGCAGGTAAAAGGAGAGGATCCTAAATCATGGTAAGGACTAGGGACTAGTTTCATTTGATCTGCTTATTGGCAGTTTTAAGCAGAGATACTTAGTATTTGAACAATACATTTGCAGGCAAATGACGAGATTAGAGGACGATGTTTACAGCTTTGGCCTCATCTTGTTGGAGACTATGATTGGACCCTCCCTAGCTGCTAAAAAGGAAGGGACTCTACGAGATGAATTGGTATGTTTGAGTGCTTCATGAATGAGCTATTCGTATAATTAGGCTCTTTAATCATTTATGGTTTTGATTGATTCTGGATTGCGTCAATTTAAATGGGGTTGACTTAAGTTTGAAATTTTTTTGGTAAAATATGATTCAAGTTTCAATAACCTTCGTATATCTAGAATTCAATCCTATTTTTTTTTATTTAAAAATGCAAGTTCAGTTGTTAATATTATTAAAATTCTTCTATTAGATTCATGTATATTACAACGTCATTTTATTGGTTACATATATTTACCAACTGAGTATTTTTTCTTATTTCAAAATATCACACCAACCAACAAGTTTAATAAAATAATTTTAACATTGTTAATAATTATACTTGAATTTTTAAATTTAAAAAATAAAGAGACTAAATTTCTAAAAATAAAAGTAAAATTAAATTTAACAAAAAAATTAAATTATTTTGAATTCTAAGTCATTCTTTTTGGGTTCAAATCATTTAGGATTTAAAGCTTGAATTCATCTCATTTCATATTTGCTTATTTGGATGTTTTCGAATTAACGTCTTTTGAGTTTGCTAGTTGAGTTTTTCAGGTGGGATCATTCCGAGTATTTTTCATGCAAATTGAACACTTGAATTCAAGTAATTTCGAGTTAATTTGTTCATCTCATTCCATATTCAGATCATTTATGTTTGCCAAACACTCAAATACGGGTTAACCCGGATTACCTTCTCGATCAATTTTGGATTGAAGTCATTTAGGTTTTGACATTTGAATTCATCTCATTTCATATTCCTAGTTTGGATGTTTTCGAAGTAAGATCTTTTGAGTTTGCTAGTAGGTTTTTTTTCATTCAACACTTGAATTCAAGTAATTTCAAATTACTTGTTCATGCCATTCCATATCCAAGCCATTTAGGTTTGCCAATAAGCTTCCAGATTTCTCATTTGAGTTTGATATTCAAATCCAAGTCAACCCAGATGGCTTGAATAATTTCGAGTTCCAATCATTCCAGATGTGAATTATTCCTGGTTCAAGTTCAAGCTATCAACTTTTTAAGATGATTAGATGAAAACTGACCTCTAGTTGGGAAATGACCAGGCATGTTTAAGCAAGCAGGAAGGGCGAGGAAGGTTGATGAACCCAGTGGTTTCAGCTACAGCCTCACAAGAATCAATATCAATAGTGATTTCAATAACAAATAAGTGCATTTTCCCAGAATTATGGAGCCGCCCATCTTTTGAGGACATTCTTTGGAATTTGCAGTATGCAGCTCAAGTTCAGGACCAGATTGTGAACAAAGATTAAGCTCTGTATAGTTTTATTGCTTTTTCAAAGAATACGTTTCTTCTAATTCTTTGATTTAGGAGGCTGTAACATGTGAATAGAAATAAAAACTATAAAAAATAAATAAATACTCGCATTCAAACTTTAGATTTGGTATTTCCTTTAAGGGTGATTACATAAATCAAAAGCAAGTTTAGTTACATATCTATAACATATAATACATAAATACGAGTTTGAAATGATAATTGAAATTATAATTTGGATCCTTTCTATGACATGGTTTTAAAACTAGATCAGTAGTCAAACTAGTCAGACCATTAATTCGTTGATTCAATCAGTCCGTAGAGTGTGATTAAATAAATCATTAAAAATTTCATAAAAATATTAAAAATAAATTAACAAAAATCAGTTCAACCAATTTTTTAACCCAATTCAACAAGTCTATACCGGTTCACAGTCAATCGGTCTAATATCTCTCTCTAAACTGATATCTTGATACAAAAAATCCAAACCGCCCATCCAGTTCGGTTTTAAACAACATAAATTATGATTTACATTATTCAACTTTGAGTTCACTTTTACTAATATTTCAATCAAATAAAACAAAATTTTACAACTATAAAATTTGATTAGTAGCTAAATTTTTTTAAAAAAAAATTCATGATTAATTTCATTCACTTCAATTATGTTTTGAATTTTTTTACTGTTATAATTTTAATTATCACAATAATTAATATATTTTAATTATATTCAACAAGTTGAATAATATTATATTAATTACATAAAATACAACTATAAATTTTAATAAATTTAAATATAAGTAAAATCACATGCAAGGAGACTAGCTTTAGTTATATGCTCGAGTTTGAACCAGTATATACAATGTTTTCGG
Organism: Gossypium hirsutum; assembly: GCF_007990345.1. NCBI lineage: Eukaryota > Viridiplantae > Streptophyta > Magnoliopsida > Malvales > Malvaceae > Gossypium > Gossypium hirsutum. Next base: position 6,868,744 of record NC_053430.1, on the reverse strand, counting down.
AACCAAACAAGTGGTCAAACCGTTAAAAGTCACCGGTTCACGGTCGAACTAGTTCAAATCAAATAAATTATTAAAAATTCATATATATTAAAAAAAAATTATAAAATCTGGTTCAATTAGTGTTGTATCGGTTCATGGGTCAACCAGTTTTTAGCCTTGTTCCGGACCAATCTACCAGCCAGTTCCTGGTCCAGCCGGTCTGGTTCTGAAAACACTGGGTAAATAGAGGGAAAATCAACGGTTGATAGAAACCGAAAATAGTGTCTTAGAGGATGTGGGGAGGTACTGAAGTGCCAGAAAGTTATAGAAAATTGCATATAGCCAAAATAGCTTATATATTAGGACTATAAGAACGCGAAGAAACATATATCATCTACTATATCCAACATATATTTGCTATTAATTTTTCACTCATCCTATCCTGTGTTAAAAGCCAATTTACAGTAAAGCTAAACAATTGATTCATTTACCTGCAATCAAGAGTTTAGGGCAAACTTGAACTTACAGTCGGTTTCTGTAAATGCCGAGCAGCATTTATATGTCGTAGATGCAATGCAGTCAAAAGCCTTCGCCATGTCTCCATAGATGCATTGCCTATTTGAAACTCAAGAAGCTTTTTCTGGTTCTTGTAATATTCTTCTACCACCTTACTCTGACAAATGCCATAAATATACTTCATCAAAACTTTAGGGGTGAGCAAAAGTTGATTCGAATCAACTTAACCAAGGGTTTTATGTCAAGTCAGTTCGATCAAATCAGTTATGATGATTGGTTAGATAATTAAAGCATAGGATTAGTCGGTTAAATTGATTTTTCAGTTTTTTAAATCAAACTGATCAAATCGACCGACTGCATTGAGCCAAGCATGAGCAAGTCGAGTTCAAATATCTTAATACTTGATTCGAACAATTTACAAGCTTAATCAAGCTTTTTTTATTTATAATAAATTTTGAATATTAAATCACTATTTTGTTATTTAAATAACTGAATCCTTTTGTTATTCAAATATAAAATAATTGTATATGAAGCGAGTTCTAACTCAAGCTCAAACTTGAGCTCAAGTATAGAAATCATGCACACAACCCTAATTCCGACCACCACAGGATCTAATAATTAATTAGACCAAATTCTCCAAACTATGACCCAAATTTTAAATTGGTTATAAGCTTTAAATGTTCTAATTGAATCCTCAAAGTATCATTATCATATCAATTAAGTTCTTCCGTCATCCTAGCTGATTGCTTGTGCTTTAAGTATCTGCTCAAATTTGAAGTGTAGCATATTTAAAACATATGACCAAATTGTAAACACATGTTACCTATTGCATGGACAGCTTGGCACTGACGTGTAAAGAAATATAATATTCCTAACTTTTAACGACATTGTTTTTTAATGCATCACTTAGACCCAAGGTGTCCATGCAGTAGGTACACATGTATCTAAAATTTGCTCTACATGTTTTAAATATGTTTCATGTTATATCTAACCTGACATTTAACACTCATGCTAATGACTAGGCTAATGAAAAGACCTAGATGATATAATATTGATATTTTGAATGCAGTTGGCCCATATATATAAATATAAATACATGCAAACATACATCCAAAACCGTAACTCCAATGCAAAGCGATGTGAGGATTGCAGACCTGTTTGATATAGTCTTGGAGTCTCTCAGTCCATGAAGCTTCTGCAATAGCAATGAAACATTACACAATGGAAGTCAAAAGTATCACAGCAATAAGGAAAAGAACTCACCACCTTGATTGTTCATCATTAAATCTTCAGTGCATTTGAAATTCACTACAAGATCAATCTCAGCAAGTTGATCCAGAATCTCCTACGAGTTATATATATATATATAAAGCTATGAGCAGAATTCATATCTTTAATGCAACAACCAAGAAGTAAACATAACAGATAATTACATAATCACGTGTTCTTTTCGTAGTATTTAGTACTTACAGCTTGAGTCCGTGATCGAGGAATTCCATCCAGAATAAAGCCAGTTTCACCTCTGTAATGCCCATCTTCCAACCTCTTCGACAATAACCCCAATATAATATCCTCGTTAACTAGCTCCCCATGAACAACTGCATTTGCAATCTACAAAAATCATAAAATCAAGTTCAAAATATACTGCGAGAAGCATACACGCAATCAATCCCTATGAATTCAATAAGCATATGTAATAGTAAGCAAATTTTGACGGTAAACACACTAAAATTTTGTCAAAGTATATTTTGCCGTAAAATCAATGTAGAGAAAGAGGGGGAAACTAGTACTTAAATCGTGTAAAAATGATCAATCAAGAAGAAATTGTAAATCTGACAAAATTCATTGATTCTTGCCTTGAGGAAATGAATATAACCTGTTTGTAAAGATTAGAGTTAGGGCTGAGTTCTTGCCGAACAAGGCTCGCCATTGTAATATGGGGAACTTCTAGAAGTTTCGACAACATTACAGCGTACACGCGCTTCTTGGCGCGTGGGCTTCCGATGAACGCCCACTGCACTCCTCTTAGAGGGACGGAGCCATCGGTGTCAGCCACTGGAGTTGAACGAACAAGCTCATCGCGACGAGACTCCTGTTGTGATGGTGGGTAGTAGTACCAGTAGTCGGTGTCAGGTTGCGGCTGCGCAGCACCATGGAATAGGCTATCAGTGAGCTTAAGAAGTCGATAGAGTGGTGGCGCCGCCGTTACAGCTGCCGTGGTAGCGGTGGTAACGGTGGCTAGGTGGCTTAGCTTGTTAATGATCATGGCTTTCGATGGCGGAGAGAAATGGAGGGTTTAGTGTTTTTATTTTCCAGAATGGAGGGTTTAATTCGATCAAACTAAAAACAATCCTTCTACCCCCAAGTTGACCAAATAATTATCTTGAATTATTAAATTATTTGAAAGTATCAAAAATTAAATTTACTAATAATTTAATAAGAATTAGAATTCTAAAATTTTCAATTTAATATTTATTCACTCATTCATTAAATTATTAAATTTTGTTATTAATATAATAAATTTATCCCTTTAGTATTCTATTATTTCAGTTTTAATTACAAACCCTAAGTTAGTAGTTTTTTTCACCAAAAAGTTTCTAGTATGCAACAGTCAAGAGTCAAGAGTCAAGAGTCAAGACCCCATATCAAAACTGTTCATAGGTCAACTACAAAGCCAAAGGCTAACCTTAAAAAACAAAAAAACAAAAATACGAGACCCAAAATTTTGATTTTTTTAATTTAGATCAGGCTTTAAATAATTTTTTTTTCGTAAAATTGAATTTGATGTGACGGTTACCCTTGAAAGCAATGTGACGATGTTTTTCTTTGCACGAAGATGCTAAAGCATGACTTACTTACTATGTATAACAATTATTACTTTAATTGCTTGAGAAAACCTAATAGTTTTGTATAATATTATTATCTTATTTTTTTATATTTTTATTGTTAATTTTCGCTCTCTTCGTACTAATAATATTTTTATTCATATTTATAATTAAAATAATTTAATAAAATGTATTTTTACATAAAATTAAATTTTATTAACCAAATAAAATAATTTAATGTATTTAATAAAATTCGAAATATATTAAATCCAACTTGAATTTTTTTTTAATTCACTTATATTTGAACTCAATTACAAATGTTCCAACATTTAAATAAAGTAAAATTCAACTTGAGTAGACCCAATTCAACTCAAATTATTATTATTTTAAAATTTAAATTTAAATTTATTTAAATTTAATCATAAAAATATATAAATATTAATAAAAATATTTTTAAAATTAAATTGATAGGTTTTTTTAACCTAAAATTAAGTTAACAGCGGATTCCAACCCTTTTTTTTAGCATACCATTTTTCAATATAAAATTAAGTTAATAGATTTTCACAATTAAATCTCAAAATTATATATCAACTTTAATTTAATGTGTAAATGTATATATGAATTTTAATTTGGAGCAATTATACACGTGAAATTATAATTACGATTTAAATCTGTACTTGAAACTCTAATTTTGATTTAATCATACACATTTAAAGAAATAAATCTATTAATTTATTTTTATATTAGATAATTATTTATGTGTGCAATATATAAATATAAAACGATGTTATATTAATAATTGTGTTAATAATTAATAAGAATTGGATCAAATCAAAATTTTAAGTTTAAACTTACATAAAATCAAAATTCATATATACAATTGCACATTAAATTATAATTCATGTATAATTTTGAGATTCATACTTTTTTATATATATATATATCAGATAACATTAGAAAACAAAGGTCGAATAACAAGACTCATGTTATTTAAAGCTTAGTTTGGATGGGCGGTGTATTTATCTCCGGTAAGGTTAAAAATAGAGGTGGCGGTGAGATTAGTTACTGTAGCGGTGAGATTGGATATTCTAGCGGTGAGATTAAAAATAGAGGTGAAGTGTATGTTTGGATTCAAATGCAGGTGTAGCGATGAGATGAAAATAAAAAATGACTTTTAAAGACATTAAAATAAAAATTATATATAATAGAAATTTTTTAAATTATTTAATAAAATATTAATTTCAAAAAATTAAAATCATATTTTTGTTAAAGTTAAATATTTATATATCTTTTGAATAATTAAAAATATATTTATCATAATAAAAAGTTTATATATTATTATATAATAACATAATTATTAATTCCATTACTTCCTATAATTACTAAATATAAATATTTGGTGCAATACTATAATATAATTAACTTTTATGAAGTCCACTATAAAACCATCATAGCTTCTTTTTCTTTACTGGAGCTCCATGCTTCAGTCCAAAACCAAGTGCCTAGTGCGATAAAATCTCTTTCACAGGCAAAAATTAATGTCATCCAAACGAATGACTAAGATGCGTTTCACCATTTTCATGCTTCACTAGAAGTAATCGGGCATCCAAAGGAAGCCTAAGTCTTTGATAAAAGATCCAACTAATATTCTAAACAAGTGTCAACTTTTAATATCATTTTAATACTAAATTAATAATATTTTTTAACTTTTGAGCCAAGTGAAGTTGAGTCTAAGTAAAGAGAATCCTTGGGCAAAAACACAATCTATAGATAAGTCTAAACCCAATGAATTCAACAACTTTTCTAAATTATATATTGTTAGTGTATCAAATACTAATCATTTTTAAAATATTCATTGTTCTTAAATTTTTTATTTTAAATTATATCACCTAATATTTGATCTGTCATTTAATAACTATATTAACCAATTTAGTGATGAAAGGACCTAATTGATATAATTTTAATAGTTCAGGGATATAATTATAATGATTTGATGTTTAATAATCAATTTAAAATAAATGTCATAATTTAGGGATGTTTTGTGCAACTAACTCAATAAAATATGATAAATTAGTAAGGAAACAAGTTAAAAGAATGAAAGCGTATGGATCTTGAAGGAACCTCAAAATATATAATGAAAACTACTCCATTGATAATATATAAGTTAGCCTTGAAATTCCAGACAATGAAAAACAAAATAGAAAGCACTTAGATACCTTTGTTAAGCATTGCCCTAACCCTCATTGGAAGACCATAGAGCCGAATAAATCCGGCAGCATCGGCTTGATTATATATGTCTCCACTCTCAAAGGAGGAGATATCCTCTCTGTACAAGCTATAAGCACTGGTCCGGCCAGTTACAGAAACTGATCCTTTGTATAGCTTCAAAGTCACGGAACCAGTGGTGGTTTCAGTTATCTTCTCCATAAATGCATCCATGGATTCACGAAGTGGGTCGAACCACCTTCCTGCATAAACTAACTCTGCATACTTGAGGGCAAGTGAATCTTTAACTTGAATGGTTTCGCGGTCAAGGGTTAGAGATTCCAGCTCACGAACAGCATTGAATAGGATGGTACCACCAGGAGTTTCGTAGACTCCACGACTCTTCATACCAACGAGCCGATTTTCAACCATGTCAATACGACCAATCCCATGTTTCCCACCAATTTCATTGAGTGTAGCAAGAAGTTCAGCCGGCGAATAAGTTTTTCCATCAAGTGAAACAGGGATGCCTGATTCAATTCCAATTTTCACGTATCTGCAGAAATTGTGCATATTAAAAAGCTGTTAATTTGGGATACGAAACATGTGAAAAATCATTAAGAGGCAGGTAAAACATACTGAGGTTTATCGGGAGCATCTTTCGGGTCAACACTCATCATGTACATATCTTCCTTCGGTTCATTTGCTGGATCCTCCAAGATATCTCCCTTCAATCCCAAGAAAGATAAATATTGGAGAGAGATAAAAGAGAATCACGTTAAGTAAATCAGACAAATAAGACTTAGTTGCCAAACCTCGTGGCTCAAGTGCCATAAGTTCCTGTCTCTGCTGTATATTGATTTCTTTGTCACTGGAACAGGCACATTATGCTTCTTAGCATATTCAATAGCATCTTCTCTCCCTGTAATATCCCATTCTCTCCAAGGAGCCACAACGTTTAATTCCGGATTTAGAGCAAAGAAGGTGAGCTCAAACCGAACCTGGAAGAATAAATATGCTAGTCAATTTATGAAAGTAAAGTCATGTTTGATGAAATAAGAGAGTTATTCATAGCTAAAGCTTTGGTTGAAAGGCATGCCTGATCATTTCCTTTCCCTGTGCAGCCATGAGAAACGGCATCGGCCCCAACCTCTCTAGCAACATCCACCATGGCCTGTCATAATAAGCACATTATCACAAAAGGTAAAGAAAATACATAAAAGAAAATGATGCTAGTATCAAAAGCTTTGCTTGATAGAGTGGAAAGAAAATTAGAGATGAAATATTGAAGGAGAAAAACTGGGTAAAAGTACAATGGAAGCCCTTGTACTAGGAATCAAATTACATTTTGCCTCCTTTACTTAAAACAATGGGCAAAGTAATTCCTGTACATTAGATTAAAGAGCAAATCAAACCTTTTTGTTAAAAATTCCATCCATTTCTACGGTTAAAAACTAACGTAGCTGAAGAAATAACCAATTAGTTACACTTGACGTGCCTCATGTACTCTTATGTAGACATACAGGGACCAGTTTTTAACAATATAAATGGATAGAATTTATAACAGAAGGACTACTTTGCTCTTTAGTCTAACGTATAGGGTCTAATTTACTCATTTTTTGAGTTGAGGGAGCAAAATGCAATCCGACTCCTAATACAAAGGCCTTCGTGATACTTTTACCGAAAAATTGCAATACTAAGGTAGCATGCTATGTAGGCCTCAAAAGAGCTTTATTAGTTACACTTGACGTGCCACATGTACTCTTATGTAGACATACAGGGACCAGTTTTTAACAATATAAATGGATAGAATTTATAACAAAAGGACTACTTTGCCCTTTAGTCTAACGTATAGGGTCTAATTTACTCATTTTTTGAGTTGAGGGAGCAAAATGCAATCCGACTCCTAATAAAAAGGCCTCCGTGGTACTTTTACCGAAAATTTGCAATACTAAGGTAGCATGCTATGTAGGCCTCAAAAGAGCTTTATTAGTGTTGAGCTTGAAAGAATGTATAATTAGCAGAACATAACAAATACACAAATAGTTAGTAACCTTTGCAATAACAGGCCTGGCCATTGAGGTTCCCAACAAGTATTTCCTCTCGTAAATGGCACCAGCTCGCAAGCATGGAAATATATAGTCTTTCACAAATTCCTCCTTTAAGTCCTTAACTACTAACTGGCAAGCCCCGCTTGCCTTGGCCTTTGCTTCCAAACCATCCAATTCTTTTATGCCCTGAAAAAGTTTGAAATGACAAATAAATTTTGCATGTAATAAGATAACATTATAAACTTACACCACATAAAGTAAATTAGACTGTTTAGCAAACTTGTTTACTCCCACATACTTGGCCAACATCGGCAGTGAAGCAAACAACCTCACAACCATAATTCTCCCTGCAAAAGAAAAATACTTAAGTCATAGGTTTCATAAATAAGCATGTACAAAAGATCAACGAAAATTAAAATATTGAATTCGAGTTAACCATCATCTAGAAGCTACTCATTTAAGGATACATGCTTCAAGAATTACGACGTAAAATGGAAAGCATTAGTAGATATAACCTAAAACAGGTTAACTACCTTAGCCATGGAACAATAACAGAAGTATCTAAGCCGCCACTGTAGGCCAAAACAACTTTGTTTAATTTGCCTCGAAGCCCTCCACCCTTTGTAACTGTGGAAACATCCGTCCCTGAGTTGCTGGAAAGAACAGCTTGAATACCTGCAAGTTTGCAATGAAAATGCAGATGTAATTGAAACAGCTTAAAACTAAAATAGAGTAGTGAAAAATAACTCAAAAGATGCTAATGAAATGGGGGCAAAGCAAATATGCAGACGAATAATGCAACAAGAGAGACTTATATAGAAAAGAAAAATGGAAGGAATTCTTCCAAAGGTTTCTGCTTGTTAACTATAGTTAAAAAAAGGTTAAAGTACCTGGGAGTCCCTGTATTATAGGGATTGGATCAAATAAATTCCTCTATTATTAAATGGATCAATTTAGTCCCTATACTATTAAAAAGAATCAAATAAGTCCAAATTGTAACAAAGTCAACATTTATTCTATAAAAAATGTTTTGAAAATTATTATTTTCAATTGCAGTTCAATTCCAAACAAAAGATTTTATTTATAGAATGATAAAACTTTAAAAATATTAACTCTGTTAAACAATAAATGATATTTTTTTAAACAATAAATGTTAACTCCATTCCAATTTGGTCTTGTTTGATTCTTTTTAATGGTAAAGGGACTAAATTGAGCTATTTAATAATAGAGGGACTAATATGATTAAATCCCAATAATACAAGGACCTCCGAGGCACATTCTCCTTAAAAAAAGTAATAATAAACAATAATGTAGAGTTCAAGCTAGAATTGGCAAAACTGTGGCAGTGAAATGAACTAAAGCCATAATGATGGTACATCCCACAGTAAACTAAAACTGTCATAAGGACAAGGGAAGGGATCACTTACACCTTTCAGTAACTTCTTACGCAATTGATAATTTAACAATCCAACCATCATGTTTCATGCACTATTGATGCAGATAATACATGTCAAGTTTGGTACAAATTAAAATTTTCTAACAATTCGTTTTACCTTAAAGAACAATATTTACCATATATTTTTTAAAACACTTATTGCAATATAAAGGTAACTGTTCAAGAAAAAGTGCTTTACTAAGCTTGGCTACCATGCATCTTCACATAATCGGTGCCTTGGACATTCTTGTGTATCCTTTATATAATATGATCAATCAATCAGAAAATCTTAACAAAAAATAAATTATTCTAGTCTCAATTTCTCATTGAATTAGTATCAGGTTTTTAAGTACTTCATAGAATAACTAATCACAAAATCCTTTCTTATTTTCAAGTTATTTGAAATATGTTTCCTGCAGATAGGACAAACAAAAAAACAACATAGAATACATAAACTGTTAAAAAATGGAGCAATGTTGGCCCTCACCTTGATTCTTAGGTGTTAGAGTCATACACACATTGTTGCTTACAATAGCATTACCATGAAGCGAACTAGATTTTCCACTTAACTGCCAACAAAATTTCCAAAAAGAACACATATTGAACTGCAAATTGTAGAGCCGAATACAAACAAATAAAGAAAATTTTGATAATACCATTTAGTAGAGAGGTCAGAGGTGGACTGTACGGGTGGCCAAGGCCCGCCAAATTTTGAGAAATTTTCATTTTTCACTTGAAAATTTTAATTAGACCCAAATTTTGAAAATTCTTATTATACATTTCTTTTTAAAAAATTTTAATTAAACCCCAAATTTTTTTTATTTTTTTCATAAATCTCCTAAAATTTTTGAAATTTTTACTAGGCCCCATAACTTTAGTCCCAAGATATGCCACTGACTTAGTACAAATTACCTCATGGAAAGTGGATAACTTCCTAGAACAGATCAAATTATCGGAATGTAACAATGTATCTGCAAAATGCAAGAACCAAACGTAACATCAGCTTATAAAATCATACGAAAATACTAAAAAAAAATCCCAAAAACTCCACCAAAAATGAAGCGATAATCAGAAAATTGGAACTGTAAAGAAGAATCACTTCTTTTGGGACCGTAACATGCAAGATTAATGGACGAAGAGAGTGAAATGGCTTTGAACTGAGCCATTTTTTTTTTCTTTCACTGAAATTGAAAAGAGAAACAGGCAGGAAGAAACAAAGGGGAATTGCTAGGGTTTTTGATTTTAAAGATAATCGGTGGTAATACACGTGGCTTTATTTTATTGGATAAGAGGTTATCATGTGTCAGATTCTCAGTAAAGGTCATTGACTCAGTTTAAAGCCCTTTTCGATGTAATTTTAAGGTTAAAACATCGTCAAGTCCCTCCACTGTTTCTATATTTGGAATTTAATCCTTCCTTTTATTTTCAGAAATTTAATATCTGTTTTGAATTTATTTTTTTATTTTTAATGTTTAAAATTTTTATGCTAAATTCATAGATGTGAGTTGTGACATTAAAATAAAAAGTAACTTGATAGTTGTGTAACAAAAAGAATGATATTATAAAAAATATGAATTTAGTAGAAAGATATTGTTAATAGTTTAATTTGAATTTTTAAATTTAAAAGGTAAAAAGGGATTTCAAATATGCCATGGGTCTCCAACTCCTTAAAAATTTAGAATTTAGTCATTATATTTTTATTTCTATAAATTTAGTCTCTTTACTTTTTAAATTTCAAAATTTAAATCTAATTGTTAGCATTATTTTTTCAATTATTGGTGTGTCAACTTGAAATAAAAAAAAACCACTTCATAGCAAATTGCAAAATAACTAAAAACAAATGCCATTGTAATGAACTTGAAATTAACAAAATAATTTCAACAATATGAATAGTTGAATTTGAATTTTGAAATCTGAGAAGTAGAGGAACTAAATTTTTAGAAATAAAAGTAAAATGACTAAAATTCAAATATACAAAAAGCATATTAACTTTTTTCATATTTTAACTTTCTTAAATTTTAATTACTTTTTAAAAGTACTTTTGGAATCATAAGTAATACTAAAAAGATAATTTTTTATGTTTTGTTTTTGGAAATTCACTTTTATTTATAATACGGTATATTTTATTTAATATTTATATTAGGTATATAATTAGGCTTAATTCAGCAGGAAGCCCTAAAACTATTTATTTTGTTTGAGTTAAGTACTTAAACTAGTTTTTGATCAATTCGGTTATTTAAACTTTGTTCCGTTATTGAAGTTGGGCCTTGTCGTTAGAGCCGTTAAAAAAAATATTTACCAATCAGATTTTGCCACAACATCATTTTATTAAAATATAATTAAAAATTAATTTTATATTAATATTGGTTTTTTTTATGGCATAGGCGTGCTAGGAGTTTAAACAGAGATTGAGGTTTAAAGAATTACGGAATCTTCAAAAAAAGGGCACTATTTGTGGCGCGGTTTAGGGTTTTTAGGGAAAGGGAAGAGGGAAAGGGACAGCGGGGGAAGGGGGCGGACGAGAGGATATTAATGTCAATATCAATATAACAGAAATGAATAAAGCTTAGGCATCCGGTTGGACCAAAAATAATTTAGGTACTTAATTCAAATAAAGGCAATAGTTTAAGGACCACTTATTGAATTAAGTTATATAATTATATTCCTATTGAATTTTATTTCAAATAGATAACATTACTGTTAAATTTACAATCATTATATTTTAATAATATTTAAAATATAAGTTATATATTGAAATTAGATTTTACAAATAGTTAAAATTAATGTCTTACAAATATTTAAAGTTTATATTTCATATATTAAAATATTAATAATGAATTACAATAAATTATTTTTTTATATTCTTACTAAAATATCACAATATTAATGAATTTGAAGATTGTTTAAATTTATATTTTTACTTTGTAACATAATGTCCAAAATGAACATTTTATTTCTCAAAATTACTTTTTTTTACTGCAATAGTCAACAATATTAAACACTTAAAATTTAAATTAAACTTTTCAAAAATACTTTTCATGAACATTTTTTACATCACTTTCGAAAAGCAATGAAAAACTAATCCTAAGTAGATTTTAATCAATTTTAAGCTCTTAAGTTGTTGGCTATTTGATAAATATGTATTAAATAATTGATATAATTCATATATTTTAAAAATTTTAATAAAATTATAAATAATATTAGTAAAAAATTATATTAAAATATTTGATAAATAATACTTTAAAAAATATATAATATTAAAACAAATTTCAAAGAGGAATAAAATACTTTTAAATATATATTTAAACTAATATTTTTAATAATAATATAAGACGTGGGCATGAATGACCATAAGTAAAAGTTAGTTTCAATATAATTTTAACATTTTTAAGTAAAATATTTTTTTAATAATAAAACGAATTTAATTAGAAAATCTAATAGTAAAAAGAAGAGATTTATTAACTCGTTATTTAGTTCGAAAAAGTGAAATGACGAAATTTATAAAAATAATTCAATAGGCTATACTCCCTAATTCTATTTAGTGTTTAACCTTTTTATTTGTAGTAGTTTGAGATTGACTCTGGAGATTGGAAGTATTAAATTCTTGCATTAATAACATCTTGTAAGCAAAGGTTTTGATACTTATAACTTCAATACCTTGTAGAAAAATTTTCGTAAAAATTTGACTAAGTATTGACACCTTTAATGCATGTATTAATTCTTCATAAATGGGATTCGATATCATACTCTTCTAGATAGTTTTGGAGATAGGGGTGAGTAAAATCCAATTCGATTTGAAAATTTGATAAAAAATTCAAATTTTGAATTAAATAGTTCAAGTTATTTGAGTTAATCAAGTTATTCAGATCAATTCGAATAAAAAATTAAGTTTTTTGGTTTAACTCGAATATGAATTACACAATTCGAGTTATCCGAAAATCTGAATAAGAAAAGACAAAACTACTCCATTTTGATAAATGTTTACTTTTTTAAAAGTTAAAATTCAAAAAAATTAAATTAAAAGGCAAAATCATTATATTGTTCATGTAGTTGAATAATCTTGTACTTAGTCTACTAGTTAAATAATCGGTCCATCTAAACGCAATATTAAGTATAAATAATAGGATTCGTTAACTCGACTCGATTCGAAAAAAATTCAAATTGAGTTCAGTTGCTAAAATAGGATTTGTCAACTTGACTAACTCGTAAAATTTTTACTCGATTCAACTCGACTCGATCAAATACTCACCCCTAATTGGGGTTACTTACTTGCCATATATTGATACGTAAGGCTAGTTATCAATATCATGCCCTTTAAAAAGTGCTATTAGACACTGTTTTAGGGGTTTCAATACCCACATGTAAGGTATTGATACTTGACTTAAAAATTGCTTGGAAACATCTTTAAAGGACTATGAAGTACTAAAAAACATTCCTAATTTGTTTAAGACATTCTAGAAACTTATTTTTTTTAGCTTTATAATACTTAAAAATATAAAGGAGATAGGTTCAATTGTTGTAAATTTAGTTTGTTATTTTAGAACACTTTTAAATTTGATGCTAACACGTCATTCTAGTATGTTGTATGGTCACGCTACTTAGACCACCTATTAAAATATAAAATATCAAAACACATATAAAACACTTAGAAAGTAATGTATTTAAGGTTTAAGGTTCTACATTTATCTTTTAACTAGGGGGAAACTGAGATGTTGAAAGGATATAAGCGTAATGAATAGAAGTCGATACCACCCACACAATTGTAAAATCATAAGAAGTCATTTTGTAACATCCCAAAATAGGGCCTAGTCGGAATAGTAGTTTTGGGACCACAAATACGACATCAAAATATTTATTTTATAATTATTATGAGACTTAGAATATGAGAATATGCATGTGTTAAAGTTTCATGAAGAAATTCTTTGAGTAAGGTGTCCAATTAGAAATCGGAGACTAAATTGAATAAATTGCCAAACTTGGATTCTAGAAGCAATTTGTATGAAATTGCTTTAGATTATAAATTAGAAGGTCTCAAAGAGCAATTTGCCCAATTTTTAAGTTTTTAGAGAAAAATGGGCTTGCATGGATGAAATTTCAAAAAAGGGCTTAAGGGCATTTTGGTCATTTGGCATGTTAATGAAATAAAATGGGAAAAAGAAGGCAAAAATCAGCCATTCTTCTCCCTTGTCCAACCGAAATTCCCGAGCCACCATAACTAGGGTTTCCAAACTTTTCAACCTCAATAAACCCGAGGAACAAATTCCGAAGGTTGATCAAGGTAAACGAAAGGTTTCGAGTGAAATTAGGGCATGTTAGACCTTATTAAAAGTTACAAGTGAAAGTGGGCATTTGAGGGTGACAAAAGGCTTGGAAAATAGCCTATTAGGGTCCACACGGTTGGGTACACAGGCGTGTGCCTAGGCCGTGTGTGACACACGGGTCACACCCACGGGCATGTGACATGGTCGTGCATCCCCTGCATCAAAAATTGTAAGTCTGTTAAATTAACACAGGCTAGACACACAGGCGTGTGTCCTGGCCGTGTGAATTTAATAGAATGCTCGAGTATTAACACGGGCTAAGGGCACGGGCGTGTCCCAAGCCACACGGGCGTGTGTGACCACATTGCCCCATCACATGGGCGGGTAATATTTCAAAGTAAGGGAAAATTTTTCTAAGGTGCCCAAAGTTCATCAAATGTTCTCGGTTTCGTCCCGCATTGTCTCTAGATGCGTTATAGGCCTCGAAGGCCCACTTTAAAGAATAAGATGAATATGTTTGAAAAGTTTTAATTTTCAGACGAATTTCGGTGGCCCAACTTAGTGTATTGAAGAATATGTAATCTCGGTTGTCGAAACCATTTTTAATTTTTTTTGGAAAAATAGGGATCGACTTTAAAAAACGAAATGTGGTGTCGCCACCGATCTTTTTCAAGGTGTAATCAGATCACCGTGAGATTGATCATTTTAATAAAACATTTGATTTATTAAAACAATAATTTTAGGTCTGTGAAAATCGAGAAAAAGGGTTCGGGGGTTGGTTACGGACGAGGAAGGGTTAGCACCCTCATAACGCCCAAAATTGGTACCAATTGATTATTTAACGCCCTATTGTTGAAAATTTGAAGGAAAAAAAATGCTAAAATACGATTTCTTTAAAAATGCGTGAACAACTCGAATTAGATTTTAAGATTCACTCATTCCAAAGGAATAAAATACCACATCCAGCACGTTAGGACAAAATATTTTAAGCCTCTAAAAATTGAGGTCACCTCATGACTTCCAAAATGCAACGAAAAGGGTATTCAATCATTTGGTCCGACGAAAAAATGAAACCCATCATGTTAGGGCACGATTTCTCGAATTTCCAAACATAGGACATTGCCTTGTTTTAAAATTTAGAAAACATGAATAAAATTTTAAATGAATATTTGACTATTTTGAGCAAGCAGAAAATCGAAACCCAGCACGTTAGGGCACGATTTCCCAAATTTCCAAACGCCAAACATTACATTTGTTTTGGAAGTTTTTTAGATAAACAATTGCAAAATCGGCTCAAAGTATATTCATTTGGTTCACATGGATAAATAGTGAGAAAATACAAATGATTAGGATACATGCAAAAGCGACATACAATATATTATAAAAAATACCAATATTCACATTTGAAGGCTAATGAATTAAAAGCAAATTTAAAGAAGTTCCAAGCAAATTAACACAGACAACATGTGGCAAGTTTTAAAACTAACAAACAAATAAATGATATAGAAGAAATGCAATTTGGAATTATCAATATGCAAACAAACAAACATATATAAAAATTTGAAAGTAGCATACATGAAAGTTCGAGATAGATAAAAAATAATAAATAAAAATCATATATGAAATAATAATATTTAAATGAAATTTCAAAATACATAATGTATATATAAAGAAAAGTAAGTAACATATAACATAGTATTTGTCAATCTAAATAAATAATATACATGAAATGAAAATTTTATATATAAAAACAAAGATACTAGTATATAAAAGTATTTAAAATAAATAAAATATACCATTTAAAATAGGGTCCTTAGAAGAAGATATACATACATAAAATAATATAAAATCAATAATATATATACATATAAAAAAATAAAAAATCAAAGGAAATATTTACGTAAAATAATAGGAAATCAATAATGTATACTTAGAGTAAAAATAATTTAGTATAAGTTACGTATATACATGTATAATGGTATTGAATTGAACATCTATAGATAATCTAGGAATACATGAAAGAAAATTCAAAACGAATAAATTGCAAAATACAACGAATAAAAAAAAAGAAATAATAATGAGAACAATGCAAAATTAATGATCGAAATGAACATTAGCACAAAAGTAGGGGACTAAATGTGCAAATCCCCCACTCATAGCCAAAACATGCGGACAAACATCCCTTTCCTTTATTAAAACCTGTTTAAAAATTTTTACTTCGAAAAAAAACAAATAAACATTCTAACTTTTATTTTTTGTTTAAAAAAACCTAAATGCTTTATGCTTTCCATCTCCCTCACTCTCCCTTTACTCTTCAGCCGAAAGGCTAATGCCCAAGCTCTCCATTCGCAACTAGCGAAGGTTCTCCTATGGTAACTCCGGTGAGCTGCCTCCCCTTTCTCTTATTACTTATATACAGTAGATAAAAAAATCAAAGAAAATGGAAATAAAATTGAAAGAAAATGAAATTTTAAATCACCTCAAACAAATATGGTTGCTATATCTTTCTGTATGTGTTTGATATTATCTCTATCTTCAATTTTTCTAAAAAAAGAAGGTCCAAAAAACCAGCCCTTTACAATGAAAATTTTGGAGGCTTTATAGCCGAATATAAATAGTTTTTCTGCTGTTTTCTTGCTCAAATCGCAGGTCGTGGAGACGTGAACGGACATGGGCGAGCAACAAACGAGCTGGGGGTCATGCCTGATATGCCGACGTGTGTGGTGGAGAGGCGCTGAACGTGGGGGTTGCGGCGTGGGTAACCTAGGGATTCCTAGGTTAGCTAGCTGTTTAATGTAATTGGGCTGACAATTAGGCCTAGAATTTTGGGTCAATGTATTGAGCCTGTTTAATTTGGGCCAAAGCTGTATTTTGGGTCGGCATTTAAACTTAGGCTTCAAAATCTATATTGGACTGTTTTTTTTTTTTTTTGGTTTTTACAGAAGTTTAAAAGCCCGGGCGAAATGGGCTTTCTACAGCTGCCCCTCTTTGCTCATTGTCGTGTAACGAGAATGGGCAAAGACTTTAAAAGGACCAATTTTACCCGGTCTTGCTGAATCTCAACTTCTTTGGTGCACCTCTTCTTCAAGTAGCCTTGCACCAACTTCAGGAAGGTAAGGTTTGTGACTTTAACCTGCTCCACTGCAATTTCAAAGAGATAATATCGGTGGCTAAGATCTGCTCCATAGCCAATACATGAGATAAGACTCACCATCTTCAATCTGCTCCATAACCGATACATGGAGATAAGATCTGTAATTTTCAGTCTACTTCCTTGCTACCTCAGGAAGATAATGCTTGTATCTTCAACCTGCTCTCTTGTTACCTCAGAGAGATAAGGCTGGTGGCTAAAATCTGCTCCATAGCCGATACATGAAGAAAAGATTCACCATTTTTGATCTGCTCCATAGCCGATACATGGAGATAAGACCTGTAATTTTCAGTCTACTTCCTTGCTACCTCAGGAAGATAAGAACCTGCTCTCTTGCTACCTCAGAGAGATAAGGCTGGTGGCTGATGGCTGAAATCTACTCCATAACCGATACATGAAGAAAAGATTCGCCATTTTCGATCTGCTCCATAGCCGATACATGGAGATAAGACCTGTAATTTTAAGTCTGCTTCCTTGCTACCTCAGGAAGATAAGACTTGTATCTTCAACCTGCTCTCTCGCTACCTCAGAGAGATAAGGCTGGTGGCTAAAATCTGCTCCATAGCCGATACATAAAGATAAGATTCGCCATTTTCGATCTCCTCCATAGCCGATACATGGAGACAAGACCTGTAATTTTCAGTCTGCTTCTTTGCTACCTTAGGAATATAAGACTTGTATCTTCAACCTGCTCCCTTGCTACCTCAGAGAGATAAGGCTGGTAGCTGAAATCTGCTCTATAGCCGATACAAGGAGATAAGATTCGCCATTTTCAATCTGCTTCATGTCGGTACATGGAGATAAGACCTGTAATTTCCAGTCTGCTTCCTTGCTACCTCAGGAAGATAAGACTTGTATCTTCAACCTGCTCTCTTGCTACCTCAGAGAAATAAGGCTGGTGGCTAAAATTTGCTTCATAGCCGATACATGGAGATAAGATTCGCCTTTTTTGATCTGCTCCATAGTCGATACATGGAGATAAAATCTGTGAATTTAGCTTGTTACCCTACTGCTCAGGGGGATAAGACTTGCTGTCCTTACCGATGCCACTGTACTATCCTCTGAGGAACATGATCTGTGAAATTGGTTTCATATATCTATGCTTATGCCAAATAATTAGGATGCTATGATCGAAATGAATCAAATGCTCCTAACTAGATGTGTTATTATATGAATGCAGAAATGTTATGTGAATTGTTTCTTTTTTTTAAATCTTAAAGTGTCATCACTCGTTATTCATCAGAGTTTTATCACTGTCATATGCCTTCCTGCTCGACTAGTATTTCCAATGAAAAACCACAGAAATAACCCATTTTGCTCAATAGGCTTGCCCCACTTTAGTTTCAAAGTCTCTTTCACTATAAGGTTTGTACCATCTTCAAACCCCCCTTGTCACCTAGAAACGTTCATCAACTCGGTCTATTACACCACTCTCCGAGTATTATGACCAGATGTATACGCCCAACATTTGCATTAATGAGGAATATCATGATCACCTCTTATGCTTTGGTCATAATATCTTGTTTTCTTATACAATCAATATTTTTGACTGAAAATTTGAAGAGATAATCCAAATTTGGACACAAATATTCCACCCCTAAGTTGGGTAAGTTATAATCAAAAGTCTTGTTTCAGGTTCTTGTACCATTTAGAAACTTCCAGAGTAATATACAAAACATTTTTTGTAAAAGTATTATTAGTCCATTAATCGTTGTTTCAATACAAGCGCTTGAGCATAAAAATAAGATAGACAAAACTGAAATTTATTAGAAACAAGATTCAAGAAGAATGGATTAATCAATGAAGCAAATATTGCCAGAGTACAAAAAATAGATAACGGGGAACAAAAATAAGTACCCTAGATATCGCAGCCTAAGCTCCTCCGTATGAACTCCACGAGGACCATTTTGAGCTTACCATGTGCCTAAGAGATCTAGCGTATTCTGTCGATGCCCCAAGACATGCGTACTTCCTCTTCATTAGTTCCAACATAGCAAGACTACCACTTGCCCTATCTTTGGTCGAAATTTGAATTGCCCTTTTTGGGTTTTCAATTTAAAACCCATTTGGTCTCAAGGCGCCCTTTACGGGTTTTCACCTCGGTCTCTTCCTTTTTTTTTCTTTTTTTTTGCGCCATTTACGAGTTTTCACCTTTTAAGCGAAGTACTTCTTGACTGAGTCCGAATGTACTGGGTTGGGCAGGCTCCTACCATCCATCTCAATTAACATCAGTGCTCCTCCAGAAAAAGCTTTCTTTACCACATAAGGTCATTCCCAGTTTGGCATCCACTTCCCTCTAAAATCTTTCTGTAAATGGAGGATCCTTTTTAATATCAAGTCTCCTTCATAGAATACTCTGAGGCGAACCTTTTTGTTGTACGCGCGCATCATTCGCTTCTGATACATTTGACCATGACGGATAGCGTTCAACCTCTTTTCTTCAATCAAGTTCAGCTGATCATACCAGGCTGGATCCATTCGGCTTCATCAAGCTTCAACTCTGATAAAACCTGGAGAGAAGGAATCTCAACTTCAATGGGCAAAACTGTCTCCATCCCATAAACCAATGAGTAAGGTATTACCCCGGTAGAAGTTCTGACAGATGTTCGATAGGCATAAAGGGCAAATGGTAATTTTTCATACCAATCCTTGTAAGTCTCAGTCATTTTCCCATGATTTTCTTGATATTCTTATTGGCTGCCTCAACCGCACAATTCATTTTTGGGCAATATGGTGACGAGTTGTGGTGCTTAATTTTGAACTGCCTATAGACCTCAACTATCACGCTGTTATTCAAATTCAACGCGTTGTTAGATATGATCCTTTCTGTCATGCCATATCGACATATGATCTCCTTCTTCAAGAACTTGTTGACTTCCGACTTTGTGACATTGGCATATGAAGCAACCTCTACCCACTTGGTAAAGTAATCGATGACCACAAAGATGAATCGATGTCCGTTAAAAGCCTTCGGCAAAATTGACCCAATGACGTCCATGCCCCACATTGAGAAAGGCCAGGGAGAAGTCATAACATGAAGAGGTAAAGGAGGCGCATGGATCTTATCTCCATAAATTTGACACTTATGACATTTCTTGGCGTAACTGATGCAATCTCCTTCCATTGTGGACCAGTAATACCCGAACCTCATGATTTGCCTAGCCATTGTGAATCCATTGGCATGTGTCTTGCAGACACCCTCATGGACTTCTTCCAAGATTTTCTTAGCTTCATTAGCGTCAACACATCTTAACAGTACCTGATCTTTCCTCCTTTTATACAAAATCTCCCCGTCTATGAAATAATCACTGGCCAGCCTCCTCAATGTTCTCTTATCATTTTCTGTTGCCTGATCAGGGTATTCACAATTCTTCACATATCATAGAATATCATGATACCAAGGACAATCGTTTCTCTCCTCTTCTTCGTCGATATTGCAGCAATGAGCTAGAGCCTCACAAATACTCATCTAAATCGGCTTCATATCCTCCTGTTTATTTACTCTGATAAATGAAGCTAACGTAGCCAAGGCATCAGCAATCTGGTTTTCATCCCGCGGAAGATAATAGAAAGTGATATCATCAAACACCCTAATTAAATCCAGAATTAGCTCTCGATAGTTGATCAACTTTGGGTCTCTTGTTTCCCATTCACCTTTGAGTTGATAGATCACCAGTGTAAAATTCCCATACACCTCCAGTACTTTGATTTTACACTCGATGGCTGCACAGATTCCCATGATACATGCTTCGTACTCTTCCATATTGTTCGTGCAATCAAAATCCAATTTACAAGTGAATAGATAATGATCTCTATTTGGGGATATCAGGACTGCCCCAATTCCATTACCAACAGCGTTTGACGGCCCGTCAAAATTAAGTTTCCAAGAATGATCTTCTGGAATGTCTTCTTCAGTAGTTGCCACATACATTAGATCTTCGTTAGAGAAATCAAAATTCAAAGGCTTGTAATCTTCTAAAGCTCTACTGGCTAGAAAGTCTGCTATTGTACTCCCTTTCATAACCTTCTGATTCACATAAACTATGTCGAATTCAGAAAGCAGGATTTGCCATTGGGTCATTCTTCCACTTAAAGTAGTCGACTCCATCATGTACTTTAGAGGGTCCAGTTTCGAGATTGACCAAGTCGTATGGTATAACATGTACTGTCTCAATATCCGAGTAGTCCAAATCAAAGCACAACATAGTTTTTCAATTGGCGAGTATTTCGTCTCACACTCAGTGAATTTCTTACTGAGGTAATATATCGCATTTTCTTTCTTTCCTGTTTCATCGTGTTGTCCGAGCACACATTCCATTGAATTGTCAAATACTGTCAAATACAATATCAATAATACTAGGGGATTGGACAAATATTGTTTAACCTTGTCAAAGGTTCTCTGGCACTCATCATCCCACACGCTTGGGTTGTGTTTCTTGAGAAAATGAAATATGAGGTCACATTTCTCAGTTAGTTGCGAAATAAACCGGGCGATGTAATTTAGTCTTCCTAAAAAACCTCAAACTTCCTTCTGAGTGCGCGGCGGAGGCAATTTTTGTATAGCATTGACTTTGTCGGGGTCGACCTCAATTCCCTTTTCGTTGACTATGAAACCAAGCAGCTTTCCTGACTTAGCTCCAAAAGTACATTTTTGTTGGATTGAGCTTTAGCTGAAACTTCCTCAACCTCAGGAACAATTTCCTCAAAACCTGTATTTGCTCCTTTTCTATTTGGGATTTTGCGATCATATCATCGACGTAGACCTCAATTTTTATGTGCATCATGTCGTGAAGCAAGGTTACCATGGCTCTTTGATACGTTGCTCCCGCATTCTTCAACCCAAATAACATCACCCTATAGCAAAAAGTCCCCCATAAGGTTATGAATGTGGTCTTTTTCATGTTTTCAGGATGCATCTTTATCTGATTGTACCTAAAGAAACCATCCATAAAGGAGAACAGTGAATAATCTGCTGTGTTGTCCACTAAAGTGTCGATATGAGGTAGGAGGTAGTTGTCCTTGGGGCTAGCCTTGTTTAAGTCCCTATAATCTACACACATCCTCATTTTTCCATCTTTGTTAAGGACGGGGACAACATTGGCTACCCATTCTGAATAATTAACAACTTGCAAAAACCCAACATCAAATTACTTCCGGACCTCTTTTCTTATTTTTACTGCAACATCGGGTCTCATCCCTCGAAGCTTTTGTTGAACAGGCTTGCATTCTTCTTTTATGGAGACGCGATGCACCGCAATATCAGTGCTTAACCTAGGCATGTCCTGATACGACCACGCGAAGATATATTTGAACTCTTGCAGTAAATCAATGAGGTCCCGTCTTGTTTCTTCAGTTATGCAAGTTTCAATGTTCACCTCTTTCCCTTCTTCCAAGGTCACATTCTCGATTGTCTCTTTATGGAGTAGAATCCATTTCTCTTCCTACTCTACCATCCTTAACAAATCAGGAGGTAAGCTACAGTCTTCATCATCTTCAAAATCCTAAGATCCTTCTAGATACATGTCTCACTCAAAAGGGAACTCTGAGTCCATAACAACGTCACTCATGTCATTGATATCTAAAGACCTATTATTGACATGAATGGATAGCTAAGAAAAATAAAAGAATATAAGAATAGCGTATTTGTATGGCATGATTAAATATCAAATGCAAGAAAAGAATATTTACTCAGAATAGGACATAAAAGCGTATTTGTATTAAAATAAAAATGTTTTGAACACGAGCCTATTTCACAAAAGATTCTTTTCGTTTCTAGGCTTTAAAACAAAAAGTGTGTTTTGAACATTACTCTGTATTTGCTCTAAAAACTACAGGAATTTCTTCCACAGTCCAGTTGTTCAGAACACTTCCAGGCTCATAAGAGCGAATACTTGCCAAGTTTCTTTCCATCACCTTCACATCAGTTATGACGTTGATTTTCAGACTTCCTATCAAATCTTCGGCCATTCCTTCACTTGTTGTCTTCGGCTCAGGATAGATGATTCCTCCTGACACAAATGTATTAGAAATATGGGGAAAAGTTATTGATTCTCACTTGACCTCTGCCCGACTCAATCGTGCTCTTCGTCTCTTCTGTTTCATTTCCATCTCCCTTCTTTTCTGCTTTGCATCTGGCCTATACCCTAAACCAAAACGATCTTGCTTGTCAGCCAAAATTGGCACTTCAACCCGTCCATGTAAATATTTCCCAAGTCCTCTACCAGGCAACGCCCCTTTTCCAACTGTAAGTTGCAAGCCCATCCTCGTGGCCTCGGATATTTTTGCCCTAGGGATCCTCTTTCCTTCGATGATAGAAGTTACATTGACAAATTCTAATGACCGAAAGGAACACTCAACTGCTTCATCATTATATTCTATATACAGTGCACTACTGGTAACGGATGCAATAATGTCTTCCTCCGCATTTATCGTTATCAACCAGCCCTCTGTCACCAACTTTAGCTTTTGGTGCAACGATGACGGTATTGCCTTCGCCGAATGAATCCAAGGCCTCTCTAACAAGTAATTATAAGAAGGCGTAATATCCATCACAAGAAAATCTACCTCGTATGTGTTTGGTCTGATTAGCAAAGATACCTCAATCCTTCCCATCACTTTCCTCTCGGTGCCATCAAATGCCCTCATTATATTCTGGCATGTCTTCATATGAGAGCTGTCTATTGGCAACCTATTCAATGTGGACAAGGGCAAAACATTCAACGTTAATCCATTATCAATTAATACCCCCGGAAATGTATACCCTTTGTAGCGAGTGGTAATGTGTAAAGCCTTGGTGGATCCCAAACCCCCTGGTGGTATTTCATCATCACTAAATGAGATAAAGTTATCAGCGCTTATGTTATTGACAAGACGATCTAGCTTGTTCACCGAAATGTCTTCAGCGACATAGGTTTCGTTCAACACCTTCATCAACGCATTTCGTTGTACCATCGAACTTTGGAGCAGAGCTAATACTGATGTGCGTGTTGGCTGTTTGTGTAACTGTTCCACAACACTATACTCGCTGTGTTTTAGGAATTTCAAAATTTTTTTACCTTCATCCTCAGTTACCGGTTCATTAACCAGTGGTTTTGTCCCCTCTTCCCCCTATTCAAACATCACAGATTTCCCTTTTACAGGTTCAGCTTTCGTATCTGGCATGCTGACCAGACTCCCCTCTCCTGATGATGTCACATTACAGTTATAATTCCAAGACACCATTTTCCTATCCTTATAAGGAAAAGTCACGGGTTTCTGAATCAAAACTCTTGGCCCTATTCTTGCTCCAGATTCATTGATTCTCGGTCGTGAAATGATCACCACTGGGTGGTTGACCTCACAGACCCTTTCTATCAGCCCCTCCTCCGAGGTGCATACATCTTCCTTCTCAGCAAATTCAAAGAACTCCAGCTCTTTGTTATCCATTAGACCTTACACCAGGGCTCTGAATTCATTGCATGTTTCAATCTCATGGTCCTCCTCTCCATGAAACTTACAATAATTCCTTGCTTCTCGGGATTTGCTCCCAAAATCTCGCATGATTAAACTTCTCTCCACCATCTTCTTCAAAACCTCCCTCATCGGGGTTTTCACTTCTGCCATATCCAACTTAATTCTCCTCTCCATATTCTCGACTATCGCGTTTACCTTATGATCAGTATGGTTGGGTAACGGATTTCCTATACCAAGTGCATCATCAAATTTCACAACACCCATTTTGATGAGTCTTTCGACTACCTTTTTAAAAAAGGTGCAGTTCTCTATCGAGTGTTCCACGATTCCCGCATGATATTCACATTGGGTACTTGCATCGTACCACTTGGGGAATGGGGGTTGCAACGGTCTTAAGTAAAACGGGGATACAACATGTGCATCGAACATACTTTTGTACAGCTCTCGATATGTTATTGGAATGAGAGTAAATTGGGCTCTTGCCTTGACGAAGCTTGCTGGCCCGTGGCTACCGTTTTCGGCTGGTTTACCATAATTGGTTTCATATAACCCATGCTTACATTACTGACTTCATTTTCTCTCTTTTTTGGGGCCGACCTCCTAATGCTTTCCCCAGCCTCTATCTTTCCACACCTTATTGCATTCTCTATCATTTCACCGGACATCAATATGTCCGCGAAACTCTTAGTCGCACTCCCCAGTATGTGATTAATAAAAGGTGCCTTCAAGGTATTAATGAAAAGCATGGTTGTTTCTTTTTCCAACAATGGTAGTTGGACTTGTGTAGCAACCTCCCTCCATCTCTGAGTGTATTGCCTGGAACTTTCATTTGACTTTTTCTCTATGTTCTGTAACGTGATTCTGTCAGGCGCTATATCTGTCACATGGCCATACTGCTTAATGAAAACCTGTTCTAAGTCTTTCCACGATTTAACTTGGCTACGATTCAATTGATTGTACCATTTGGCCGCAGCTCCAAACAAACTGTCTTGGAAACAATGAATCAATAACTGATCATTATTGACATGTCCAGTCATCCTCCGACAAAACATTGTAATATGAGCCTCAGGGAAACTGGTTTCATTGTATTTCTCAAACTCCGGTATTTTGAACTTCGGAGGGAGTACCAAATCCGAGACTAGGCTCAATTCATTAGCATTCATTTCGCAATGATAATCAGCGCTTTCCAACGCCTTGAATTTCTCCTCCAATCACTTGTATCAGTCTTCTAGCTGTTTTGGAAATTCTGCTCCTACCTTTCTTACTTCTGTGACCTCATCGAAGTCAGAGACTGTAGGATTTTCCCGATGGCCTTCGGGGTTAGAACACGAGCCCGTCAAGACATTTATCAGTGTCGAAGTACCAGTCTGATATTGGGGTTTGATACTGACAGACACCCTTTGCGGAGGTATTGGGGTATTTGTTAGGGTGAAACCCGAAGATTAAGCAAGAATCCTGCTATCATCCTCAGCATTGATCATGGGACTCTTCCCCTTTTCCAGCCTTCCAACTAATAGTTGAGTCGATTCGTTCATCATACTCTTCTGAGATTCCAGCATTTGATCTTTCATATCTTGCTGGATCTTAGCTAATTGCTCTTGCATTTGCGCTTGCATCTGTTCCTACATTTCTTTCTGCATTTGCTCAAAATTTTCCAACCTTTGATCCATAGCTTTGGTCTTTTTTCGTGTGTAATATTAATGTTTCAGGGTAACTATAATACAATTTTCAATTAATTAAGGTTCTTTTTGTGAAATTTAATGCACATGATACAATAAAATGCAAATGCATGAGATGAATCTACAACTAAAGAGACGTCGATTCTGATTCAATTCCATTTAAAAAACTTTATTAGAAAGCAAAATCCTTTACATAAAACAGATCATATATACGGCTTAGCCCTAATGCTCAAAGTTTTAACTTTCTTAGGAAGGCAAACTAGCTCACGACCCCGGTCCGACTCTAACTCATACTTCACACGTAGCACATCAGTCTAAACCGCTAAGGTCTGTAAATGATCAGCTACTTCTTGTATCTGAGCTACGGCCTCACCCATGATATAATCTCTTTCCCTGACTTGGTCTTGCGATCGACGGAACTGTTCCTTCCACTGCTCATTGTTCGACTCAAGGAATTCAATTCGGAGCTCACATTTCCGTAGCATAGTCTCAAGTTCTTCCATTTTTCCTTTCAAATCCTCGATCCTGTTCAGGCTAGCCCTTAATTCAATGTCGGAGTTACGACCACGATACTGATGCAGTGCCTTCTCTAAATCCGCTACCCGAGTTACCACATTTTTTTCTCATCTTGGCCTTCAACCAAGCTCTTTTTTAAAGAATTTTCATGTGCTCGAGCATCATGGAACCTCTTCTCTCACTGATCTGTTCTAGCATTTTCCTCTTGAATTTCCTGTCACCGCTGTTCTGACATTTTCCACAATCCGACAGTTATCATCGACATACGCAGTTTCTTGTAATCAGTTTTCAAATTGTCCAGGTCTTCCTCAACCCTTCTTTTCCCTTTCCTTAACTTTTAGCCTCGAGTTTCTGAACATTGACATCCAAACTCAAATGCATATTTTCTTTCTCCAACTGTTCTATCTTTTTTCCTAACTTCGCATTTCTCTCTTCAAAGTCTCGTTTTACAATTTCAAGCTCGGAGGGGATTACTTGCAAATATTCTTCCATCGCACGAACATCCTCCAAACTCGACTCAAGGATATTATCATTAACTATTTTACTCAACCACCCCTTGTATTCAGGAGTCGTCATTGATCCAGTAACCAATCTCTTTATCCGGCGCATCTGTTTCCAAGCATCAAAAATCTCTCGAACTTTCTTCTTATAATTGTTCTCCCTATACGAGAACTCACTCTAGGCTAATCCATGTGTCATCGGTATAAATTGCCTTGACCTGTATTGTCCTAAAACGAGCAAATGAGCATACCCAATAGCTCCCTAAATTCTAGGCAGAGGTACCCAGTCAAAACTTCCATACCAATAAAGAATCTCATCAGGAACAAACTAAGAAGCTCTCCACTCAATGTCCTTTTCCTGAAGATTTCGGAGGAGCGCGATCTAATTTTCTTCTGATATGTCATCTCTCCTGGACATGGCTGTTATTTCCTTTAACAAGGAGTAACTCTCAGAGAAAACCCGATAAGAAACCTTATCCACCTTCTAGAAATGGTTGTGGAACCAAGCCAGCAACAATTACTTACACCCTATGAATATTCCTTCACTTGCACTCCGACATGCACTCAAAGATCTGAATGTCTCAACTAGAATTGCCAGCACCGGTGTGACTCCTTTGTCAAGTCGATCAAAGAAATCGACAACTGCTTCATCTATATGCCTTAAAGCTTTGGGGAAAATCACCAAACCATAGATACTCGAGGCGAAGGTGTCAGCTTTCTTCTTTATGTCCGGATGTGCTATAATCAAGTCCCTCAAACACACCCATGGAATGCATTTACCAATACTTTTCTACTGAATTTGGGCTGTAACCCAATGTTCACTCATCCTGGTGATACTTATTAATTTCTTTACAAAAGCTGGGGCACTAACAGCGTTGGAATAAACTTTGTCAACTTGAACCTTTGGACAATGAAGCAAAGCTGTATGTTCCTCCACAATAGGCCTCAAGTCTACCTTCCCAAAGGTGAAACAATTATATGCCGGGTTCCAGAACTGAGCCATAGCCCGAAACAAGTACTTGTCCACCTTGACGTCAAGCAAGTAGGGTAAGTCGCCATAATTTTAATAGAACAACTGCCTCGCCTTATCATCCCAGCTGGCCCATATATCCCTCAACTCTTGAAGCACATTTTGGGTCACATTGATACGAGTGAAGTTCCCCAATTTCAATGTATACCCCTCAGCCAAGCTATCCTTTTTCTCAAGTTGCATCTTCTCTGACCACATACGGACAGCCGCATTATCTTTCACTTTATCAGGGAATTCGCTCTCCATAACCAGCTTTTTAATTTAGTAACCGAACAGAAATCGACACCTCTTTAATATGAAATGACATGCAAATATAACCACAACAAAACACAACAAGTTAGTATCGAAAAAATAAAAAATCAAAGCAAATAGAAAATAATCAAACACCTAACTGGGTAATCGCTAAGTTTCAACATAGCTCTACTTAGGGCGGGCTCCTAGAGTTCACTATATGTGGCTCGATTATAAGAAAATGGTACTTGAACCAGCAGATTCCTCAACCCTCACCCATTATAGGCTCATGTGGATCGAGTTCAATTCAGGGGAATACATTTCCCTATGCCCATGCAGATGTGAAAACCTCACGAAGACATAGGTACGAATGTATCCCGGAAGCAGTCTACTAGCCATGCGGAGGTGAAAACCTCACGAAGGCATAGTCTCTCACTCCCACTTAAGAGGTGCGACCACAACGGTCATGCAAGATGATGCGAGGGGATATAAAAAAACTTAAAATGCAAAACACGAACAAAAAAACCATAAAAACCCATGAAATGCAATAAAAGCATCGTATGTTAAAATTCAAATTTTAAATTTCTGACAAAAGGACAGAAAATAATCAACTTTACAGCTTAACTCTCTTATTGGTCCCCAATGGAGTCGCAAAGCTGTTGAAACTATTTTTAATTTTTTTTTGGAAAAACGGGGATCGACTTTAAAAACGAATTGTGGAGTCGCCACCAACCTTTTTCGATGTGTAATCGGATCACCTTGAATTGATCATTTTTATAAAACATTTGATTTATTAAAATAATAATTTTAGGTCTGTGAAAATTGAGAAAAAGGGTTCGGGAGTCGGTTATGCACGAGGAAGGGTTAGCACCCTCATAACGCCCAAAATGCACGAAAAGGGTATTCAATCATTTGGTCCGACAAAAAAACGAAACCCAGCACATTACAGCACGGTTTCTCGAGTTTCTAAACATTGAACATTGCCTTGTTTTAAAATTTTAAAAACATGAATAAAATTTTAAAGGAATATTTGACTATTTTGGGCAAGTAGAAAATCGAAACCCAGCACATTAGGGCATGATTTCCCAAATTTCCAAACGCCAAACATTACCTTTGTTTTGAAATTTTTTAGATAAACAATTGCAAAACCGACTCAAAGTATATTCATTCGGTTCACTTTAGAGTTGAGGTAGTAATATGACATGGATAAATAATGAAAAAATACAAAGGATTAGGATACATGCAAAAACGACATACCATATATTATAAAAAATACCAATATTCACATTTGAAGGCTAATGAATTAAAAGCAAATTTAAAGAAGTTCCAAGCAAATTAACACAGACAACATGTGGCAAGTTTTAAAACTAACAAACAAATAAATGATATAGAAGAAATGCAATTTGGAATTATCAATATGCAAACAAACAAACATATATAAAAATCTTAAAGTAGCATAGATGAAAGTTCGAGATAGATAAAAAATAATAAAATAAAAATCATATATGACATAATAATATTTAAATGAAATTTCAAAATACATAATGTATATATAAAGAAAAGTAAGTAACATATAACATAGTATTTGTCAATCTAAATAAATAATATACATTAAATGAAAATTTTATATATAAAAACAAAGATACTACTATATGAAAGTATTTAAAATAAATAAAATATACCATTTAAAATAGGGTCCTTAGAAGAAGATATACATACATAAAATAATATAAAATCAATAATATATATACATATAAAAAAAATAAAAAATTAAAGGAAATATTTACGTAAAATAATAGGAAATCAATAATGTATACTTAGAGTAAAAATAATTTAGTATAAGTTACGTATATACATGTATAATGGTATTGAATTGAGCATCTATAGATAATCTAGGAATACATGAAAGAAAATTCAAAACGAATAAATCGCAAAATACAACGAATAAAAAAAAGAAATAATAATGAGAATAATGCAAAATTAATGATCGAAATGAACATTAGCACAAAAGTGGGGGACTAAATGTGCAAATCCCCCACTCATAGCCAAAACATGCGGACAAACTTCCCGTCCCCCCAAAAATGCTGCTCCATTTTATTAAAACCTGTTTAAAAATTTTTACTTTGACAAAAAACAAATAAACATTCTGACTTTTATTTTTTGTTTAAAAAAACCTAAATGCTTTATGCTTTCCATCTCCCTCACTCTCCCTTTACTCTTCAGCCGAAAGGCTAATGCCCAAGCTCTCCGTTCGCAACTAGCGAAGGTTCTCCTACGGTAACTCCGGTGAGCTGCCTCCCCTTTCTCTTATTACTTATATACAGTAGATAAAAAAATCAAAGAAAATGGAAATAAAATTGAAAGAAAAATGAAAATTTAAATCACCTCAAACAAATATGGTTGCTATATCTTTCTGTATGTGCTTAATATTATCTCTATCTTCAATTTTTCTCAAAAAAAAGTCCAAAAAATAGCCCTTTACAATGAAAAATTTGAAGGCTTTATAGCCGAATACAAGTAGTTTTCCTATTGTTTTCTTGCTCAAATCGCAGGTCGTGGAGACGTGAAAGGACGTGGGCGAGCAACGAACGAGCTAAGGGTCGTGCTTGATATGCCGACTGTGTGGTGGAGAGGCACTAAACGTGGGGGTTGCGGCGTGGGTAACCTAGGGATTCCTAGGTTAGCTGACTGTTTAATGTAATTGGGCTGACAATCAGGCCTGGAATTTTGGGTCAATGTATTGAGCCTGTTTAATTTTGGCCAAAGCTATATTTTGGGCCGGCATTAAAACTTGGGCTTCAAAATCTATATTGGACTGTTATTTTTATTTTGGTTTTTACAGAAGTTTAAAAGCCCGGGCGAAATAGGCCTTCTACATTGGTAACGCCTCGAACCCTATCTCGGCGTCGGATACGGGTTAGGGGTGTTACACATTTACTTATTCATTCTTCACTTTTACACATTGTTACACTTTTTGTATAGGCCCAAATCTGCCCAGGGCCCAACAACCAGAATAAAACCAAATATTAAACCAAAAATCCATAAAAATAAAAACAAATTAATAGTCCATCAAAGTCCAAACTATATAGCCCCAAAACCCAAAACATTACAAACCCAAAATTAATACTAACCCTAGCCCAAGATTATACGGCCCAAAAAATTAAAACAACAAAAACCCTAGGGTTTCTTTCGCTTGCGCCGCAGCTAAGCCCCAGCCTTCAACACCGTACGAACGCCACGCATGCCTCCGTACGCCTTACGCCAAGTACCAGCACACGCCCAGTACCCAATACCTGCAAACGAACAAGAGAAGGACAACAAAAAGCAAGAAAATATTGTATTTTTATTTTTATTTTTCTTTTAGATTTCGGCTATAAAGCCAAAAAAGAATGTATTGATCTTTTTCTAGGCACACTTTATATAGATATTGAATAGAAAATTCAAAGGTAATTTTTGAGAAGGCGATTTTCGTTTTAAATCTTCTTAATATTCTATTAATTATTTTATTTATTTCCTTCATTTTTTTTCATCGTTTACGTTGAAAAAGAAAAGAGAAAGGTGATGATACCTTGCGAATAAGCTGTCCAATCTCCTTTGCTTCGTCGAAATCGAAGTCTACAGGGGATTTCAAGGCTCAAAAACCAGCCCTTTGTGGCCCCGAAATCGCCGACTGCCATTCTTAGTGGTGGATCGGTGTATAAAAATCAAGGGTTGAAGGCTTGCTAGTTGAGAATAAAGGGGGCTAGGGTTGATTCGGCTGAAGGAGGCTGGTTTCAGTCTTTTTAACAAACCAAAAACGGTGCCGTTTTGAGCCTGTTTTAGTGGCTCCAAAACGGTGCTGTATTGGCTATACCAGGCCCGATCTGATTCTTTGCCCCTAGGACCCGCGTGTTTTTACGGTGAGGGGATATTTACACGATGGGTCCTTCCTTTTCGCATGTGTATTCAATCGCGCCTTGTTCGTTTTGTTTCTTTTTTTTTTCAATTTGGTTTTGTAAGTTGTGTTTATTTGCAATTGGGTCCGCGCCTCAACAAGGATCTGGAATAATTCCAGCTTTAGTCCTTGCGCATTTGTACATATTGCGCGCCGGTCCCTATTTTGGTTTCTTTTATTTATAAATTATCCCTTTCATTTTTAAGTTTATTTTATTAAGCTTTCTATTTGAAATACTTATTATTTTAAAATTCATTTAATATTTTTATCTATTTTATTAACTTTGCTTTGTTTTTTTATTTATATTATTATTTTGAAGTTGGTTTTATCATATTATATATGCAATGTCTCATTTAGATATTTTTGTGTATATTCGTACATATATTATTTTAATGGTTAAATCATTGTTTTAAAATTTATTTTTTGTTTATAAAATCATTATTTTGAAAGTCATTATATCCTATTCTTTTAATATATTAGATGGTATCCCATTTAAATGTTTTTATATATCTGTACATATATAGCCAAATTAATTTAATATTGTATGCATTTTCATGTTATTTTTTTATAAATAATTATTTCTAAATTTATATGATTTGTAAATCTATTATGTGTATGGTTTGTCTCCTAAGATTATATTTCATTGTATATTTTTATTATCTTTTCATATTTTATCTCCTTTGTTGCATGTAAATTGTCAATTTTAAACCAATATTCTTTAACACTTTATATACTATTTGATTTTAAAATATTTATTTTATAACACAGATTATAATAATTACGTATATATCTCTAGTTTGTTTTTTTTACAAATAGTTTCAAATTCATCAATTCATTAATTCATATATCGTATAAATTATGGGTTCATTAGATCGTCATTGTTTTAGAATTGACTTATACTACATTGACTCCTAATTTCCATATTGTTTTGTGCATTTTATGTTAATGGTTTCTATATTATACTATATACATTGTCGTTGCATATTATTTATTCATTGTTTTGTATTGTTATATCAATTATTCTCCATGATTGAAATTGGGTTATATTTTTTGGTTAGTTAAATTTAATTATGTATTTTGCTAGTCGATTGAATAAGGCTATATTACCTTCATTCATCAAGTCTTGTATCTTATGTGTGTATATTATCCCATGATCATTGTTTTCCTTGTGGTTTATGAATGTCGTTTCATAATGTCCAACTCTTTAAAAATAATTATTCCATTTTATTTCAAGTCAAATTAATGCGTTTTAAGCTGGTTTTACAATTATTCATTTGAAAATTCCTTAAAACGAAGGCAATGTTTGATGTTTGGAAATTCGAGAAATTGTGTCCTATCGTGCTGGGTTTTGATTTCCTGTTTGCTCAAAATAATCGAATATTCCTTTAGAATTTCACTCGCGTTTCCCAAATTTTAAAACAAGGCTATATTCAATGTTTGAAAATTCGGGGAATCGTGCCCTATCGTGCTGGGTTTTGATTTCCTATTTGTTCAAAATAACCAAATATTCCTTTTGAATTTCACTCTGGTTTTCTAAATTCTAAAGCAAGTCAATGTTCAATGTTTGGAAATTCGAGGAATTGTGCCCTACCATGCTGGGTTCCGGTTTTCGTTGGACTAAATAATTGGGCATCCTTTTGTAATTTTCAATGTATAAACTTTTGGAAGTTAAAAATTTATCGTGTTTTCGAAGGTATAAAGGATCGTGTCCTATCGTGCTGGATGTGATGCTGTATTCCTTTGAAATAAGAGGATTTTGACGACCAACTTAAGCCATTCAAATGTTTTAAAAGGAATCATATTTAAAAAATAGCTTTAAATCTTAGACATAAGGACAGTACTTAATCAATTTGGTACTAATTTTGGGCGTAGTGAGGGTGCTAATCCTTTCTCATACGTAACCGGCTCCCGAATCCATTTTCTCAAATTTACGTAGGCCAAAATCGATTTAAATAAAACAAAGTATTTTATTAGGTGACCTAGTCACACCTAAATAAAAAGATTGGTGGCGACTCCATTTTCGTTTTTTTTAAGTCGATCCCCTTTTTTTTTAAATTTAAAAATGGTTTCGACACTTTTAATAGGACAACTTAGACCATTTATGCCATGAGCATACATACGGATTCCTCGCGAATAACCCCTTTCAAGAATTCTCTGGCTTCGATAGTGGTTTCCACTTATTAACCGTCACTTTAAACTCCAACTATCACACCCCATCCAAGATGACCTAGGGCACGTCACAGTGTCGCTCTACCTAGGCCTATAAAGCCAACCTACTACGTCACTTGCCTTTGATCCACCAATAATGGCTTGACATATGGCACATTGGGGGCAAGAGATTAATAGTATATAAGGCTCAATGAACGTGGGCAAATGGCATCTCTCTCTCTATATATATATACATATACATAATTTTTTGGACAAATTACATCTAAAGTTACTAAACTAATTATGTTTACGTTTTGGTCACTCAACTTAAAAAAGTTACAAAATGGTCACTAAATCATTTGAAAGTTTTCATTTAAGTCATAGTATTGTTAAGATCATTATTGTATGGCATTATCTCTTTGTACTATCTGCATCAATCGAAAGCTCTCGTTCCCTTTCTCTTTTATAGTTTAATTTTTTCTCTCCATAAAAGAGCTTTAAACGTCACGAATTTACAAGCCAACATCCAAACAACTTTTTTTTTCTAATCTCTGACGTTCATCGTCAAATTGACTTGGATCTAAGGTATGTTCTACTTATTGATGGGTATTGATCCACCAAAGCGATCGTCGAATCACCTCTTAGAACTCGCTAGTCAGACTTAAAAAAAACTTAACAACTTAGTGTTGGAAAAATATAGACATCACATATATAATAAGAATAATTACATGCTAATATTTACTATCATAAATGTTAGCCTAAATCAAAAGTGATTTAATTTGGTTAAGATTTATTTAGCTTCAATTATTAAATAAAGTAAGGGCCAAATATATGTTGATACTCTTGTAACTAATTTCTAATTGATGATGAGCTAATTATAAATTAAGATCAATGTGCAAAAGTTATATATAAGGATTATGATTCTCAAATCACACATATGTAACTTTTTTGACATCTTATATTTAAAAAAAAAATAGATCCACATTCTCTAAAATACTTGTGCCTTAATTTGGAAGATCAAAACCAAAAGATTTGAAGTTTTCAAGATATTAATGGATTTATCTACGTTTCTGCATCTAGTTTTGTTCTTAATGATCTAACATGACAGATATTGGTTTACGGTTCCAAATTTTATATTAGATTTTTATGGTTATGACACGTAACTTAAATAAAATTTTTTGACTAGTTTAGTAGCTTAAATATAAACTTTCGAATAGTTCAATAACTACTTTGTAACATTTTAAAATTAAGTGACCAAAATATAACTTACTACTAATTTAATGACTTTGGGTGTAGTTTATATTATACTTTTTTTTAAAGAAAAAAACATATTTACTTAATTGGGATAAAAGAAAAACTTAAGTTTCATATTGAATATTGAAACTAAAATCAAATACTTGTACAAGACAAAGAAAAACTTATGTATCAAATTGTAAAGAGCCAAGAACCAAATTAGAAAAAATGTATCAAACTGAACATTAAAACCAAACTTTATACACCAAATTGTTTATTAACCCTTTCGATTATAGGCTTTGACTCAAAACAAAACAACGATAACGACAAGTTTTATAATAAAAAAGAAAAGGGAATCTCTTCAAATCTAGCAGCTGTTTCTTCAACCCTTTAATTCTTTGTACTTCATCACTCACACTCCATTTTCACCAAATCCAATCCCAATTTCAATTTCGATTGAAACCCAGATTTTTAATACCCCATATTTATTCATGGGCGGTAAGTTTAACTCCTTTTTCTCGTTTCTCAATTTCTTAGCTTTTTATTTTTTTTACCCATTACTATCGTTAATATTTATGTGTGTTGATTATAGAGTTTAAGGTAACTAAATCCCCATTGTTCTGGAAATTGTTAAATCAGGTAATTTTCCTTCTTCTTCAAGTTTATGGCTGGCTGCTAATCCGAGTAAGAGATGGGGCGAGCTTTTCTTTCTTTGTTACACTCCATTTTGGCTCACTCTCTGTTTGGGCATCGTTGTTCCTTTCAAACTTTACGAGGTTTGTAATTATTACTCTTTGTTTGATTTGCTTTTCTTCGAGTTTATTGTTAGTCGATATTTTCTATGACAATGATGGATTATTTTATCTGAAATGTCATTTTTTATACTAATGAATCTTAGGATTTTTCATGCCAAATAATTTTGCCTTCATGTTACAACCAAATGAATTGATTACTGTACTCGAACTCGGTCTGTATCGGATATAGTTAGCTTTTTCTAAAAATTTTCATGTATTTGGAGCATCCTGGAGGTCATATCTCAGGCATAAAATGGCGGATTTTGGCATTAAGTTGGGAGGCTAACTTATTTTTTTTATTTAAATTTTAAGGGTTTGAATGAGAATTTTAAAAAATCCGGGTAAGTCTAATTAAAACTTTCGAAATTTGTGGACGTTTAATGAAAACTTATAAATGTTTTTGAAGAGTTGAATTGAAAATTTTAAAATTTTTCCATGGTTTAACGATAATTTTCAAAAATTTTGGGAGCGCCTAATTAAAATTTTCAAAAAAAAGGTACAATTAAAATTTTCAAAAACTTGGGGGCAAGGCTCCCTAGGACTCAATGACCGTCCACCTCTGGTTTCAGACACTCGTACCTTAACAAAAATGAAGAGTTCAAGTAACATAGTGGTTCCTTTCAAACTTGTGCAATTATTACTCTTTCTTTGATTTGAGTTTATAGTTAGTCGATCTTTTCTATGACAATGATGGCTGGTTTTGATCCGAAATGTCATTTATTTACTAATGAATCTGAGGGATTTTTCATGCCAAATAGCTTTGCCTTCATGTTACAATCAAATGAAGTGATTATTGCACTCGAACTTGGGTCTGTATCTGACACGGATATGGTTAGCTTTTCCTAAAAAAAAATTTCATGCGGTCATATTTCATTTCCCCGTATTCGTGTGTCTGATACGAATGACAGCAGTGGTGGATCGTGGTATTAAGTTTTATGGGGGCCCAACTAAAATTTATAAAAAAATTGAGGGTTTTAGTGAGAATTTTCTAAAATTCTGGTAGGCCTAATTAAAACTTTCAAAAGTTTTGGATGTTTGATGAAAATTTCCAAAAAAAAGTTGAAGAGTTGAATTAAGGGGTTTAATGAGAGTTATCAAGAATTTTAGGAGGGCCTAATTAAAATTTTCAAAAAAATTGAGGGTATAATTAAAATTTTCAAAAACTTAGGGGGCAAGGCCCTAGGCCTCAATGACCGTTCACCTCTGGTGACAGACACAAGTTCCTTAACAAAAATGAAGAAAATGAAGAGTCCAAGCAACATAGTTTAGGGAACAATTTGATTGAAAGGAGAGTATGAGTAAATGGAGAAATGCTAGTTGGTTATAGTGTAATTGCTGAATTGGATGATTTTACTGTTGACTTACAGTGGCAGTCATGAACATTCTTCACTTTTGTTTATACTTTTTCTTTTATCGAAGTTAAAATTATTTGTGTATAAATGGCTGTTCTTGAAAGCTCTAATTGATTTTTTTTTTCTCCTTTTTTCTCCATGTTAAAAACTATAAATATGGCTGTTTACAGAACTTTACAGAATTGGAATATTTGCTCCTAGGCTTGGTGTCTGCAATTCCTTCATTTTTGATACCAATGCTAGTTGTTGGGAAGGTAAGCTCTCGAGTCATGCAACCTCTCTCTCTCTCTCTCTCTATATATATATATTTGGTAAAAGTATCATGGAGGCCCATTTAGTAGGAGTTTTGCTCCTTTTACTAAAAAGTGAGCAAATTAGTCCATGTATGTTAGACCAAAAAGCAAATTGGTCATTTCTGTTAAAAGTTTCATCCATTTCTACTATTAAAAATTAGAATGGCTGAAAGAATAACTAGGCAGTTACACGTGACGTGCCATGTGTATCTTATTCTAACCTACATGGACTAGTTTTTAAAAGTAGAAATGGATGGGATTTTTAACACAAGAACCAATTTGCTCTTTGATCTAATGTACAGGGACTAATTTACCCTTTTTTTTTTAGTAAAGGGGGCAAAATCCAATCTGACTCATTGTACAAGAGCCTCCAAGATACTTTTACTTATATATATGTTTCAGTTTGACTTTTTGAAGTCTTTGTCATTGATGTCTGTATAAAAATAAGCTTGTCCATGATGGATGAACTTCCTTTGATGTTGTCTAAGTAAATCATAGCCTAAGCAGATGAACTATCCGTGTTATTTTTGCTTAAATATGGTCAATATGTCCAATTGTTGGCTCTATATGATGTGGTATAGTGACAAATGAATCGTGTAAGTACTAAAAATTTGCCTCGTCTTTGAAAGTCTTGTAAATTTATCCACCAAGTTCAGGTTTCTTCCTTATAGAATGTTGATCTGACACGGAGGGAGTGAATACGACATAGAATCGTGAAGTAGTCCGTTTCATGATGAGGTTCATTGCTTTGATAACTGGCTTGTTTTAAAAGTAAATTGCTTGCCTCTAGGCGTAAATGGATTTCAAGATCCTCATTAGCAGGGTAAGCTTGTCTTGGGTGTTTATAGGGATCTCATGGTTCCATTTCTTGCTGCTTATTTAAGGTGTCTAGCCCTCAAATAAACATGTAAGGATTGTTCTCTCATTTTCTGTGAGAATTTATCTCTTCTGCGCACTTACTCATTAGTGTTGAAGTATAAGAAGCTATCTTAAACTTTGTAACTCTTTAATTGCCCGAATGCAAATTGGAGGGAGCTTCCCCCATCACCCTGTTTTCTTCTAACACACTAAAAATGTTTTTATTTCCTTTTTCAGGCTGACAGCAGCTTGCATTGGAAGGACCGTTATTGGGTTAAGGCAAGTGTTTTACTAGATAATCGTTTCATTACATATTATATGTTTGTAAAACGAATTGTTGATGCGTGGATTATATGTTTAACTGGATCAGATCTTTGCTAATGTGTAGTGTATTGTCGTTAGTTGGTGATGTATTCTAACTTTCAAGGACTACCGAGATACCAAACAATTTGCTCTATATTTTGCATTTAGCCTTTGCTACCTCATATTTCACTTCATTTACTTCTTTGAATGATCACTAGGACAGTTTGCATCATTGTTTAGAACAAGTTTATAGTTTCATGATTACGTGTAGAATACTTTTGTCATGTTCGTCAAATTTCCGTTTTAATTTCCATGCATATTTGTTTCACTAACTTTTAATGATCTCAAGCACGGCCAATTAGTAGAATCTCCTGTGATTTGAGGTTATCTATAGCCTTAACTGTAATTGTTGTCATTGTTGCAGGCCAGTGTCTGGATTGTAATATTTAGTTACGTCGGGAATTATTTTTGGACCCATTATTTCTTCACGGTTTTAGGAGCTTCTTATACCTTCCCATCTTGGAAAATGAACGATGTAAGCTGCAGATAGTAATAATTTATTTCGATTTGCAGTTTACTGATTTTGGTGGTGCAAGTCTACTCGATTAATCCGTTTCTCTTTGCAGGTACCACACACGACTTTCCTTCTCACTCATGTTGTCTTCCTGTTTTACCATGTTACATCAAACATGACACTTCGCAGATTAAGGCACTCTATTGCTAGCTTGCCCGAGAATATTCAGTTGGCTACTGAGGTGGCATGGATTTTGGCCCTTTCTTATTTCATAGCATATCTCGAGACTTTAGCTATTTCTAACGTACGTGGTAATGTGGTTTCTTTCTTTTGGTAAATAGAACTTGAAGCTAACTATATGAGCATTCTGTCAATGTTACCAAGTCTACTGCAAGTCGTATTACTGTCATCATGTTTTCTTTAAGAAACCATTCCATGCAACATGAAAACTTTGGATTTCCATTATTTCTTGTGAATTCTGACATTCTAACGACCCTGCTAAATGGATCTGCATAACGTTTGAAGTGAAACTTTGCTTATGATGATACTTTAATTTGAACGTGTGCAGTTCCCGTACTATGATTTTGTGGATCGTGCGTCTATGTATAAAGTGGGATCTTTATTTTATGCTATATACTTCATCGTGAGCTTCCCGATGTTTCTCAGGTAAGAAACTAAGCCAGCTTTATGTTTATTTGCTTAGAAGAAAGTGTGGAACCATATTCATTGCTTATAAAACGCTTTTGTTTTAGCCTAAGTTGCCCTAACTCTTATTATTTCTTAAAATACCCTTGTCTAACACGTGGATATAGAGATATGGCCTCCAAAAATGTTCCAAATACATGGAAAATCTTGGAAAATCTGACTATACCCGTATATGACTTTCAGACTCGAGTCCAAGTAACATAAGTTTTAACAGTTCCTTTGAGAAATACGGATTGGAATAAAGTACGTCTGCATAGTGGTAAAGGCTTGTTTGCAACCAATATTAGACGGGTAAACTACAATAGAGGCCACCCAACTTTGTTTATTTTTTCTTTTTTGGTCACCCAAATATGAAAAGTTACAAAATAGTCACCCAAC
The DNA here is from genome assembly GCF_007990345.1 of Gossypium hirsutum. Classification (NCBI taxonomy): domain Eukaryota; kingdom Viridiplantae; phylum Streptophyta; class Magnoliopsida; order Malvales; family Malvaceae; genus Gossypium; species Gossypium hirsutum. Next base: position 6,827,401 of record NC_053430.1, on the reverse strand, counting down.
TATTCAATTTTATCTTTTTTGGTCACCAGTTGGCTAATGAAAAAATTGAAACTCCCACAAATCCAAGATAGTTGGGTGACAGAAACAGACAAAATTGAATAGTTGAGTGACCATTTTGTAACTTTTCATAGTTTGAGTGACCGAAAAAGAAATTTACTAATAATTAGGTGACTATTTTGTAACTTTTCATAGTTGGATGACGAAAAAAGAAAAAAACCATAGTTGGGTGACTAGTTTATCCTAGAAGTAATAATGTACCTTTAGGCCGTGCTATAACTTTTCTGCTTATTTATGTCTGCTAGAAAGTTGGTTGTCTTTTATATACATATAGTGTAGTGTTTGTTTCATTTGGGTAATATATTCTAACCTCATTTCACAGGATTGACGAGAAACCCGGTGATCTATGGGACTTACCTCGGGTGGCAGTTGATTCTCTAGGGGCTGCAATGTTAGTCACGATAATACTTGATTTGTGGCGCATCTTCCTTGGACCTATCGTTCCACTAGCCGATGCAAAACAGTGCACTCATCCGGGTCTGCCATGGTTTGCAGGAAGTGCAAATGTAGCTTCACAAAACCAATGTGCGTAATAAGATAACTTGGAATAACTCCTCATCCGAGTAGGGGACAGTGCTCCGGTCCTGGATTTCGTGATTAATGTTGTAATTGTAGCTCAACCTTGTAACCCAAGTTATCGTTGTGGTTTTCCCCGGTGCTCAACAAAAAGTTTCCGGTGACTGGTTGATGCATATTTGGCAATCGCTCGGTTTGGGTTTAGTTTATGAAGCTATCGTGATTTTGTGTTGCTGTTCCGATAGAACTCTTTTAGTCTTTTTAGTTCTTTGAAAACAATGTTAGGTCGTTGTAATGGAAGTTCTGCAAACTTATAAAAGAACTGTTCATCCAAAATCCGACATGGGTTATTAAGATTTTTATTTTTGAAATTAAAGAAAATAAGGGACAAATCTCAAAATTATGTATGAATTTTGATTCAACGTGTAATTTAGTACATGAATTTTAATTGGGTACAATTATACAAATAAAATTTTGATTGTGATTTAAATGTATATACGAAATTTTAATATTGATTTAATTATACACATTCGAATAAATAAATATATCAATTTATTTTTATAATTTGATAATTATAATTATTTGTTTATGCAATATTTAAATATAAAATGATGTTATATTAAAAATTGTGCTAATAATATGTGAGAATTAGACTAAATTAAAATTTTATATATAAAATTATACAAATATCAAAGTTTATGTATAGAATTGCACATTAAACCAAAGTTCAAGTATGATTTTGAGATTTATCTAAAAATAATAATTAATTATTAGAGAATTTTATTGAAATATTGTATCTTTTTCTTTTTTTTTTAAAGAATATTTACCATTCAGCATTATTTATCGACATGTGTTTTCCTTTTCTTTTTTAGCTTTATTTACCCCACTTGATTCAAACAAAGTTGAGATTGAGTGATATGCCAAAGTTTACATGCTCCACATGATTGAATGAACAACAACGATTTCCCCAAAGGTCAGTGTTTCTAGTATTCCTCTACAATGTGCTTTGCAAAACGACTCAGATTGAGATATGAAATAAATGGTTATTATGATTTGCAAACTCGGGATGGTTGTAATTGTCGTGGTTAGCACACATCCCATCTAAATAATTCGCTTTCCATTTTTACAATAAGGTAAAAATTTAATGATAAATTATATCGTGAAATTACAAATATTTTATAATAATATTTACATCTAATACTTGAATAGATTTAATAATGTTTTGGACATACCAATTATGAGAACAACCTTATTTTGATTTGATCCCAAATCAATCAATATACATTTGCGGGAGCAAATTGCTAATATATTTATATTTAATTTATATAATTATTATCATTAAAATAAATGTATATGTATTTATGTCGGTTGAGTCTTAACTTTATTGATATTAGTATTATTGTCGATGCAAAGAATGTGGGTTCGAGTATGCTGTAATATATCATTCTCTTATTTATGAGTTGGAGAGGAACTATAAATAATTCAGTGGACTTAGTAAACTTCGAAGTACTTCATAAGATTAGTAACAACTGCTATTGGCCAATTTTTCATCAAGAGTGGATTAAACATTGACATAAGACAACTTCCTAAGTTTAAGAACAAAAGAAGGTCGAGGCAAAAAAAAATATCATTATTTCATTAAATATTTAAAAAGAAACATATTTAAAAATTTTAACACAAAATATTCATGAAAAAAAACTCAACAATATAAAAAAAAAGAAACTCAATTAGTAAGGGTGTGTTCTCCATTGCTTTTGGAATAAATTTTTTCTAAAAAAAGTGATTTTATCTTAAAAGCAATGAAGAACACATATCATTGGGGCAACTTTTTTAACTTTTGGGATGAGTTTTTTTATAGATAAAAAAGCCGTAAATTTTAGCTTTTTCAGCCAAAAAGCACTTTTGGCTGTTATTTTACCTTTTTAACTTTATTTTTTGACTTAAAATTTGTTTGATGCTATTATTTTGTGCTCTCTTTCTTGGTTATTTAATATGAGTTTTACAAATGTGTTAAAAGCATTAATTAAAAATAAAAAATATTTTTTAAAATAATACAATTGTGTCAATATCTAATTACAAATATTTAATTATTATATTTAAATATTTAAATATAATTTATATATCCTAATTAAATTTAATAAATAATTAATATTAATTACTTAGAAATATTTAAAATTAATATTATATATTAAAATATTAACAATAAGTTATAATAAATTATTTTTTTATATTTTTGCTAAAATATCATAATATTAACTAATTTGAACATTATTTAAATACATATTTGTTACTTTATAATATCATGTCTAAAATGGACATTTATTTCTCAAAAGCACTTTTTGACAACAATATCAAACACTTAAATTTTTCCAAAGCACTTCTCAAAATCACTTCTCAACAACACTCTTCAAAAGCACTTTTCAAAAGTATTGCCAAACTAGCCCTAAATGTCTTTGCAACTAAAATTAAGAAAATTGTGAAGCTGAGAAAATAGTTTGGAATTCAGACTTTTAAGTAATAAAATTCAAAACTAAAATTTTCATTTTTCTTATTTCATGTCTAAGCAATTACTAAAAGGAGAAGGGCTAAGTGTATTAGGCATTCTTTACACAAATTAGTTTGGAATTGTATTTTAGATTGAAAATTCAATTTGAAATGTACTTAAGTTTAAGTACTAATATAAAGTTTTCTTTATAGTTTGGGACATCTTGTGAAATTAATCTAAGAAAGAATAAAAAAATCTTTCAACACGTGTGGACAAACACATGTGGTCGAAATTTGTCTCTTTATTAAAAAATAAAAACTAAACCCTAAATTTATTTGTAAGTTTACATATTTGACGTTCAAATTTAAAAAGTTATAAAATGCTCATCAAATTATTCGAAAGTTTTCATCTAAGTTATTGGGCGATTAAAATTGTCATTGTAGTCTATATGTCATTCTCTGTTCGTATAACTTGCATCAATCTAAAGCTTTTCTTCCATTTCTCTTTTATAGTTCAATTTCCTTTTTTGTCATTGTTAAACCCTTACTTTTTGAATGTACTCCAACCTAAGGATCTACTCCTTGTGGCCAACCTTTCAGTACAACTCTATGGAAAAACCTTTCAAGAGAACTCTTAGACTCTAAGTTGCACAATGGTTGACCTAAGTGTCATTTATGACACCAATTGTGATGTTCGATTCGAAATAATTGACAACATGTCCAATCTCCTCCCTAATCACTTTACTTAAATCTATCATGGCAGCATGATGACACGTGACATCTCAGGATACTAACTTAAAATATATATTAATCACTGTTCCTACATAGTCAAGGATTCCTCTCTCTCCAAAAGCTTTTTGCTAGGTGAACCTCTAACCTCTACCGTAGGTTTCGTCTTGTTTGATTACATTAGTAATAGTTATGAAATAATTTTGAACATTATAAATCTGCGACAAAAAATCTAAATTTTCTTCTTCGATCTTTGTTGCTAACCATTAGATCAACTTGGATCTAAGATATATTCTTCTACTAGTCCATGGGTATTGATCCACCATATTGATTATCAAATCGTTACTTAAGCTTGTTAGTCAAACTTCAAGTGAAAACTTTCAAATAATCCAGTGACTATTTTATAACTTTTTGAAGTTCAATAATCAAAACATAAACTTAGTAATAACTAGTGACATCATTTAAAAAAAAAGGTAAACTACACCCATTGTGACTCTAAAATAAGGTTTGTTCTATTTTGGTGTGTTTAATTTTTTTCTCAATTTAGTCGCTCTAATTAAAATAATTGTTCGAATTAGTCATTGTTGTTAAAAATTTCATTAATTCACTAATAGATTGCTAATATGACACATTAGCCTATTGAATAATTGACACGTGACAATTGTTTTTATCTTTGACTAAAGTTAGGGACTTATTTATAATCTATTGTCACTTCTTTTTCTTTTGTTTTTTTTTTCCCAAAAGAAACTAGTGTATGGATAGTATTGGTCCTGATACTAACTATTAAGTGATCTCTTTGAAGTATGAGCAATCAAATTAGAATTAGCAAGTAATTAACAGCATCCAATGAATCTGCTTAAATATTACAAGCCTGAATTGATTGATCCCAAGCAACTTACAAGGAATTTACTCTACCAACATCATTACTTCAAATCCAAGAAACATAAAGAATCAGGTTTGGCTGCAAAGCAACTGATTGCATTTATAACAAGGGTAAAGATTTATAAGTTGATAGCAATACCTGTAGATAAATGTCTATGGCTTGAGAAAGCTCATCATGGGATTCTCTTGCAGAATCTGGCAGCAGGAGGACTAATGCTGCAAACTTGGAAGTGGTCAGGTAGGAATCAGCTGAGACTTCCACAAGGTACGAGTCAAGTAAGCTAGCAACTTTTCGAAATCCAGCCGGGGATGAGAAACAACTCAGTTCATTCTGAAATGCAGTTACCAGCCTCAGAACCAGGTTCACATCATACATGTAATGTTTCTTTCGTGGTTGGGGGCTTGATCCAGTTGTGAACCAATAAGATTTTCCAAAATGGATTTGCAATGCGTGCTAATCTTTTCCAAGCTCGAAGCCACTCGAAGCATATAGAATAAGTGCTTGCAAGAAAGGGAGTTCCTATCAAGCAATGATCATGACCTCCATGATTCTGCACTTCTCAGTTGGGGTGGCAGTAACAAATCTTGATCTTCGATAACAGAAGAGGAACTTGGTTATTGTAACATGATCAAAATGTTGGCATATCATCAATTTGATTACCTTATCAATCAAATCAATATTCAAAAACAGAAGAAAAAGATTTTTTTTTCCTTAGCTTCCTTTTGAAATAAAAAATTCATATGGAAAAAAAAGAAAAAGAAAAAGAAGCAGGTGCAGACGACAGAGAGAAGTAAAGGAAAAAAAATGTACTAATTAGAAGGGCCTAACTTTAGTCAAAAGTAAAAAATTACCACGTGACAATCACTTAATTGACTAATCTGACCAAAATAGAATAAATCTTATTTTAGAGTGACCATGGGTGTAGTTTAACCAATGAAAAAAGATAAGCAGAGAGATATTTGATAGTATCTTTCTTATCCCTTACAAAAATCTACTGAGTTTCAGTCACTCAAACTCAGTTCACTCAATATCCAGCTACTGAATCATCTCTCCCTTTAAACCCTTTCTTCATAAAAATGCAAAAAACTTTAGGGTTTTAGTTCTCCATTGTTTTCGTAACCTAAGATAAACCAGATTCGATTTGGGTTTTAGGGAGGTTTATCACTTACTTTCACGCCACTCAACCCCCACCCCCCCAAACGAAAATGGCTGCTTCCACTGCTCTCTCTCTTTGTCCGTACATACTCTCTCGCCGGCCAACCCCAAGAAAGCGTCGCTTTTCTTGCTCCGTCGGCTCCACTACTCCTATAGGTACCCTTTCTGTTTTTGTATTTACTTGGCCTCGATGCATTACATCTATATAGTCTTTTATATTGTTTTAGAATTCTGTTTGATTGCGGAGAAAGTGAAGTATAAACGAGATTATGAAGCTTTTCTGTTTTTTGTTTGTTTTAAGCTGAAGGGGGGGTGTTTAGACTGGTTTTTGCTGATGTTTTAAGTTATGAAATAAGGAGAAATGGAGGGATTTGAAGTTGATTGGATAATTCTTTGTATAGGTATAGAAACGAAGGATAGAGAAATAACTACGGGCTCTTCCATTGGATAAGTGGTTTATTGAGATTGTTACCTTGTCCCATGCTTTTAATGCTATCACTAAGTGATATAATGATGGTTGTTTAACTGGTTTTCTTGTGTTAGGTACACGAAGAACTAATGTTCCGCGTAGAAGTTCAGGAAGATTGGATGGGGCTAGAAAAAGTATGGAAGACTCTGTCCAACGCAAGATGGAGCAGTTCTATGAAGGGACTGCTGGTCCACCTCTTCGGGTTCTTCCAATTGGTGGTTTGGGTGAAATTGGAATGAATTGCATGCTTGTTGGGAATTATGATCGCTATATTCTAATTGATGCTGGTGTGATGTTTCCAGAGTAAGTCTTGAAGATTTTCGCCTAATTAGTATTACATTAAATTTATGCTTATACTAGAGAAAATTAGCTCCTGTATTCTAAGTTCTTTTGATTCTTGAAAAATTTTCCAAATATCAGGGGAGTCTAATTTTGACTAAGGGGGTTGATCTTTCAGTTGTGCAAATATACATCAAATGTGCTGGTTCAGATATGGCTACTTTTAGTTTCTGTTCTTCTCTTTGAGTATATTAACACTGCAATGTATTTTATTGTCATTTAAGCTATGATGAGCTTGGAGTCCAAAAGATTATACCTGATACAACATTTATTAAGAAATGGAGCCACAAAATTGAAGCAGTAGTGATAACACATGGCCATGAAGATCACATTGGTGCGTTGCCTTGGGTAAATACTTCTCTGTCAAGCTTGTTACGCCTTTTGTGCTTTCCTTTTCAGCACCTGTTAAATAGTTGCTAATACGGTACCTAGACTCCTTATGCCTTTTCTTTATAGTGAAGTAGGATGCATGATATGCTGGAGAAACCTATATTGGTGCCTCAAGCTGCCTATGCTCTAGGGATGCTATGTTTAGTTGGTGGAGCTTGGTTTGTTGATGCAGGAGTTGCTTCTAGAGCTACACCATTTGCTACTTTATAGTGTTGCCAAGGAAGCTTAGTATTTGTGCACAGCGTAATAGTGATCTTTGTGGCTGAGTGTATCTCTTATTGCCTTCATCTTAGTTCTTACCACGAGAATCATTATTTCTCTGTAAGAATTTGGTGTGTTCGTGTTTGATTGTTTTATCTAGAGCAAAAGAAGCTGTTGCTCAAGAAATGATACTGTTTGATCACATTCTTATTCTGGAATTTCTTTGCCACTGAGCAAGTGTAAATTGTTCTCAGAATTTTATTATTACAGTTGATGATACTACAGTATAGATGGTGTTCATGTTGCATTTTCTTTTTCTTTAACATTATTTTATTAGTTTCCTTGTCTATGTGAGCAGGTTATCCCAGCATTGGATCCTCACACTCCAATATATGCTTCATCCTTTACCATGGAGGTACTTTCTATGGTCAGAAAAAATTTGTGGAATACAAATGCACTAGGCTTATGATACGTGCCACATGCTACTCTTTGAAAACTTACTATAATAATGAAGACTGTTACAGATTATGAAAATTACTCCTTAGAAGTCTTATGCCTTTCAATAATTATGAACATTTGTCTTGGTAGCTCTTGGAAGTTGTTTTCCTTGTCATAATAAGAATTGTCCTACTATTTTTGAGGTGTTTTTGACCTCTTTACTGTCCATATTATTGACTGTGAAAACTTGACAATTTTCTATTTCATCTTATCATCTCTTGCTGAAAACGGACTAGTGAAACACTTGCATTCTTGTCAACAGCTGATCAAAAAGCGTCTGAAGGAGAATGGGATTTTTGTTCCATCTAGGCTTAAGGTATTTAAAATGAGGAAGAGATTTGCGGCCGGGCCATTTGAAATAGAGCCTCTCAGGGTGACACATTCTATTCCCGACTGTTGTGGATTAGTTCTTCGCTGTGCTGATGGTACAATTCTTCACACTGGGGACTGGAAGGTGGTTCTTTTTTTCCTCTGTACATGTTCTTTCCTTGTTACTGTAACCTTCAGTAACTCTAGCTGTTATAACTTATATGACAGATTGATGAGTCACCATTGGATGGGAATATTTTCGACCGGCAGTTTCTAGAGGATCTGTCTAAGGAAGGAGTAACACTGGTAACATTCCTGAATATATTGTTTATTCTGTGAATGATTTCATGGAGCAGATTGCAAGGGTTACTATTTGGGAATGGAAGTGAGGGTGTGTGAAATGTTCACGAGGGACATAGAAGTGAACTATAATTATTTCAATTATCTGATTCATGATTGAGGCATGTCTGCTCAAACTTTTATGATCAGCTGAGATGATTGTCTTGAAATTGTAGGATAGCACTTGATTTTTGGCACTTTATTTCAATAATGGAAGCTAACACTTGACACCTTATCTTTCTTATGTCTATTCTTTGGCTTCCTAGGCTTTTTTACTCATCTCTTTTGTATAAATTAATCCATAACATAAATAAGTGATTGTCAAGATTTGTCTTGTTCCTTGTATTCTGTAATTCTTATGTTCTGAATTGAGCTTGTAATTCTTTTGGAACTGTTGCGATGAATGTCTAATTCAGTTAATGCATGTCATTTACAGATGATGAGTGACTCTACTAACGTATTGTCACCCGGAAGGACAACTAGTGAGCGTGTAGTAGCAGATGCATTGTTGAGGCATATATCAAATGCTAAAGGAAGGATTATTACTACCCAGTTTGCGTCAAACATACACCGACTTGGAAGTGTAAAAGCTGCTGCAGATTTAACTGGTAGAAAGCTGGTATGTATCGTTTCACTGCACTGGTATCTTGTGAACCTAGTTGTCTGAACATGGATGTCAACTTGGACAATAGATTATAAATTTTGACAGCTTAGACATGTTGGTCCTTCGACTAGGTATTTGTTGGCATGTCATTAAGGACTTACCTAGATGCAGCTTGGAAGGATGGAAAAGCACCAATTGATCCATCAACTCTGGTATTCACTCGTTTGAAACTTCTCTTGTTTCTTTTCTATGTGGTTGTCTCTTTGTGGTAGAGCTAATGGTTTACTCTTCTTTGAAGTTTTAAGTTTGTTGTTATCACAGCAAGCTACTCAGTGAGAAATTGTGCTTTTGTTCTTGTTTAGCCTTTTTTTGACCATTTCTTTGTAGAGTGTAACCTTGAAACAGAAACTATGCCATAATACATCTTTTTTGTGTATTCAGCCATGTTTGTGCTATTTCTTCTTTTACCCTGATTGAATTGGATTTCTGCCTACATTATGTTTTCATTTGTCATCCTCCCTATAAGCTATCTTGAAAAACTATTGTTTATCTTGAATCATTTCTTCTCTGTTCTTTCCATATGATTTAGGTGAAAGCAGAAGATATTGATGCCTATGCTCCAAAGGATTTGATAATTGTCACAACTGGATCCCAAGTGAGTTGATTTCTTTAACACCAAAGACAATTCTTTCAGCTGACCATTAAGCTGACTTGTGACTGCACTTTACTATGTCAGGCAGAGCCACGGGCAGCCTTGAATCTTGCATCCTATGGAAGTAGTCATTCTTTCAAACTGAACAAGGAAGATGTGATTCTCTATTCAGCTAAGGTAATGATAGTGTATGATATGTATTTTGTGTCTAACCGTGAATGTTTGCTAATTGAAAATAAAAAGCAGCAAACAATCTTTATTACCCTCTATTGGTCTACCATGACCTGCCCATCTTGTATTAAGGGATAGGTTTGCTATTTGATTATCATTTATGGTAGAGAGTGTTTTATCTTTACCCAAAAGTTATTGAACTGTTAGGATGTCGATTTTGTACTTAAATATCAGGTAATCCCTGGTAATGAATCTCGGGTAATGAAGATGCTAAACCGTATATCAGAGATTGGATCAACTATAGTGATGGGTAGGAATGAGGGGCTACACACTTCTGGTCATGGCTATCGTGGAGAGTTGGTAAGAACTTCAGCATTGTTTATTTCATTCTAAAAATTTCTTGGTTGCTATCTTGTTTCTTGTGAATAAGAACACAAAAGGATAAGGAAACAGTTCAACTGTTAAAATTCAGGATAGCATATTATGCATTGTTGAGACCTTCATGGTGCTTACATTTATGGGGCCTCTTGTGGAATGTAACATGACCTTATATTTGTTGGGGAAGGGGGGGGGGAGCTTGTTTGTAAATATGAAATTATTTTCTAACTTCAGTAAGAGCAATAAAGGGGGTCCATTAAGAATTTGTTTCTGATTTAAAAAATGAAAAACCAGTACATGATTGGATGACCTATGGATGTGATTTGAGTTGACATAATCAGATAAGCTGATTTTGATTGTGATATTCTTTTTCTCCATTTGTTCTGACTTGTATGTAATTACTCTATTTCAATGGGGATTTTATTTTGAAGGAGGAAGTACTTAAAATTGTGAAGCCGCAGCATTTTTTACCCATACATGGAGAGCTCGTGTTCTTGAAAGAGCATGAGCTACTTGGGAAATCAACCGGCGTTCGACACACCACTGTAAGTCACTATTTATTTTTATACTATTATCTAGTTAAGGATTATTATAATTCAAATGTTTTCTGGTGAAAATTGTAATAAATTCTTATTGTTTTATCAGGTTATAAAGAATGGAGAGATGCTTGGGGTTTCTCATTTGAGGAATAGAAAAGTTCTGTCTAATGGCTTTAGTTCCCTTGGGAAGGAGAATTTACTGGTTGGCTTTAGTTCTGTCTAATGGCTTTAGTTCCCTTGGGAAGGATATTCATGAATTTAATCTTAAATTGCAGTTAATGTACAGTGATGGTGATAAGGCATTTGGCACATCAACTGAACTTTGTATTGATGAGAGACTAAGAATTGCATCTGATGGCATTATAGTGGTCAGGTAGGTAAATTTTTTATGCTGAAATGAGGTTGATATGTTTTGTATTTGTCTCATGTGTGTTAATATTATCCCTTTTGCAGCATGGAAATTTTACGCCCCCAAAAGATTGATGGCATAATTGAGAATAGCTTAAAAGGGAAGATAAGAATCACCACACGGTGCTTATGGCTAGACAAGGGTAAGCTTTTAGATGCACTCCATAAAGCTGCTCATGCTGCACTGTCGAGCTGTCCTGTGAATTGCCCCCTAGCTCACATGGAAAGAACTGTTTCTGAGGTATTGAGGAAGATGGTAAGGAAGTACAGCGGTAAGAGGCCTGAAGTCATCGCGATTGCATTGGAGAACCCTGCAGGAGTTCTCTCTGATGAGCTAAATGAAAAGCTCTCTGGCAACTCCAATGTTGGTTTTGGGATACCGGCAGTCAGAAAAGTAATGGATGGACATCCAAAAAGGAGAGAACCAAACAAGATAAAAGCAGAAAATGACGGTAATCTGCATATAGAGAATACTTCAGAACAAAATTTGATAGGTTGGTCCATGTCCTCTTGTTTGATTCCCCTTAAATTCTCTCTGTTTCATGCAAGTGTCTATTGCTTGATGTCTGTGCATAGGTACCATATATGTGTGTATTTATTTGGTAATCCGTTGATGTTTATTTTGCTATTAAAGCACCACTGTAATTGATATGGTCTGTTCTCTTCTTAACGATTTCTTCATGCAGTTGGCAATGATGTTGAAACGTTCTTACCTGAGGAAGTGACCACTAGTTCAAGTCCTGACCATGCAGAAAGACATACACACAGTACTGAGGATTCTGATGAATTCTGGAAACCATTCATCAAATCATCTTCACCTATTGACAATTTGGAAAATGATAACAATGGTTTTATCCCAATAGAGGAACATAAGTCGGAACTTAAGAGTGATGATGCTGCAAGCAGTGGAGATGTCTCAGAACTGCCCAGCTCTCAACTGAAGTCGTCAAAGCCTGCCAAACGGAACAAATGGACATCTGAAGAGGTCAAGAAGCTAATTAAAATGCGGGGGGAATTACATAGCCGATTTCATGTTGTGAAAGGGAGAATGGCCCTTTGGGAAGAAATATCTGCTAGCCTGTTGGCTGATGGAATTAGTCGAAGTCCTGTGCAGTGTAAATCCAGATGGGCATCTCTGGTTCAGAAATATGAGGTATGTTCTTTCTCTCCAGTGTTTTTCACCAAACTACAGGTGATATATATCACTATATTTATTCCGGGATAGAATGCTTAAGGATCTGAAATATTTCATCTGGCTTTAGGTTCATAACATTCACTTTGACCCCTCTAGCTTCACCGCCACACTTAAGAACTTAAAACTATTTAAGCCAAGAATGGCAGAATGAGTAAATGATTACATCAAAATGAAATTTGAGATCCGGGTGCTTGGTAGCGATGCTTTAAGTGGATTAAACAATAAGAATTACATCTTGTTACCTACTTAGCTTATACCCTTCATTACTAGTACTAGTTTTAGGGTCTTGTGCTTGACCAAGAATGTTCGTTATGGGGGTGATAACTGTTCGGTCTGGTTTAAATTGGTTTTCGTTTTTCTCATTTTTTTTTCTTTTTGCTCGGCCCTAGTTCTAGATTAGGGCAATAACTTTCAATTTGTTTCCCACTTTACCAAGATTTTCAGAACTGGACCGGTGGTTGAACTGGTCATACCACTGGTTCCTGGTTTGACCGGTTTGCCCAGTTCGGTTGAATAGATAATTAAAAAGATCATTAAAATATTAAAAAATAGATAAAATCCGTTCAATCGTTTTTAGCCTGGTTCAACTAGTTCCCAGTCATACCAGCCTGTCTGGTCTGGTTCTGAAAGCAGTGCCCTTTATTAATGTTGCTTATTGACAACTACTGGCATATATTTAACAGGAAATCAGGAGTGAGAAGAAAAGCCATAAAGATTGGCCCTATTTTGAGGAAATGAATAAAATTTTATCTGATGATTTATGGCAGCAGCTACATAATGATTAAATCATTGGATTTGGAGGAGGTAAACATGGAATTTTACAAATACAGCATAGGCAAATGACAAGGTTCTTATTTCATGGTGGGGTTAGTTATTGTTGTGCCATTTATTTTTATCATTTGCATTGCAATTCAATGGTGAAAGTGGGAATGATGGAAAATTAAGATATGGGGTTTTGATTTTGCAGCTATAGCATGTTCATGTGTTCATGATGGATATGGCAAAATGGGACAAATCAAAGATATCATAGGGGCCACTAATGGCGAAATGATTTTGTAGCATTAGAAACTTATGTAAATTACAAGTTATATGGGCCACTTGGGCTTAAATTCTTTGGAATTTACAGCAATGGGGTTGTTTTCTTTTATATATTTCTTATGCCCCCATCATACATTTGAAGAAATTAATTTTTGTACCTTATGATGATTCTAATTGAATTTGAGTAAAATTACATATCTTTTCCCTGTTTCTTTCGGCTGTCTATGTGTTTTCTATGCATGTTCCAACTTGGAACTAATGTATTTATAATTAGACATAATTAAATAAATTATTTTAAAAATAAAAAATCAATTTCATCGATTCAATTTCATTTTCAAATTGGTTGGTTTACTTCTGCCTGATGCATCTGATTGGAATAAGAAAAAAAAGGAGGCTACTCGTTTTTTAAAAATAATTAAAAGTAAAAATAATTCATTCCTTTTCTTATTGGACTTCCTTTCCTTCCTTCTTCTCTGGAAGGATTTTATATTAAATCTTTAGTTTGAGAATAAAAAATAACAAATAATGATGTGAAAGGTGATAACGAATATAAAATGTAAATATATTACAATTTAACTTATTGGGTCAAAATTTATTAAATAAGATTATGACATAAAAAATTATATAAATACGTAAAATTTATTAACTTGAGTGTAATAGTAAATAGGTGAAGCTATCATTTTTTAGGTCAGAATTGAATTATAAATTTGTGAGAATTAAAATGTAATTTTATCATTATATTAATTAATAATTTCATATTGTAAAAAAAATTAAATCATAATTTTATAAATTTTTAGTTAAAATATAATTTTACTATATATTTTATAACTTTTAAAGGGACTATGTCTTTTCATTTTTAAGGGATCAAGACTTCTACTAAACTTTTGTGGTCACCTCACGTTATATTTTTGCTAATTAAATAAATGCGCCGCCATTAAAATTAAAGGATAAAGGTTTGCAAAGTAAAACAAAGAAATAATAGACTCACTTTACTTTTTGCCAATTAAATTATTAATTATATAGTTCACATGATGAAACTTCCTTCAACCAACCAAAATACATTCTCTTATCTAAAATGAATTTTTTTTTTATTCCCACATATCTAGAAGTTCAATTAAAAATTAGGTCTTATTGATATTTTTAATTTCATATATAAAACAATCGTGATTCTTATAAAAAAGTTTTCAAAAAAAATGTGAGAGAAGGTGGAAATTTAAATATTTAAGCATATTTTGCTACAGGGCGAAGTTGAAATTAAATTATAATTTTTATGATAGTAAAAATATAATTTTATTATTTTAATAGTTCATATTTTTATAATTTTTAAAAGAAGGTAAAATGTAATTTTATTTTTATTAATTTAAAATGTTAAAAAATTTATAAGACCTAAATGAAAAACTTTTCATTTTAGGGAACTAGTCCCTGCCAACCCCTAGCTACGTGGAAAGATAAGTAATTGTGTTACTTCACAAATTGGTTATAAAATTTTGTTCTTATTGAATTGGATTAGCACAAATCCTCTAGGGGATGTAGCTAAATCCCCGAAGCTCTTTACATCCTTAATTTCTTAATTTGCCCATCTATTTTACTTGTTTTAATCTTCGCTTGATCTCTTTATAAATTGGAGAATTATTTTATATCACAATCAAGGGGTAAAGCTAGGTGGCAAGGTGAAATTATATATTTTTATGAAAATTAAAATGTAATTTTATCATTGTATTAATTTTAAATTTTATAAATTTTGAAGGGACTAAAGTTAAAATTTCCTATTTTATAGCACTCTTAGCTCACATATGTCTTTAGAATCTTGAGAGCATTTGAACCCAATTTGCCTTCCTTGGAAAGCTTCTAAGATCTTGATTTATAACTTAAAAAACATGTGAAACAAAGTGAAAGGAGCTAAAAAAATTCTTTATATTTTTATCATTTTAATAGACTAGATCTTTATATTTTTTAAAAGATTAAATCAAATTTTTATTATTTTTAGGGGTCACAGTGTAATTTACCATTACTAATTTAAAATTATATAAATTATAAATGGCCTAAATGAAAAAAATTATTTTAAAGGGGTCGGCGCCCCTACCTACTCCCTTGGCTCTACCACTAATTAGAGGCGAGCTAATTTTTAATGTTTTTGTAACTGAACCGATTAAATCATTGATTTTCACTTTGACCGGTTTGATTGAATTAAAAAACTTATAAAATAAAAAATAGAAAAACCTAGATCAAACCCTAGTTATCCAAATTTTAGCATGGTACACAACCGATACAACCTCTTTTTCCAAACTAGTGTCTTGATCAATTCTCGATCTAATTAATTTGACTGATTGATCTAATCCTATTTCAACAACCTTGTTAATTTCTAATTACGATTGTACTGATAAGTTAATATAATTTTTTTTCATCAAAAAAAATAGAGAATAAGAAAAATTCAAACTATAAGAACATATTCATTGACTTAAAAAAGACATGAACAAGCATTTTTCTTTTCCTTTTTATTCCTTGAAAGCTTTCTATTTATATTTTAAAATAATATTTTGGCCGGGAAGTTCGTTTTGACCGTTAATTATAGTTATTAAATAACTCATTCGAAACATGTATATTATTTGGTCAATTTCGAAAACAATAAAATTTCTTTCAATGTTTAATTTATCATAAGATTTCTATTTCGTCCTTCCAGATGTTCTTTCTTTTGAATACTTATTTTTGATGTCTTGGAAGGGTTAAAATATATCCAAAATCTTTATAAATTCAAAATTTAGTCCCTTTATTTTTAATTTTTAATAATTTTATTCTTTTATTCTTTGGATTTAAATATGTAAGTACAGTGTTAACATTATTAAAATTTTTCTATTAAATTCATGTCTATTACATCATCATTTTATTGATTACATGGTAATCAAATGAGCTTTTTTTTTTATTTCAAAATGTCACAATAACAAATTTAGTAAGATAATTTTAATATTATTAACATTGGACCTAAATTTTTACATTCAAAAAGTAAAGGGACTAAATTCTTAAAAATAAAAGTAGAGGGACTAAATTCTAAATATTCGAAGAGCGCATGGACTTGTAGCGTATGTTAGCTTAAAATATGTTATTACTCCATGTAATTCTATAGAATTTGATATTTAGTCCATGTACCTTAAAAGTTAAAAATCCAATCCTACTTTTTTAATTTAAAAATCTCAGCCCAATAATCATTGTCGTTGATAGTTTCTGTAAAAATTTATCAATTTAATGTGTTTATTTTCTATTAATCATATATCACGTAATATCAAAACCCCTTAACCAACATGCCATGTTGATAAATTTTGACCAGAAATACTAAAAAATGTTAATGATTGGACTAAGATTTTTAGACCAGAAAAGTAAGACTTTTTTAAGTTTAAGAATTAAATCTCAAATTTTATTAAAATACAGGGACTAAAAAGCATATTTTAACCTTCTTGAAAATTCCTGGCAATTTCTTCAATGTTTTCAGTATATATATAAACTTGTTTTCGACTACCTATATCTGCAAATCCAACATAATCGATCACCCGAAAACTTTCCCATATATCTCCTTTTCTTTTTCTTGTTCAAAAACTCCCCCTCCTTCCTAACAGGAAAAGAAAACAAGAGAATTACACATTGAATAATCTCTAAAATTTTCCTTCCTTCCAAAAACAATTAAAACCCACTTTTTTCCCGTTCTTTCCATTGTAAAACCATGAAGATTAAAATCAAAGAATACGAACGTGTTCTTCGTTATTTCGACAAAGATGGAGATGGTAAAATCTCAGCATCAGAATTAATCCATAGATTAAACCAAATGGGTGAAAATCTATTGTTTAACGAAGCAAAAGTTGCAGTGGAAGCATTGGATTCTAATGGCGATGGATTATTGGATTTAGAGGATTTAATAGCTTTAATGGAAAAAGGAAATGAAGAAGAAAAATTAAAGGATTTGAAGGAAGCTTTTGGGATGTATGATGTTGATGGAAATGGGTTTATTACAGCTCAAGGACTTAAAAGAATGCTTAGTAAACTTGGGGAATTGAAGTCCATTGATGAATGTAAAGTTATGATTAAAAAATTTGATCTTAATGGTGATGGTGTTCTTAGTTTTGAGGAATTTAGAGTTATGATGCAGTGATTAATTTTTGTTGAGAAGAAGTTTTTGAAGTGTCATCTATCCAACACTATCTTCAGTCAGCAGAAGTATTGTACTCGAGGTGTCTGTTTTATTTTAGTCCCATGTTTTGTTTCTCAATTCTGAGTACAGCCTTAATAGGATCACTGAGTTTTTGAAAGCGCCCCCATTGGGACTTTATTTGGAGTAGGAGGACAAAACCCGAGGCCAAATCCAATCATAGATACCCCGAACGCGATATCTCTTTCAAGAGTTTAATCGATCACTTAACAGACAACACTTCAAAAATTTCTCCCTCTTTTGTTTGTATTTAATTTGATGGATTGATTTATTATTTGGGATTTAGCATTCTTTTTGTAATTATTTATGGTTGTTTTATCAGTTAAATATGTTGAATTTAATTAAATTATTCATTCTTTTATTTGTATTATATTTGAATCTTTGACTAAAATTGAAATATCATTGCTTTTCAATATTAATGCTGTTTTAATTTTTTTTCATGAATCAACTATATATAACTACAACTACAGTTATATTTGAGTAAATTTTTAATTTCCTCATTAAACTATAAAAAATATTATATGATTATAAATACTATTAATTTATTACGTTTTTATTAAAAATGTAATGATAGGTTGATATAACATCAATTCTATCAAATTTATTATCAACTTATTTATTTTATAGTGGAATGACCAAAATGAAATCTAGAAGATAATTAAGAGACTTTTATAGTTTATCAATGAATTATTATAACATTATGTAAAATATTATAAGCATTATAATAATTTATGTAATTTTATTATAAAAAACTATATATTCAACAGGTAAAATCAAGTTGGTCAATTTTATATTCATAACATTCATTATGATTGGAATATTTTATCCCGAAAGTAAACTGAAATAATATATTCTAATTTCCATTTTAATGTAAATTTCGGTTGTACTTATACAAAATTTTAATATTTTCATCTTAATTTTTTTATAAGGTTTAATATAATATTTGGTACCTGAATTTTGACACTTTTTTTTTAATTTGGTACCTAAACTTCACACTTTTTCTTAGGTTGGTACTTAATTTTTTGGAGGTTCAATTTGGTACCTGAACTTGACTCTTTTTCCTAATTTGTTACCTAATTTTTTTGTTCAATTTGGTACTTGTCAAATTTTTTTACAAATTACTCCAATATACTAAAAATGTTTTTTATGAGGTAGCAAAAATAATTAATGTATAACCAACATGTGACAGATGATATGATATTTTTTGTATTTTATATGTTCAATTATTTTTAATTTTATTTGTTTATTTTATTAATTGAAAATAATGAATTTCTTTAAATTGGGGGGTTTCAAAAATATTTTTTCTTATTTAATATTAATTTGTTAAGCAGAACTCAATATCTATTTTTTAACATGAATTTTCTCTAATACTAACAATATTTTTGTAGCATAATAAAAAAAAATTAATACGGTTAGTATTTTGCATAAATATAACATTTAATAAATTTAGGTACCAAATTAAAAAAATGTTAAACTCAAGTACCAAATGTTATATTAAGCCTTTTTTATAATCACATTTAAAATAAAAAATAATCATTTAATTAACTAATAATTCTAAAATTAATAATTTCATATCAATATATATAGTTCAGATATATATGTACATAATATATATAATATTTAAAAAATATTGATGAACGGGAAATAATACACCAATGTTGACTGCCTCGGGTAAAACCATACCATTACCTTACCAATAATGGCCTTACCCTAGAGCTCCCTATTGTCCCTCCATTGCACAATGTACCGTTTATAACTGCATTGTACATGAATATAGACAGAAAAATGGAAATTTATGTATATTTATCAAGGTAGTCAGTTCTGCATTGATCCTAACTGTATTTGATCAGTGCATGTTGTCTTAATGGTAAAGCGAAATAAGTAATACTTTTTTTTTTACACCGATGAAAATTCTAATCACACAGTTAAAATATTATGCATCAGTTAGTGCATTCTATTTCAATGCTAAAGCAAAACAAGCAACATTCTTTTCCGCATCAATGAAATTCCAACCACATATGCTGAAATATGGTATATCAGTTAATGCTTGAATGATATTAAAAAATATAGAATTCTTAACTATTTACTTTTAAGCTAAAAATTTAATTAGAACGTATTGACAATAAAAAGAATTACATTATAAAGTTCTCAAATTTTAAAAAAAAATTCTCCAACATACTCTCAAATTTAAAATATATTGAAAAACTCACGATTATCAAAGGAAAAAATTCACTCATCCTTCAACTTCTTCTTTTATTCAATAAATCCTACCCTTCAACTCTTTCTTTTAATTAATGAACATCACAAATTTCGTTTGTGATGTTCATTAATAAATATTTTATAGAATTTATGAATATTTTATATTTAAAATTAATTAAATATTGATATTTATAAATATTAATTTTTTTAAAATATTAATAAATTCAAAATGATACACCATAATAACTCTACCTATCAATTATAGTAGAAAAACAATACGTACACCGCTGACCACCCTAATTTTTATATATTACATAGTGTTCAAAATATTTTACATTAATTATTTACTTTCTTTAATTATTATCTTCATTAATGAAATTTTGTCGCAACATATTGGGTTAATAGAGCTTGTGTCTTTTAAAAATTCAGAAGTAAAATTATAAAAACTATTTTTAAATTTAAAATAATTAAAATATATAAAAATATTTTTAAAATTTTTAAAATAAACAATTAATTAAATATTAATGTAACAATCCAAATATACCAAACTAACAAAGTTAACAAATGTTAAATTTTCCATCTATTTGGATATGATTTGACAAAAAAAATACAAATTCAAAGACTAGACTAACTAAAATACACTATACGAACGGCCAAGATGAAACAATGTAACAGTTATTTTTATTTAACCAAAACCACCAGCCCAATCAATATGTAAAAATTAAAACATTTTAATATATTTATATAATGTTTCACTGATAAATAATAATCTAAGCCGGATAAGCCCGAGATCAGATTATTTTTCTTAGCGGGCCGAGCAAGTTGTCCAGCCGTTAGACTTATATTTAATATTTTCGCTTAGTTCGGGGACCAAAAGATATGCATAAACGAATTGCAAGATCTATTACCGAGATATTTAGTTTTATCAACCAAAAGCTTTTAACAGAATCAAACAAATATGCTTAGCATTTACTTATTGATGATGAATTTCTGACAGAACATGAAAAAGAATCACTATAAATATATTATATACTCACAGCGTCCTCTCTTTCTTTTTTTCCTTATGAGATCGTTAAATTAACTTAAATACAACAAAACTAAAAACATGCTCTCTTTTTTTGTGCAGGCACTAAAGGAGATGACAGAGAGGAACCAAAACAAAAGCAGCTTATCCCAAAAGCCCGAAATATCGGTTTAGGTTTCGCTGCCTTAAAATACCGACCATCCCCGGACCAGCCTGATGATATTAAGTAAGAAACATAACTTTAAAAAACCTATACTTTCATTATACAGACAAAATACGAGTGAGCCACACCGGACATGTACCAGCACAGTAAACTTACTTGCATACAGGCCTTTAGAAGAAGAGCAGAGAGAAATTTTGGAAGATACGTACGAACCATTTGTACAAAGACACCGACAGGGGCTTCACATGAAGTAGCTGAGAGCCTTCTTTCTTCGTGAACCACCCTCACCGTAGAGCTCGTTCCATTGAAGCAGCTCAGTCATGTTCACAGACTCAGAAGAGACGCTGGCACATACCTGTTAAGATTTGAAATGTAAAGTAACTTAGTTATCAAACTTTTCTCCTCCTTTTGGACGAAAAATAACTAATATAACTTGAATTTTATAGATTACCCGCTCATGGGCATATTTGAAGTCGTCCATGTTTAGAGAACGTATATCAGCACTCCCACTCAAAGGCGGAGGAGGTTTGCCCTCTGCTAGAGCAGCAGCTCGTTCCTGGCATCGATGTTGACTATTAAAACACAATGGCAATATGCAAATACAATATGATCCTTTTATTCTTATTTTACTTCTCATCTCTATTTCAGACAACTATAAAGAAAACAAATATATTAGCAGTCAACCCTTGCATAATGGTCGAAACTCAAAAGTCAATCACTCAAAGCTTTAACATTAGGAATTAGTTTTATTCATAAACACAGATGGTAAACATCGAGCATTGGTACTTCGATTAAGGAATGCAAGAATAATACACAATCTACCTAACCAAACAGCTCAATTCAACAAAAAAAGTACAATCGCAAATGACAACCACTGAATGAAGTAGTTATTGTCGCATCGACAAATTATATGGATAGAGCCAAAATAGATACAAAAAATATAGTAAACATTAGTCAATGAGACATTTACCACAATACCTACCTTTTTCTCCTTTTCCAAAATCTCTTTAATTGGACGGTGTGCAGCAGTCACACAAAGATTCTGCAATATAACAGAATAATCAAGCAGTCAGCTAATAGTATACAAGAAAATCAATCAGAAGTTGGAAAAAGACCATACGATAGAACCTTAAGGTCGCTCCCAGAATATCCATCCGTCATACTCGCAACTGCATCAAAATCAACCTCAGGGGACAAGTCCTCCTTTGCAAGAATGACCTTTAGTATTTTCGCTCTATTTGCAGCATCCGGCAAATTTACCATCAATCTGCCAAATTAACAAACCATTAGAACAAGGCCTCAAAGTACCAGTAACTTAAACTGGATTAAGCTTGTGACATATGCATGAGATGCAGCATATATGTGCAGAAGTTGGACTGCATCAAAAGGAAGTAAAGAAAAAAGGAAAAAAGAAAAATAGTTTTCTGTAAAAATTCCACCAAGTATTTATTGTACAAGAAATTTTATATTTCCAAAAAAGATTGTAAAGGCCTTTTCATTCGTCTTTCCTCTAAAAGGTAAGATCGTATCTCGAGAAAATGCTCTAGCAGGAAAGTAGGCAGTAGTGTTCCCACAGTTTCTGTTAGTGAAAAGCCTTTTTTATTTTAAAATAAAGGGGAACGTGCATTATGTGTATCTTTATTTTCCTCCAAAGGGAGCCATACTGATACTTTACCTCCGTGGCAGCCTTCTAATGACAGCCTCATCAAGGTCAAAAGGCCGATTTGTGGCTGCAAGTACAAGGACCCGTTCTGTGTCTTTTGTACGTAGACCATCCCAGTTCACCATAAATTCGTTTTTCATCTTACGCATGGCTTCATGCTCCCCAGGATTTTCTCTCCGGCCCAGCATGCTATCAACCTACAAGAAACAGCAGAGAGGAAACCACACAATGAATTGGCATAGACCCAAACTGAAAATACAAATTGAGGATCATGAATAACTAACCTCATCAACAAATATGACACTCGGAGCAATTTTACTGGCCAAGGAAAAAACAGCTTTCACGTATTTCTCACCCTCACCAAACCACTGCAGCAAAATAGATACATAATATCAAGTAAGATATGATAGAATAGCAAAATTAAATCAGACAAAAGGAACAACAAAATTGACCTTTGATGTGATGCTTGACATGGATATATTAA
The DNA here is from genome assembly GCF_007990345.1 of Gossypium hirsutum. NCBI lineage: Eukaryota > Viridiplantae > Streptophyta > Magnoliopsida > Malvales > Malvaceae > Gossypium > Gossypium hirsutum. The sequence continues at coordinate 6,804,319 of NC_053430.1, read as the reverse complement.
TGAAGTTCGCACCAGCTTCAGTAGCCACAGCTTTTGCCAGCATAGTTTTCCCAGTTCCAGGAGGTCCGAATAAGAGTATGCCCTTGCAAGGCTGCCAACATAATAGCTCAGAGTGAGAATATTCATTGCAAACAAAGAGAATAAAAGAACTCCGTAGTAGAGTACCAAAAAGATGCAACTGAGATAGCTAGCAAAATTTCAAAAGAATCAGCTCATTGCTATATCTTAGATAACCTTGGTAAGTTGCCCCTTGCAAAAGAGTTCAGGCCTCTGTAAAGGAAGCATAACTAACTCCTTTAATGTATCCTTCACGTTTTCAAGAGCTCCGATATCGTCAAAGGTAACTCCAATATCATTGGGTGGAATAACATCAGCTAAAAGTCTTTTCTCAAATTCATTTTCGGTTACGACATCCTGAGATCACCAAAACCACCACAATGAAGATTAATGGACATTTACTCAGAAGAGAATACACAATAATTTAGGAAACAGAGAACCAAAATAAGACTTGATAGAGCATCTCATTTTGCAGGAAGGTACTGCGAGAACCTTAAGTGACTTCTTCAAGCTTTTAGATTCATTCTGGATAGCCTGTAAGATCTCAATGCCATATTGAATGCTGCCAGAATAGCAATTGTGTTATAATTGAGTCTCCAACAATTGACTGTGCAGTTAAAATGTTCTAACAGAAATGAAAAGACTATGTATCCCGAACCTTTCACATGATAAAACAAGCCTCACATCGGCATCCGCTTCAGGATGCTGCATTAGATGGTGACTTAAAGCCCACCCAACTACTTTCTCAGCACCTAGGATGGATGGCAAAATATAAATTTATAAACTTTAACTCTAGGATTATTGATATGATGATATGTAAGAAGAAAACTAACTTTCATTTGTAAGGGTTTGATCCTTGATGCATAAAGTTTCAAGCCCTTTACATTCCATCCCACTCCGACCCAAAACCTACATAAAATAATGAAAAATATAACAATAATAATCATTTTCAAAATGCCACATCTATATAACCATGGCATGTCAAGAGAGTAATCAAACATTGAAAAATCTTAAGATTAGAGTCAATTAGCATGAAGTCAAAGACCATTTTAAGCCTTGTCCTAGTAATAGAAAAGGTAATCACAATCTCTAATTTGTTAGGAGGCTCAATACTAAGGGTCAGAGGAAAGGTGATGGGGAGAGCAATTATGAAGCCAAAAAACCTAAAGGGAAAACACACAGGGTGAAAACATCAATAATCTCATCTTGCATTCACAAATCGATTTCACCAAATTTTAGCCTTTGGACATCCATAAAACTTGGAAAAAGACTTTACAAGGAAACCTTGCACACAAAAAGGACTTTTGCACGGAGTTACCACCCTTTGACAAGCCCTCTTGGAAAATACTCCCTCAACATGTCAGGAACTTCTTAAATGATTTCATGTGACAATATTTCCCAACCCAGCATCAAATTAGAAGTAATTATCAGATTTTAAATCCTAATCCTAAGACCAGGAGTAAATTTATTCCAAAGTAAATTCCAAAGTGCAAGCCATACCACATCATACCCCAAGAGAATAACATAATGGGTATACAAGTACAAAAAATGCTTGCAAAGAAAAAGGATATTCTAACCATACAACAGTTTCTATAATATAATTTTTAGGTCAATAGCCAGGAAAGTTCTGCCATGCAACTGTGCCATCCTTAATAGCAATTAAGAGTTCCAGAATTCCACAATGACTATCAGAAGAGAACTAAAAGTTTCACCAAACCTAAAGCCTCCAATAGAAGATAAAGGCAACATAAACCAATCTTTAGCATTTAAAAGACCCAAAAAGAAGAAAACTAACGGTTCGTAGAAGATTCAAATTCCCCTTCATTTTAAGAGTTTCAGCATCACGATCCAATTGGTGCTTCCAAGATGCAAGCACAGCTTCATCCTGTAGCACATAAGCTTCAATAATAAGTTACATTTTAGAGAACACATATATGTGAAGCAACAAACACAACTCATTTTTGGGATACACCATACGGACCTGTGGCATGTGAATGGTAACTTTATTTGGAAAAAGCTTAGTCAAAATTTTTGTAGCCTTCGGAACTTCCTTCCCCCTGTCATGCAACCTACCAAAGCTATCCTGAAAATAGCAAAACATCACACCCCTTAAATTAACAATAACATGGTTGGCATATGAATGGTAACTTTATTTGGAAAATGCTTAGTAAAAATTTAAGTAGCCTTCTGAAATCTGAACTTCCTTCCCCCTGTCACGCAACCTACCAACACTACCCTGAAATATCAAAACATTACACCCATTAAGTTAACAATGACCTAGAAAACAGCCTCTAACGTGGTAATTTTATTTGGAAAAAGCTTAGTCAAAATTTTTGTAGCCTCCAGGAACATCCTTCCCCCCGTCATGCAACCTAATATCCAAAAAATATCAAAACTTCACACCCCTTAAATTAACAATAACCTATACATAGCCTCTAACATGGTAAAGTGTGAACTCAAAAATGTACAAGTGAGTGTAGGAGGAAAAGCAAAAAAGCAAAAACAGGGCACGTGAACAGCTGCTCCAGCATCTTTACAACATAACTATAATTAAAAGTAGCATAAAGATGAAACAGCTCAACTAAAAATCGAACTAAACTTAGTTATCCCAGATTCAATTCAATGAGACGCCCAATACTAAATACAACATGTTACCAATATGCTCCAAATTCAGTTCTCATAAGAGAAATCCAAATAACTTCAAACTTACCATTTTTGGTTTACATGCCATGCAATTAAAAACATTAATTCCATCAACGTGAAAAGGTCAGACAGCTTCTATTCAAGCATTTAAATGCAATACCAAAGAAAAAAAATATTAATGACTTACATAACATGCAACTACCAAAATGTTAAAAATACTTGAGTTATATAGGCAATGATACCTACAGTCAGTACCAATGCCTAACTCGCATCATTGTAAAAACCCAGAATTAGGACTTTTTTTCTAAGAAATGCACCGTTGAACACGAAATCAAATACTCTATAGTGTGACTGACAGAAAATGCCAGTAGCCCAGCAAAGCCATTGGAGAATAGAACCACCCGTATGACATGATGTTTAAGGGATGGTAAAAGACTAAAATCTTTCAGACCAACCATCAGAGAACTAAAGGTAAATTACATGAGCATCATAGTCACATGACATTTTCACGAGTTAAAAGAGTATGAGAAACTTGAAATGCGAGCATTTTCTATTACAAACTAATCAAAAGTTTCAAAAGGAAGAACCACAAAGAAGTCCTGATATGCAAACAGGTTTGCACCCCTTCATTGTGGAAACCACCCAGAGTCACCATCAGTTACAAATATAGTAAATAAAATAAATATAACCATCCATAGGACCAAAACTTAGCCCCCACCAGAGAGAGCGAGACTTTTCAAAAGATAGAATCATTACCGGAAATGCCAAGTCAAGGAGAGCAGTTTGGCTTCCACCAAATTTTGTGAAAAGCAAACCACCAGGATGCGACTGCAAGGATAAAGTATCATAGGGTAAGGTACTCCTAGATCTAACATACAAATGAGAAGACAAACCGAATTACTCTAGAGTCTACTGCACAAACCCTTAAAATAATGACTAAGAAATGTAAACATACTCTTAACCACAAATCTTTCTTATTATTTATGATAGAAGATTACCCCCAAACTAAAAAAATGATGTTCAATAGCTAATGCTATTCAGAATATATATCACAGATCATATAAAAGTTGGGGTAGGGTTACACAGGTCATAGAGATTGCCTACGTAACAACTAAAATACAATAAGCAGTTATCTGAAGAACAGCATTTCTTTTTTCATTAACACAATTAACTTCCTCTTTGCATCACCCTACCACTTAAATTCATGTCTTAATTTATCTTTTCACAATCCAAAACAAGATGAATCCATTTAGCTTAAGGCATCAAAAGATAGCAAGAGACCAAATAAGAACCAGTTATTGAGGATTTTAGCTGAAGCATTCTGTCAAAAACTTTATACATTTAGTTCATGCCACAAGTGAACAAGTATTGATCTAGGCGGGGAATAATTGCGTCCAGCCATAAACAACTCAGAAAGGTTAAAATAAAAAAACAAATGTACCTTCTCCTTACGGTTGTCAGTATGAGTGTGTGAACCAATTACAATGACATTATCAGGAAGCTTTTCAAGTTTGCTCTTAAATGTGGAGTAAGAGTCTGTATTTCCTGCAAGAGACTTCTCAGCATCTTTCATAAACAAAATAAAAGGTGAAGTTCTGCTCTCACTGTATATAGCCTGACAAAAATATTAGATTTAAGTTAATAAGAAATCAAAAATGGAAGCAAACTGTATAGCCAGACAACAATCATACAGTTGGTCGAAGATAAAGAATAAGTCACCTCAAACAAAGTGTTAATGAGTAATCTATCTAAATCCTCTGTGCTTGAGTTCTCCAAACGAAGGTCAGAAGCTACATTGCAAGAAAGAGTGAAAGAAACAGAGACAGGGCTTAGTAATCATAAGCTTAAACATAGATGCAAAACATGGAGAGATGTACAAAACATTACCATTGCAGAAAAATCCATGGCCCACCTCACAAATATTTCCCAGGTCAACGCCATCAGGTATGGGTTTATCAAATCTTACACCAATTTTTGAGAAAGGATTGTCCGCAAAGAGTAACATGACTTTCCCCCGAACCCCATAAGGAGGGCCTCTGTAGATTGAATTGATAAAAGAATAAATTAAAGCATGGTAATAGAAAATGCCTAGTCACAAAAAAGAAAAAAGTGAGATAGGATAAAACTAGAAAACTGTATGGCTGGCCATATTTGGTGAGTTGATATCAAGTGGAAGGGCATGTTCATTTTCACCCTTAAATGAGAGAAACAGAAGGGCATTTAAAATTACATAATATCACTAAAACATGTTAGAGTGGTTCCAATTAAATTAAAACTGTGGAGGAACACAGCTATTCTTTAGTTCTCATCAAATGATTTCATCAAGACTAGGTTATTGAGGACCATGCGGTCCATGCTGACATTTGAAAGTACTCAGAAAGATGAGTTTGCTATTCAGGTGGGAAAGACTTGCAGATAAGTTCCAACAACTAATCACTTGGATCATTGGATGCTAAAATGAGAAGAGACAACATGCTGAATTCAAGCCACCTTTTGAATCTCTCCAAATATAGTAGAGAGAGGCTGCAGTACCTAGATGGAGATGCTGCTGGATATAGACTGCCTGAAGTTGAATTCATAAATTTTACTCTGTCACCTGCATGATCCATGTTAGGTAAATAGTCACGAAACTAAATCCAAATAACAATGCCTATGAAAATGTTAATGACACAAAAACCTAATCTGAAAGGTCTTTCAAGAAATGTAAATACCTTTCTTAAACATTTTATTCTTAGATGATCCAGATGAGGGCATGGTATCAGCTTCTGTCTTTGGCAGAGATTCAGGGTCACAAGTAGCATCAGGCACAGCACTTGAAGTGTCTGCTTCAACAGCTGGAGCCAAACTATTCGCCAATTCAATGGGCCCAGAATTCTGTTTGGTGCAGGTGCAGGATTTTTCGGCATTGACGCCATCCTTCAGAAGCTCAGCTTCCTTTGAAGACAAACCCTATAACATATTTAGATCAATAATTTACCAAGTTATGTACCTTTAGTATCTTTGACTTATGAAGCAATAATATGCTAACAAAGAAATTGGATGATGACAGCCATAATAACGTAGTAATAATGTCAAAAATCAAATAACCCATAAAAGTGATGTCTTACACCCAAAAAAGAATGGCTATCAAAAATGAGCAATTTGGCCCCAAAGTAATTAGCAAGCGCCTTCGTCAGCATCTCCTGATATATCTCAGACCCTGCATTTACATTTGAAGTAAAAGCTCGGTTTTGCAGCTTAATGCGACTAATACAAGACACAAAAATAACAAAGCATACTCGCATACCTGCAGGGCCAGAGAGCAAAATCCGTGGGTTCACAGTGGTTAGATCTGAAGTATATTTCACATGTTCTTTGTGCTTGAGGTGTATAATTGAAGCTGCTATGAGCACATTTTTTGTATTTTCACTGGAAAGATAGAAATTCACCCCTTAATGATGTATCATTCAATAAATAACCAAACTCAGAGCAAAACTATTGGGAAAAAACATTGAGAATGCATAGAAGACTAAACAACATAAACTTCAAGAGCTAAACTATCACACGAACAGTGACAACTTTGAATTACTGACTATTGTATTATCACATACCAACACGGTCAGAGATTTATTGAAGAAAGATAATTGAAGAGCGGACCTACTTGTTTCTCATTCTTTCCTTCCCTAACAGTCTCTCATGCTCACTAACAGAATTCCTTTTCTAGATAACCAAATCGTGATTCAGTAACTAAGTTAGCTTCTGTCTATGCTATCTTTCAAAGTCAGCGAGCACTGAGATACCTTCCTCATCCATCCACACTCAAATTAATTCTTCCTCTTGAATTTTCTTTCATGTGCTTATGCCCAATTAACTTGGCTCTTTTCCTTCCATTCCATACTCCTAACATTCTAGGAATCAACATACTTTAACTCCCAACATAGACTAATCAAACCCAGTTTCCTTCATGGTTAAATAGAAGACCTTCCATTGGAAATAAGCTTTGAATCTCAAATGGTTAGATCAGTATCGATGGGGAAAATGTTCTGTCCCAGCTTTAGTCAAGTCCAAAAATAGCGATTTTATGTGTTCATCGTCTTTCTTCCACTAGCACATAAAACACAGCCAACCGGGGAATCACAAATAGAAATAGAGTGGTTATATTAATGAGTAAAACTAGTAGGTTTTCTTGATGGTCCTATGCATGTTGGAAAAGTTCAGTTGCAAGATAAACTAACTTCCAATTATCTTCCCAAACCCTTCTACTTGGATTCAAAAAATGAAAGAATTTAACACAAACTGAGAAACAACTGCCAAAATATTTTCTAGTAAAATATGAGATTGCCAAAAACTTTAAGAAATAATCCAAATTGATCATTGAATGTTGTAATATAGCGCAGAAGCCAGAGTTTAGGTATGCTCTTAATTGTACTCACATAAGCAGGAATGTGATGAAAAAAAGATTAAGAGAAATCTGGTTTATATTTGAAACATTTTTTTAATAAAAAAGAGATAGTATGCACAAAATTGTACCATACCTTAAATAATATGGGAAGTTATCAAATGACACGTCTAAGTTTCTGCCATCAAGAATTCCTGCATGAATGTCCTCTTTGAACACCGCACAGCGAAGTGATATACTTGATAGCATCGTCGGCTGTGAGTCCTTCACCCACTCGTTTCTTCCGTCCAATACCTGTTTACAGATACTTTTACTCAATTTCAGATTACAACTAGTTGATGGTGCAAACATCCTCAAGAAAGGCCTTAGCAAATCATTCACCCCAGAGAGTTTTACATTGCCTGCCTCTGTGTTGGAGTCGTGGTCGCAATCAAGATGAAGAGTCTTGTTGACTGATCCAACCTCTGCAGCTTTATCATTCCCTATATTTGCAGTTGAATTTCCTTCCATGCCATCAAGATCAACATCCGCAGCAGTAGACACCTCAGTCACCTGCGGGATCTTACTGCTGGCTTGAGGAGGCGATTTCCAGCGCGATAAATCTGGCCTCAAGCTTGAAAGTGATGCCAATATGGTAGCCGCCCCAGTAACAGCTGATGGATCTCCTGACCTCCTCTCAAGCTGCAGAAACTTTCCTATGGTATTCTGGACCTCTGCACCCTTAACTGCAACATCAGTCATGGGTTGCTGAAATATCTAAATTAATTGAAATTATATTAAGGAGATAACAAAAATAAGCACAGACATAAAAACAAATAACCAGTAAGATATAAGAGCAAAAGCACTATTATAACACTCGACAAACAAGTGGGCTTTAACTGATTGCCCTCAAACCCAAGGAAAGGATACATATGCATGATTCCCCAGCAAACCAAAGACCACTTCATCACCCGACTTAAGCACACAAGTGTTATTTTTCTTCAGCACTGTCCCATTTACTTGCACTGACCCCTTGCTCCCAGTGCTTTCTAACATGGCTGCTGCGCTGCCTTCGTGCTGATCATGTCGACAAATAATGAGTACTCATACTGCATGTACATATTAAGGAGTTTATCTCCACAACACAAATATAAGCAGTGACTGCCCAAACAAAACATTGAGAAATAAGGAGGCAGAAAAAAAGCAGAAAACCCAAAATCCAAAGAGCTAATGCATCTAAAAAGGGCCACTGCAGGATGCCCACAAAATAATCAGGGAGTGGCAAATACCATGTGTATGCATAAGTGTTCTTAATTTAGTATCAATCCAGAAAAAGGTAACATATTGAATGTAAAATTCAAGTGATACCTGGGTGTGCTTTATCTTGCAAAGTACTGCACTAATTGTCTGGTCCTTTAATTGGAAATTGCAGTGTTTACTCGAGCCAATCGAGAAATTTGATGTGCAAATGGAAACATTAGGATTCTGTAGTTCACAAATGTGACCAACTCATTAGAAATAGTATCACAATATATATACAAGTCAAAACTCAGAAAGACAACCAGTAATTCAGATATCTAAAATGTGCTATACACACAAAACGAATAAATATACAGACAGAAGATTCTTATCCAAAAGATAATCTGAAAGTACAGTGCTTTTTATGTCAACTACCATGCAAACAAAGAGTAATTACTAGAGATGTTTTCAAAAAGGGAGGTTTGAATTTACCTGCGCAGACTGCGATAAAAGTTTGCACCAAGGTGTAGACGTATCAAAATTTGGATTTTGTTTCTGGGAAATACTCCAAGTAGTGAACGAACTCCTCCCCTTATCCAACAGAACCGGCGCAGAACCTTTAACACAACAAGCAAATCCACATTCAGTAAAAAGGACACTCAAATTTCAAAAAGAAAAAAGAATTCAGAAAAGCAAATGCAAATCCAAACTAACTCAAACTACCCTTAAAATTAGGAAGCCATGAATGAAATAAATAAAAAGCAAATTCAATAATTTACAAAAAGTGACACCTTCAAAACAACAAGCAACTCCGTAAAAATAACACTCCAATTTAAAAAAAGATTCAGAAAAGCAGATGCAAATCCAAATTGAAGTCAAATGACACTTAAAATCAGGAAGCCATATGAAATAACTAAAAAGCAAATCAAAGAACTTACTGAAAGTGACACCTTGAAGACAACAAGCAAATCCGTAAAAAATAACACTCTCTAATTTTTTTTAAAAAATCAGAAAAAGCAAATGCAAATCCTAACTTCAATTCAAGAAGCAAGAAATGAAATAACTGAAAACCAGATTTCGAGACACTAAAAAGTTTTCGAGACACGGACGCATCTCAAAACTCAAAATGCAAATCCAATTTCACTAAAATGAAACTCAAAACAGCAAAGAAATTAACCAATCACGTAAAGCTCAGAACCAAAACAAAACTAACCATCAGCGATCGGCGCTACCACGGCGACAGCAGCCGATGATGTCTCACCCTTCCCAGCGTTATTCACATCATCCCCGGCGATCGGAGTCTCACCGTTCCCACAATCTCCGGGATCCACGGCGGGCGGCGTACACATTTCTTTGGAACTCTCCGCCGCCGGCATCGATTTCTCCGCATTTTCCACCTGCAAAAAAACAAAAACAAAACCGCTGAAAAGTCAAATACCTTCACTCAAATCCGCTACTCTCAAACCCCTCAAAGAAAACCAAAAAATTTCAAAAAAAATCTTTTGGATGCGTTTTACGCTGAAACCTTTTGTCGTTTCGGAGATGGAGGCTTATCTTCAGAAGAAGAAGAGGATCTCTTGTTATTATTACCAGATAGAGATCCACTTCGTCTCGTTGACACCATGACTCTCTCCCTTTTTTTCTTTTTTTGTCTCTCTTCACCACTGTATTAAAAACAGAGAAATTGAAAGATTGAAATTATAAAATTGTTTGTTTGAGAGTATTTATTTTCTGTGCGAATTTTATTTAATTAAAAAACCCTTTTTGTTGAACGGAACGAAACGGAAGTTCACAACACCCCCGTCTTGGAGGCTTTTACAATTACATAAAATTAAACGTTGTCGTATTGGGAGGTGATCGTGTTGCTAATATATTAGACGGGATTAAAGTACTATAGAGAGACTCAAATCAAAAAGTTAAATTGTAGTTTATTCTTTTTTACTTAAAAAATAAATTAATTAATTTTTATACATTAAATTAAATAATAAATTAATACTATATTTTAAAATTTTATCTATTTTTATTGTTAAAAACTAATATAATTAATAAAAAATCAAATACTTACATTGGCGTATCAGGAGCACTTTATGTTTAAGTACATGGATTAATTTTTAACAATAAAAATAAATAATTTTTTTAACGAAATGACTAATCGCATGATGATAAATCTGCTAATTTTTTTAGTAGATAGGATAAAATACAATCTAACTTCTAAAACAATAACCTCTATATAATTTTTCCATTAGCATGGTCTTAGTTAGGATGAGTGTTTAAGATTCATTATTTATCATCGTTAAATCTAAATAATGGTGATAAATTTAGCCTTTAATATTTATATTTTTGTCAATTGGGTTCTCATTTGTTAGCTAAATTTAGCACTGAACTTTTTTAAAATGAGTCAAAATCTTTAAACTTTTAAATTATGATAACCCGTATGACAATCTAGGAGTACTTCAGACGTGCTTGATTAAGTGAAAAATGTGAAAAAATGGAAAGGGAAAATAGAATAGCAGAAAGAAAATAAATTTTGAACGTGTTTAATAAGGAATAAAAGTAAGAAAAAGTTATATGTAAGTTCGAAGTTATATATTTTTTAAATATTTTAATTTATTTCCTCCTAATTTTCAACTCTATCAAGCACATTTTCTTTCACTTTTTTTTTATATTTCATATCAAGCACATCCATGAAAATATATATATTATATTTTCATTTTCTCTACTTTTTTAACCCTTCCATTTTTCATTTTTCTCATTTTCTTTCCACCCAACCAATCAAAGCATTCATGTTTTTTTTTAACTTTAAATGAACTTTATACTTCTTTCAATCTTTTTTAAATATGTTTGTATTTTTTATTTTTTATTGACATGGCATATAAGATAAATAATATCGTATTAATATGAAGTAAGTAGATTTTTCACTAATAATCGTAAATAAATTACTTTTTAGTTAATATTTTTATTAAAAAATGTGATATGACTTTTTTTTAAATGTTAATAGTCAAATTTAGTTAAAAATAAAATAATAACCAAAATGATAAAAGATGTAAATGTTGAGAGCTAAATTTTAATATCATCCCATCCAAATATTATTAATATAAATCAAATGAATTATATTATTCATAATTATTCGATTTTCTTAATATAAAAATATTTTAAAAAAAGAGTAAAAAGTAAAACTGTCTAGCTCAATTGACATAGGTATTGTTCCTAATGCAGGAAAATCTAGATTCCGTTAATTATATGCTATCTTACATGAGGCAACCTAATCAACATGTTATTTTGACAATTTTTAATAGAAAACACTTATGATTTTAATGAATTAACCAAAAATTTTAAATGAATTAAACTTTTAGATTAAATCTCAAAATTTATTCTACTGCATATTTTAACCTTTTTTATGTTATAAAGCAAAAATCAAGACCTTTAACTACTATCGTAACTAGTAACCAAAACCAAGCCAAATTCAATGATAACTATTAGTCAAACAATTTTTCAATTTTTCAATTTTTCTCGACACTAATGGGCAAGGTTGAGCCAATGTCGGTTGAGCGGACTCACTCAACTCGTGTTACTTGATTTAAGCAATTTGGTTCTTTACCCTATAGTTTGGTTTAGGTCGGTCCATAAAATGTATAATCATACCGACTTGATAAGCTTACTAGATATATTATTTTTGCATAATATTAAATTTAATCATTAATAATTACATAACTTAATTTTTTATTTAAATTTGACTATTAACTTTAAAAAAAATTAAATCATTTTTGAATGAAAAATATTGACTAAAACATTTAATGTAACGACCTAAAATTTACAGGTATCAAAAAGTACATTTTTGGGTCTCCGTTTTCGTAAAACAGATTGGTAAATATTTATTAAAAATATTTACGAAATTAGTTGTGTGGTTAATTAAGTTTTAGTTAGGAAAATTAGTTTGAATCAATGTTAATTAGGTATAATGATTAAATTGAATAAAGTGTAAAAGTTAATTATAAATTAAAGAAAAGTTGAAGAATTAAATAAGTAAATAAATTAAATTGTGTCAACTGTGAGGTAAAAATAAAATAAATATGTAATAAATATATAAATATATTTGTAATACATATATGTATTTATTTATTATTTAAGAAATATTAATTATTATGTTAATATAATATTAAATTAATATAATAAACATAAAGTAAATAAAATAAAAATAAAGACACAAAAGTATAGAAAAGGATAGAAACATAAAACGAAACAGAGAAGGGAGAAAATTAGGGTTTAAGGTTCAAGTTTAATTTGGTAAGTTAATCTAGTTCATTTTCTTGTAATTTTGATATTTTTGGAATCCTAAAATAAAATACTACTTGAATTATGTTGAAATTTTGAAAATTAGTGAATTTTTAGATGTTGTTCATGTTGAATATATTGAAGAATTAGGGGTTAAATTGATGGAATTTCAAGTTAGAGGTAATAATGGATTGAATTGTAAAATAAATCATAAGTTTTGAGAAATAATAACTAAATTGAGAGAATTTTGAGATTAGGTTTTATGGTGAAATTAGGGAGTTGAAATTAGATTAAAGTGGAATGAAATATGAAATTAGTTTTGTAAGAAAAAAAGTTAGTTTAAATTAAGGACTAAACTGAAATTTAGATAAAAGTTGTGTATAAATTGAAATATTTAATGTTAAATTATGTTGTATTGATGATTTTAAATTGTTTTAAATTCCGTAGCTAACATTGAGCCAGAGACCTTGGCTAAGAAAGGAAAAGACAAAGTCAACGAGGATTAGTTCAAAAACTACCGTTTGTATTTCTATAATCCGAATCTAATTATTATTAATTGTTGTATTTCGATTAATAAGTATGGTAAGTGAAATGAGGTAAGTATTGATATTATGATGTTGAAATTGAATGCTGGAATATACGTGAATGTTAATTTGTAAGGGAAATTGATTGAAATGAAAAAAGTGATTATTTGAAATGTGTATTGATTGGAAATTAGAAAGTGTTATAAAACCCTATTAATTGTATTGGGCTGAGTCGGATATAGTTGGCATGCCATAGAATTGGAAGTGTTCAAGGATATTTCGACCACGAGTCAATGAGACACTATGTGTCAAATTATTACTTCGGATAAATTCGATGAGGCATTGGGTACCAACTTACTTTGGCAAGGCCGATGAGACACTGGGTGTCAACTTGTTACTTCGAATTATCCGATGAGGCACTGAGTGCCATACTGGTGTGTTTTGGTTGGATCCGTGTATCCGCCAAAGTCTGAGTCTTGTTAATAGGGGGTAAATAAATGATTGGCAATAAGATCGATATCAAATGCTAAAGAATGTGAATTTTGAAATTGGATATTGATTTGGATTGTACAATTGAAATATATAAACCAAGAGTTCATGAAAAAGAGTATTATTATTGCCAAATGATTTGTGAATTAAAGTGAGAAAGTTATTGATGAGAAATGAAAGCAAAAATAGATGAATTGATTTATTGATTAGTTAATGTTTATGTATGGTTAAAGTGTATATTTTATATAATGTTATTTATTTAAAATATTCGGATTATAGAAATACCACTGAGTTTAATACTCAGCATACGGTTTGTTTCCATACGCAGGTTAAGTTAAAGTTCGAACGTTGAATCAGCATCCAAGGCCGATCTCGAACTCATTGTGGTGAAGTACTTTTCTTTTTGGTATATGGCATGTACCTAGGTTGTTTGTACAAGTCATTTTGGAAAATGATTGTAAATGATGTTATAATATGAAATTGTTTGAATACATATGAGTTTATGTGTTATGTTTTAAAACTATCAAATGGTATGTTTTGGTTTGAATTAGTGTGAATATAGAATTGGTTTAAATAGTTTACTATTAGATTGATTTGGATAATATATGTGAAGTATTTATGAATGAACATTGGTTAGCTTAATTAGGTTGATTATTTGGCATGATTTGGATGTATTTGATTGTGTTTTGGATCGATTAAATAATTGGTTGTTGAATTGTTTGTGGTTTAAGTTTGCAGGGTTGGTAAAACTTGATGTATAAGGCTCATTTTGAGTCCACACGGCCTGGCACACAGGCTTGTGACCAGACCATGTGAGATACACGGCTTACACATGCGCGTGTGGATAGGCCGTGTGTCCCCTGCAACTTAAAAATGTCAAAACAGAATGCTCAAGTTTTGCCACACGGGGGTGTGCCTCAGCTGTGTGATGTGAGGGACACGGCCTGAAGCACGGGCATGTCATAGGGTCACACGGGCGTGTCCCTTGACCACACGGGCGTGTGAGCCCTGCACTTAGGAAAAATTTTGAAATTTCATGAAAATTTTTCTGAGTTTCCGATTGAATCCCGATTTGTTTCTAATTTGTGATTTGGGCCTCAAGGGCTCAATAAAAGGGACATTATGAATATTTTATGATATGTATAATATATTATCATATGATTGTTCGTATTTATTTTGAAATGTCTAGTAATGCTCCGTAACCCTGTTCCGGTGACGAATAAAGGTTAGAGGGTGTTACATTTAAACCTTTTAATAATGTTAGTGTGGCAACTCGTATATGACATTTTATTTGTACTTTCATGCTGACATAACATTGTTTGTTTCATATGTCATGTTAACAAAGAATTTAAAAATTATAAAAAAAAATTATCATGAAGTATATGTAGATTGTCATATGAGCTGCCATATTAAAAAATTTAATATTTTAGTCAGTATTTTCGTTTAAAAGAATAATAATTTAACTTTTTTAAAAAGTTTAATGGCCAAATTTAACTAAAAAATAAGAGTCAAAATAACAAAAAATACATATATTGAGGGTTAAATTTAATATTATACCTATTATTTTTAATAATTTAATATGTTTTTGTATACAATAAATATATAATATGTAAAAATATTTATTTTAAATTTCAAATTCAACCCAATATATTTTAAATTTAATTGATTTAATCCACTGCACTGATCACTTTAAATCGATTTTTGTTATTAAATATATAAAAAAAACTTGGTTATAATTCACTTAATTATCCTTAGAGAAAGATTGAATTAGTTTTTCGTTGAAGGGTGTCTGTATTTGGTTAATTTAATAATTGGGAAAGTGGAAATTTAAAAAGAGTAGTGTCATATCTACGAGGTAGTTATTGTCCATGGCCTGACAAATTTTTGGATATAACCCTCTTTTTTTCTTTTAAAGTTCAAATATTATGTTTTTTATTTTGTTTTTGTTTTTCTTTTAACTACAAGAAGAGGTTAAAGCTCTAAGCAACGCGACTCAAATCATACCACACTTGGGGTAATAAGTATCTTAGCCATCAAGCCAACATAAGGGATTTATTATGTTATTAATTAGTTTACATTAGACCTGTTGGCCCGCCCGAAGGCCCGCTCGAAAAGTGGGAGGGTTTGGGTAAAAATATAGACCTGAAAAATGGGCTTGGGCAAAAAAATAAGGGTCAGGCCTTGGGTAAGATTTTTTTACTCGAGCCCGGCCCGACTCGAATAAGTAAAAAAAAAGTGTTGTTTTTTTATTGTTAATTTTGTTACTATTTCAGAGGTATTTACTTGTTAAATTGCACGTGTTATTTAAGAATATATATATATTAATTTATTAGAAAATATTTATTTTAATTTTTTAGTATTTTTGATATATTATATATATTTTAAAAATTATATAAAAAAATAATCAGAGCAAAGTCCAAACAACAAATGCAACTAACACAATTCAAACCCAGACCACAGTTATGGCTGTGAACACCCTTGACCATCAAGCCATCACATTGGGTTCATATTTAATTTTCTTTAAAATTATACATAAACGACTTAACATTTTTTTAATATGTTTACACTTATAATATTATATAATACTATAGATTTAATTTTAATGTGTTATAAATTACATGATATAATATGATATATTATAAATTTAGGAAACAACTCAGGCTAGAGTTCGTGCCTTGAATGCTTGAGCATGCGCTCAACCCATGCTTTGAATAGGCCAAACTTTTTTACGCGAACTCATTTTTCAGGTTTAATATTTTTGCCCAAACTCCCTCAATATTTGAATGGGCCTAGCCGAGTAGCCCAACCCTTGAACAAGTCTATTCCCAATTAATTCCTATAAAGCAAATTAAGTCTTAGCTCATTTGCCATAGTTACTATCTCAAAAACGAGGATGATATCGATTTAAGTGCGTTTAAGCATATTTTTTTCTCTAATTTAAGGGTTTGGGGATTATTAGCATAGGTATTTGAACCATATCGATCGTTTGGGTCGGTTGGATTGAGAACCAACCATGGTTCCAGTCTAAAGAAAGGCTTTATATCGGTTGAGCCGTGAACAAGTATGAACCGATTGAATTGAGCTAAAAATCAGCTAAATTAGCAGTTAAACCATTTTTTTAATTTTTAATGATTTATTTAATCAAACTATTCAGATCGATGAATCAATGGCCTAGCCGATGCAACAACATGAAAACCTTAATTATAAATAAAAGTATGCATTATATAAAAAAAATCATAAAAAATGTTATTCCTAATTAATAATTTACCTAATGAAACATATTAATTTTAATTATATTTCAAGTAATTTGAAGATACGCCTAAGTTACTAGAATAATGTCCATTCCATATAATTACAATATAAATTTGCTAAGTAAAATGAAATATATTTAGTTAAAATTTCTGGTTTTAGATTTTAGTTAAAGTTTTGTTTGATCAAGTTCCCATTCTCATTAAACATGAAATTTTAAATTCTACATTAAAATATATTACAATACTCATTAATACTATATTTAATTATTAAATTTAATGTCGAATTATAAATTTCATCCCTCCACTTTTTGAAAGTGATAAGTTAGTCTCTCTACTTTAATTTACTAGAGTTTAATCATTGTACTTTACAAAAACTAAAAAGTTAGTCCATTTTGTTAAGTTTGATTTTCTATTATTTTAACAAAACAAATTGTCCCTAAATCAATACTGGTCAATTAAATTTTTAATAAATTATTTTCAAGATATTTTCTAAAAATGAAAAACAAAATTTTGGGTTGCACCTGACAGGTGTAGTACCCTGACCAAAAAGGAATGGTATCCAAAAGTCAGCAGGCAAATTAATTCGGGGGTACCACACCTTTTTTTGAAAAGGATGCGGTACCTAAGAGTTAGTAAATGATCTGTCGTAATTTGATATGTTAAATTGGGCTATCCATTACACTTAAAGGAGCTTATTCTTAAGCAATTTAAGTGTCTTTTATATGTTTTTGTAGATTTTTAGTTTTGATGTTAATAAATTATTTTTATTAGTTTTAAGCCATTTTTAGACCCAAATTGGCCAATCGTGCCATGGGAAACCTAACAAGTTGATTGTGTACTGTAGGGAGTCGGCGATAGCCTGAACGTGAAGAAAACATCACCTAGAAGAGGGTATCGTGATATTGAAGCATGGAAGTCGTGATACCCCTAACGACGCTAAAATGAGGAGAATAGAGGCAACCTACAGTGGTGTCACGATATCGAGACCTACAAGGCCACAAATTTCAATATTGACTTTGTAACAACCCAATTTTGGGGCTAGTCGGAATAGTGGTCTCGGGACCACAAATCCAATATTAGAAAAATTATTTTATTATTATTTTGGAGTCATAGCATGTTTATATTAGTGCATGAAAAATTTGGTGAGTTAAATTTTGACGTTCGTGAGCTCAATTGCGAAAAAAGACTAAATAGCATAAAGTGCAAAAGTTTTAAATTGATAGCTAAGGGTGTTAAATTGTTAAGAATCTTAATTTGGGGGTCTTTAAAGGGTAAAAAGACCTTTAGATCTTAGCTTGGTCATGGGAGACAAAAATGTTGAAAAGTCTACATTAGGTAATTGGATGACATAATGTGTAATAAAATAATGCCTAAGCCTAGCTATCATCTTTTTCTTTCATTCATCCTTCTTCCATCGAAATTTTCAGCAAGATTAGATGTTTGAAAGCTTCAAAATTTCAGCCATTTAGTCTCTCTACAAGTAAGTGAGTTTGATGATTTTTCTTAATGATTTTTGTATTTTTGGACCCATTGTAACATAAGCTTTCTATTAAGAGGATTATTGTACATAATGGTTGAGAGTTTAGGGTTTTTCCATGAAAGCATATGTGTAGTTTTCTAAAATTTTATGGAAGAATATGAGTATTAGATGTGTAATAAACAACTTATGTGAAGGGTTTTCAGGGACTATATGGCATAAGTTGGAAATTTGTTGATAAATGTGTAAGATAGTGGAAATTTTGGATTGCTATAACAGTATAAAGGGTTCAGCTAGGCTTTTTATAGGAGGAAATTTGATAAAAATCGATTTTCGAACCTAGGGGTAAAATAGTCATTTTGTAAAAGTTTAGGGGCAAAATGGTCACTTTGCCCAAGTATAGATTATTGAGTACCTAAATTGATAAAATGATTAAATTTGTGAATTTTCGTTGTTATAGATCAAGAAATGCAAAGTCTGAACTTAGACCGGGGGAAAGCCAAGCAAATCGATTAGACCGTCTAGACACAATATTTTGTAAACCGAGGTAAGTTGTATGCAAATAATACAACTACATTGTCATTATACGTGTTGAATTAATTTTAGCATGAAATACTTGATTCTGGAAATGAGAATGCATGATGATAATTCATATAATAGAATTCTCATTTAAACCATGAGAAATAAATCAGATATTCATGTCATAACGTATGGACTATTGTGAGTTAGTGTAAGACATGTCTGGTGTAACAGCCAAATTTTTCAGTGGTGTCGGAAACAATGATTCGAGATCACTAAATCCGACGAGTAAGTTTAGAAATTTTAACAAATAATAATTATAGGCCAAGCGCGAACTTAAAAGAATTATTTTTAATTAGTGAATTTTGAGATTTTAAAAGAATTAATCAGGTAAATTTGGTTGAAAATGAGGTATCGAGACCTCGAATTTATAAACCGAGCCATAAATATTTTTATAAATATTTATGGAGTGTTATTAAGTTAGTATTAAAGTTTCGTTAGAAAATTTTAACGTTTGGTTAGTCAATTAATTAAAAAGGACTAAATTGAAAATAGTGCGAAATTTATTAAATTGTGATTAAATAGTTTAAGTGATTAAAAAGGAGGGATTTAAAAGGCAATTGGACCCAAATTGTATGGGCTGGACGGTTGGGCAAGAAAATCAGCAAAAAAAGACAAGGAGAAACAAGGGCAAAATGGGAAATTTTGCAAATTAAACATATAAAACAAGATAAATTTGAAAAATCTAGAGATATCATCATTTTTCTTCAGCAAAAACGCCATGGGAGGTCTGAAAGCTGCTGGTTTTTCATACTTTGACATATGTGAGTTCAATTCTTACCCTTTTCTTTGAGATTTTTATGTTTTTGTGACTTTTACAATTAGGTCCAATTGTTTAATTCATTAGTTTTTGATTTTATGAACAAAAATTAAAAGCTATCATTGATAAGTGTTAGCTGTTTATGATGAAATAAAATGAATTTGAAGCTTTGATTTTGTTGTTTGATGATTTTATCAAGTAATTTCAATAGAAATTGATTTTAGGACCTAATTGTGAAAAAGTTGTGAATTAAGGTTTAGTGTTAAAATTCTGATTTTCAAAGATTGTGTAATAGTTTAGAATGATGGAATAAAATGTTAATTGAGAAAAATTAGCTTAATAGATGGGCTAATTGAGCAAGTACTGAATTGTATGACCTTTGAAATTTAGAGGAAAAATGGTAATAAACATCTTGAACTAAAACAATATTGGACAGCAGAAGTAGACTAACTTTGAAAAATCACCATAAATTGTAAAAATCGAATTATAAGATGAATAAAATATGAAATTAAAGCTTATTGAGCCTAGTTTTTCATAGAAGAAACGGTGTAAGCAATGGATTTGTAAATTATGAGATATAATGAATTTTGTGAGACAAGGTTAGAATGAATTCGGGTTCCCCTATTTTGACTTTGGAAAATCACCAAAAATTGGAGAAAATTAATTAGAGTCTCAAATTTATATGCTTAGAATTCTTAACGAGTCTATTTTCAATAGAAATCAATGGGAACATTATCTGAGTTTTTTACTGTGATATAATTAATTTTTAGTGAAGAGAGGTCAGAACTATGGATAGTGAAACAGGGGAAACTTAAATGAATAAACTGTACTAATTGGATAAACCAAAAATTCTGAAAATTTTATGGTGGAATGATATGTGAGTCTAGTTTCAGGGAAAATTTACGGATCTTAATTTTGAGCTCTGTAGCTCGAATTATAAATAATTGAGTGACTATGACTCGTGTGAACAGCTTGATGTGAGCATTAATAAGTAAATTGTGAAATCGTACTTACAATAATGTTATATACATTAAGGATGTGGAATGGAGAGGAGGGGGAGGAAAAATATATATGAATATTCAGTTAGCATGGCTAATTTGCATGTTTTAAGCTCATGGACTAAATTGAATAAAAGTAAAACTTTAGGGGGTAATTTTGTAAAAAGGTCAAAAATGACTAAATTGAAGGGAATAAATTGTTTTATTATCTAAATTAATAAATTGAATGAAATTGTCAATTTAAGATTGGGTGAAATTTGGGAAAATGGTAAATTACCAATATGCCCCTAAATCTTGGTATTTCTGCAATCTAGTCAGGTAGGTTCGGATACCCTGAATGAGCATGTAAATATGAAAATTTAAGTATTGTATCGTATCGTATTTTATATGATATTTTGAACTGAATATATGAAAAGGATGTTACATGAAACATGAAAATGAATACTAAATAATATAAATTAATTGAAATTATTCTGAAAATTTCGGTAATGCCTCGTATCCTATCCCGGATCTCAGGTACGAGTATGGGGTATTACATCTGGGACATGCATCGGCCATATTACGAGAGCTAGTGTAAGACCATGTCCGGGACATGGCATCGGCATTGAGACGAGAGCTAGTATAAGACATGTCTGGGATATGCATCAGCCTCGAGACGTAAGCCAGTGTAAGACATGTCTAGGACATGCATCGGCTACAAGTTGAGCTAGTGTAAGACTATGTCCGGGACATGGCATTGGCATCCTACCCCATGTTGAGGCTCATTGAATATCCGAAAGTATTCCGGATGGTTCAATGATGAAAGTTACGATTTAAGATTATGAGAAAAGTATAACCGTGTTGTGATTGATACAGAAACCTATTCGGTATGTGTGAGATGTAAGTTCAATATATATATTATATGATGAGTATTGGATAGTGATGAGTAAGTTGTGTTTATGCCTATTTTATATCAAGAACATGTTGATGAATGGTATAGTTGTTGCTATGTATTTGCATACTTCTTACTAAGCTTTATGCTTACTCTCTCTTTTCCATTTTCTTATAGTGTCGCCTAAATAGCTCAAGGATCAACGGACGTTGGATGTTACGATCACACTATCATCCGGAGCACTCGGTATAGTTAGAATTCTTGTTTTTGTGTATGGCATGTATAAGATTAGACTTTACGGTACGTTTGGTTCACTGTAATGGAATAGGGCTGTAATTGAATAGAGCTGTAATGGAATAGAGCTGTAATCAGTAATTCAACTGTTTGGTTGAATGGAATGGAATAGAGCTGTAATAGAATTCTTATGTTTGGTTGAATGGAATGATGTTGTAATAGCATAAGAAAAAAGGTTAAAATGACCAAAGTACCCTTAACAGAATTTTTGTTAGTAGATGATTATTGTTATTAAATTTTAATAAGATTATTGATACATATATTTTAATAAAAATAAAAATAAATAATTTAATCATATTTTAATGTAATTATTATTAAATACAATTTAATAAAATAATATATATTTTAATAACATTATTAATATAAGAACATTTCAATGCCTAATATATTTGTTTTAATCTAGCCTTTCACCTGTTGTCTTAGGTCACAATTGCCAATATAAAAAAATGAGTTTAGCATATCATATGATTATTGTTATTATTATTAAATTTGAATAAGATTATTATTAAAAATAATTTAATAAAAATAATAAATAATTTAATCATATTTTAACATGATTATTACTAAATATAATTTAATAAAATTCTTTATATAATTATTATTAAATGAATTAAAAAATCATAATATATAATAGTATAAAAATAATATATAATCTACTTTATTATTTTTAAACTGCACTACATAATGTGCTAAAATATCATAAGTGAAACAAATAATTTGATTATTCTACAATAAAAAGTAAAATATAAGAAGTAATAAATAACTTGAGAATCATATTTCACATCCAAACATAATATTCATATATTAACAAAAAGTGACATGATTTCATTAGTTTATATGTCATAATCCATATGTTATAAAATTTTACAACCTCAAAAAGTTACAACATTGTAATGACATTCTATCATGTCATTATACCATCCAACTATTACAAACACAAAAAGTTACCAAAATATCATCAACACAACTATGATTTTTTAATGGTCAGCAAGAAATCTTCTGACCCATCCCAATCGCACAGAAGAAGGTAAACTAAAAAAAATGAGCATTTGCGTTGGATTATCTGGAATTTTGCTCAATGCGCGATAGCACTCATCCTCAGTTAAACCTTCTACTTCACATAACGTTGGATATAATTTTAGAGCAATTTCTTGAAGTGTCATTTCTGACCTTTGTTGAATTAGCACCTCGGAGGCAATACTCCTACTGATTTCAACACCAACGGTCTCGATCTTTTCCGCTAATAAAGTGGCAGCATCATTAAATGAAGTAGATGAAATATGATCACTTGCATCAGAAGTCTTTTTCTTCTTCTTTGAAAATGTGGAATCACCTTGGTTTATAGCCGGTTGTTGTTGTGTGCCTGAAAGATCCATGTCATCCAAAGAAACATCAGCTTTGCATCCATGGAAATCATTTCTTTCTTCATGAGTATTTGTAGTAGCTACATCCTCAGCATCTATTTCTTCAATAATATCAGCGGCTGTTTGAGCATCTTTCCCAGTGGCTCGATCTTTTGCGTAGATGGCTATAAGTTGGTCATAATAAGGGAAACTACGATGTTTGAATTGAGCGGCTTCTTTATGACTCTGAAAAAAAGAATAATTCATAGTAGATATAAGTTTGGTCAAGTTAAGATAATAAAGACTTGAAATAATTCTTATATTTATATATGAGTTCCACACCGCATCTTCAGCAACAACAAGCTGCCTATGCTCATCCCCACCAAAACCGCTACTGTTTTTTCCGCTGAGCATGTCATAAACGATTGACCAATCCCTTTTCAATGTCCTAATCCTCGATTCAAGATTAGGTTTAGCCTTCAACTTGGCATCGGGTAAAACTTTTTCTAACATTTTTTCCAACTCATTTAAATAACCGGCTTTAAATCCCGTATCAGCATTAAAGGTTCCAACATTGTGCAAGTCGACCATACAGGCAACCAACGCAGCATCTTCTTCTGGAAGCCATTTCCTTTTTGTTCCTCGAGAATTTTGGGAAGAAACACTTATTTGTGAAAAACCTGACATAATTATCTTAAGGAAAAAAAATTAAACATAAGTTCAATATTATGAATAAAAAAGTGAACACTTTATAAAATTATAACACATGATGAATCAATACAAAATAATTTATAATTCAACAAGTCTAGTACAATACAAAAAAATAATTCAAACACTACCAAAGTTTCATAATCTAGATTCATGAAATAACATAAACAAATTAACGTTTACTACTTTTACCCTAAACCTAACTAATTTGTAGATGCTTGCCATTCATCGAACATTTGGTTTGCTAGTTTCATCCTCCAAGTAGCCCATGCATCTGATGGATAATATTTACGATATTCGAATCATCATCATCTATCACATTACTAGGTAATCCTTCTCCCAACTCTGCTTCAATAGGATCAAGACTCATATAGGTTCGAATAAAATTATGGAGCAAACAACAGGCAATAATGATTCTATTGTGCACCCTCACAGGATAAAATGATGGACTCCTAAGTATTCCCCATCTAAGTTTTAATAACCCAAAGCATCTTTCAATAACATTACGCGCTGAAGCATGTTTCATATTGAAAAATTTTTCCGGAGAACTTGGCTGGTAACCCTGACGCCACTCATTCAAATGATATCTTTGTCCCCTAAAAGGTGCAAGAAATCCCTCACAATTTGTGTATCTAGCATCAACTAGATAATAACAACCTATAAAAAAAACTATTTGTCATGAATATTTCCCAAAAAAGTATGATCTTAAAGATTTATTCAAAGTCCTCTAATTTTGCACTTTACCATGAGGAACTTTTAATCCATGTCTCCTACTAATGGCATCTTGAAGAACCCTTCCATCAGCAACAGAACCTTCCCAACCAGGAAGAGCATAAACAAAATGCATATCAGGTGTACAAACACCTAACATATTTGTTGCTATGTCACATTTTTGCGTTCGATATCTAGGTTTATCAACTGTTGGAACCCTAATATTGATGTGGGTTCCATCTAAAGCACCTAAATAATTCTACATCACATGTATAAAACCTCGAGTTAGGATACTATATTTAAATCTAACTCAACTAAATTATGTACGAGCTATATATAGAACTCACTCCAATACCTTGAACCATTTCCACCTTGGGTCTGTAGAATTAGCTGTAATTGGCTCTGGCTTTTTAAATAGCACATCTTGTAAGCGTATGACAGCATTTAAAACATTGTGAAATGATCTGCTAATGGTTTCCCCAGACCTATTAAAGTGATGCTTGATAACTCGATTTTTAAGATGATGAGAAATGATATGTAAAAACATTGCCACTTGCTCATCAATAAGCATGTTCCTTAACGACTTCAATCCCTCTAAAGTTTGTAACATCTCACATAGTTTAAAAAAGGTAGTTCTATTCATCCTAACTTGTTCAAAACAGGTCTCGTCACTAGCATATACAAGTCTTTTCACATAATCTCGTTTTGCATAAAAATCTAAAATATAGGATCTAATCCTTGGTCTATAAGTATGTAAGCTATGGATGACACCCAATGTAAGTAAGAACCAACTTGCAACTGTACACATTTGCAACCATATTGTCACTGCAAGAGCAATTCTTTTACGCCTTACACTTTGTACTATTAAAGGCAGACGAGCCATTACTGCAAGATATTAAAGTGTTACATATCTTCAAATCATAGTAAAAAGGTCACATTTCTTCAATACTAATTTCAATAAAAGTAAAAAAAAATCAAAGAATTTAATTGATTAAAGAACTTACAGTAGTTTAGTGAGTACAAGAAGCTCAACTGTGAGTATAGGAAGCAATCAAGCAAGCCAAATAAGAAAAGGAAGTAATAACGCACTATCAAAGAAAAAATGAACAATACATATTTATCAAATTTCATTCAACAAAATCAACTCTTTGTTTAGCAAATAATAATATCTTGAACATTAAAAGAGAAATTAATAATGAACATCTTGTAGAAGCCCAAATTGCCCGGGCCCGATTACATCAAAACCCAACCAAACCTCTAAACCCACTAAAACCCTTAACCCATGACCCATTTACATCTACCCAAACCCATTACAAAACCCAAATATTAAACCCAATTCAAAAGCCCATTAAGCCCCCCCCAAAAAAACCTAACCCCCCCAAAAAAAACCAAGAAACCCTAGCCACCTAGCCACTTTCCCACTTGCCCCATTTTTCCTCCCATTTTTTGATATCCATTGTCTACCACCATCACCTACAAAATAGAAAAAGAAATAATAGAAAATCATGTAAAAGATGGCTATAAAAAGCCATTCAAAAATCATGTAAGGGGGGATTTTTACAAAGATTGAAAAAGGAGACAAACACAAAAATCCCTTCAAATTTTGAACACAAAAGAAACATCAATAAAAAGGTTGCATCTTTTTCTTTTTTCCTCTTCTTTCGAATCTTTTTTTTCTTTTTTTTTTGTGTTGTTTTTTTCTTTCTTTATATATACATATATTGTTAAAAAAAATTTTACCTTTTCCGGCCACCGTGGGCGGTGGCCGGCGGCGACCGATGATCGACCGGTGACCGGCCCCCCTTGGCCGGATTTCCTTTCCCCCCTCCCTTCTCTCTTCTTTCCCCCTTCTTTTTTTAGGTATTTTATATATATTATGTATATATTTTTTAATGCCATTAGTTATATATTTCTTATGTATATATTCTTAAATACTATTATATATACATATATATATATATATATTTTAAATACCATATTGTGTATATATTATTATTACAAATTATTACTATTGCTAGTATTATTATAACTATTATTATATTAGTGTATATTTTATGTACATATGTATATATATATTTGTACATATCATTATTTTATATTATTGTTGTAAATTTTTTATGTATATATTTTTTATGTACGTTTCCTAATATTTTCTTTTATTGTAGATATTATTATTACATACTTTTATTATATGCATATATATACATGTATTTTTATGTACATATTATTATTTTATATTATTATTACCAAATATATCATTTTTCCTATTTTATTATTAGTACATGATTTGTTTTTATTTTGTAAATATCATTATTATTGTTATTCTAATATTCTAGTATTCCATGTTAATATTTTTCATTAATGATATCATTTTTTTTGCGTCCTTTATCTATTTTTAATTTCTCACTTTAGGAATATTTTTTCTCATGTTTTAATTAATTTCAAAAATAAGGCAATGTACCGATTTAATATTAAGCCATCGATTTCATCGCTATGGTGGGTGAAATTCGTCGGCTTGTGTTAAAAAACGGGACACCCTTTCTAAAAAAAAATCGAAAACTAAAAATTCTCATTTTTCAATCGGATCACGATTAAATATTATATTGAACTCGTATTTTTGAAAATCAAGTCAACACATGTTTATGAGATACCAATTTTGGGCGTCGCGAGGGTGCTAATACCTTCCTCGCGCGTAACTGACTCCCGAACCCCAATTTTTCTCTGGACTTTCACGTAGACTTAAATTTGGCCTTCTTTTTGTTTTAAAATAATTTTATTAGGTGTCCGATCACACCTATAAAAAAGGATCGGTGGCGACTCCCTTTGCTAATAAAATCAAAAGTCGGTTTAAATTTTCAAATAATCGCCTTAATTAGCGACCGAAAGCAGAAATTTTTACGTCGCTACACATCTAATCTTGAAATACATCAACATCCAAATTACATAATTTCAAACTTTGATTTTTAAAATCATTACTATTATTTGAAGGGTTGATTAATTCGTATTCATCCATAAACTAGATTCCAACTTAACGGTACAATTTAATTTAATGTGGTTTAACAAAGTAGTATTAGTCTCAACATTGTGATAATTGATTTGCTATAAGAACTTCGGGGGTTATTTTTATTTTTAATAAGATGTACCGCTGAAGACTAAAATTGAGATTATACTAAAATATATAACTTTATTTTCTTTACCTAAAATTGAGACATGAAAGGATGTAATCCTTGAAAATGTACAATTGTAAGAAAAGTAAATATAGTCTACACATATTGGTAAGAAAGGTCAAAGTCAAAGATTATCTCAACAAGAAAGTATAATATGAAGCTTTTACAAAGTATATTAGTAAAAGTTCGAATACAAAATTCTCAACATGCCATCAATCATATAGAGTGTTTTATTTCGCAGTTCAAGATCTTCAATTCCTATAAAGTGTTTTATTCAACAGTTCATATTGAGCTGACAAGCATTGTAAATATTTATTATTCTTTAAAAAAAAAGCCTTTATCTCCTCACTTATAATTTCAGCCATGGGACCATTCAAATACCATAATACAAATATATTACCCTTTCTCATAGGTTTAATTATAGAAATTATATAAATATATTATATTTAATTTTTTAATATGATAATAAATAATAGTTTAATTTTTTTAATGAGATTTAGTAGAAAATAAACTTATGTTAACATACATGTATCAGTTTTAACCGTAAAAATAATAAAATTTTTAATAAAATGATTAATTTACAATTTAATCTAACATGCAAAAATTTATTTATTTATTTTTTTAAATAAAAAATAAAATACAATCCGATTATTAATATAACATCTTTTATAATATTTTTACCATTCATTTCCCTTTCATTTTTACTTGTTTTAAAAAGAATAAAAACAATTGACCAATCTCAAAATCTCAAAGTAACTTTGTAAGTGTAAGAATCAAGACAGTCAAAGTTTGTACAGACTTCACTCTCAGCCCACCACTTGTTTGAAGGTTGTTTCTTCCGCTTTTATTAATGACCCTAATAATATAACAAGTTAAGTTGTTCTGTTAAATTAATTCGTATAATGATTTTCCCTAGAAAATTCGTATAAGATGAATATGAATTCGTATAATAATGTACCCTAAAAAGAACAAACTTTCCCCTAATGATTTTCCCTAGAAAATTGAAGGCAAAAATAGTCAATTCCATAAACTTAAAGACAATCCCCAAAAAAAGAGAACATGATAACACCATATAAGTATAAATAGTCATGCTAGGAGGAGCATCGACCGCCGGGGAGCAGTTAAAGAAACCATGTGGCTGCATTGCAGATACCAATGGTTAACTTCTACATCACGCTTCTGTCAACCAAGTTGTAAACTTACTATGTTGTGAACTGAACAGTTACTAACGCTGCTAAAAAGAAAAGTGAACTAAACAGGCTTGAAATGCATGATCCGGACTTGCGCTCCTCTTCTAAGAGTTGGGATACATACGAAAGCACAAATACTAGAATTTTGAGTAGGCTGTCTACGTCAAGCATTTTGTTTAACATGCAAGCCTACCACGATAGCGATTTGTGTCTAAAGAGGACAATGTGTAGACAACATCTTCAAAAAAAACAGACGATGGACAACTTTCCGAGTCCATAATAAGATCCTATATATCACATGTCGGTAACTAAAAGCTAGTAAATCAAAAGCAATAAACTTGTATGAGATGGAGTAACCTTTAACTTTGATATAGTTATGAAAATGATGAATTAACAGAAAAGGAAAAAGAATGTTAATATATTCTATAATGATGAATCAATTAAGTGATGCAAAGAGTGAATGTTATTAGGATGAGTGTATACCGTAAGCATAAAGCCAATGCGATCAACCAGTTAAGAGAAAGAGGAACCAATCAGGCAATCCAGAAATGGACAAGAATTTTTTTAATAATAACTGAATATGGATCATTCTACCACTCCAAATATAAAATAATAAGTTCAAATTTTAAGTTTTTGTAGCAACACTTACCAAAATATTTTAACCAGATTGGTTATGGAGCATAACTTAAGCGAAAAGAAAAGGGTGGGTGATATTTATATTCAAACTTATGTGGAGCAAAACAATTTGTTACAAAAATGGCATGTGTGTTTCCCTGCCATGGATGCATCCAAACTAAATCCACATCACATTTCCAATGGCTTACACAGACTCCATAATAGGGTGGGTGTAGTCTTAAGGATAAAACTTTTCCATGACTCAGATTTCCCACAAATTCACCCCCACTATTGCGCGGAACACACACTGTCACTTCTCCATTATTGGGGTTGATGGAGTCTACAACAGACTAATTGTCTGCTTGACTGTAAAGTACATACATATATTCATTTTGAATAAATCTCATTCCACCAGTAAAGGTGAGAAATTGTCCATGCTTTATTTCCCAGTTTTGGAAATTTCCAAACAACACTCTCCGTGTTCAATTTGTCCCCTATTTTCCTCTAACATAATTCAAGGGCAAAGCCGCAAATTTTATAGTGAAGGGACAAATTGAACTAAATAATTTTGGGAGCCAAAACAAAAATTTAATCTTTCATTAATTAAATTTTATCAATATGTAAAAACTTAAATAAGTAATTTTACCAAACCAAAAAGATCTATATCAATGTTTTTGTAGCGGCGCTAAGCTATATCAATGTTTCATGCGGTACAAGAAGATTATATGGATTATGGAGGCTTAAGAATCTTCCAATAATATTAAGCATTATAAACACTAACAAAAAAATCTTTTTTTTAGGTTCTCAACTTCTTAGTAGGTTAATCGTAATGCATAATTGCATATCTTCTACCAATAATATGCTTTCTTATCAAAACTTGGTAATCGACTCATGGCAGAATCAAAATGTAGACTTCACATGCAGTATAAAAGAGAGGGAAAAAGGCACAAAAATCGGCAAAAATATGCATCTATAATTGAAATAACTTAATCTCATGGCAGAATCAAAATCGATTTATGTATGCCAAGCCATATAGAGATTATGATACAGAAAAAAAAAAGCCAACAGATCAGAATCATCATGTTCACACAACAGATAATCCAGAAATGGAAAAGAATGAAGGACTTGCCTGGGCTTTGAAACGCTGATTTTTTTACTGATTTGAGTGAGATCGTTGAGATACTCTACAAGGTTCTGCAATTGTTTCTTTCGATGAATCAGTAAGGAAGAAACTCGTTTAACCATAAAAAAAATGAAAAGGCAAAAATGAAGATGATATGAAGAAGCAGAAGCAAAAATATTTACCTGACCTTGGATGAGGGGGAGGAATGCCGGAGTTGAAGGGTACGTGAAATGGCTGTCGATTGAGAGTGTTTTTGAGGTGAAGTTTTGGTAAGGGCAAAATAGGATTCCTGAAGCAACGATTAGCTAAACGGTGATGGGGGAAGGGAATAGAAATCCCTAAAAATCTCTGTTTAAGTCCGGAATGGAATATCTCCGTAATAGGGTATTCCATTGAACCAAACGTTGGTTTATGCGGGGCTGCAGAATAGGGTGGTAATAGGCATGTAATGGCATAGCCATTACATCCAACCAAACATGCCTTTAATATTTTGGTGTCATTGAGAAATAGCCAAATGTGTTGGCTTGGGATAAATACCTTTAATTTTGTATAAGGCATTAGATAATGGTCAATACTCATTTTGATATTTATAAATCGAAGATGATATTTTCATTGATGAGTAAATTGCACAAATGAAATGTAATGGTCTAAATTCAAAGTTATCGGAAAAGTGATTTCGTAACCACAAATCCGATTTAAAGAGAAATTTATTTCAATATTTTTGCATGAAAATTGATATGATAGGAAAATCGTATGAAAATATTGATAGAAAAATTTTACCGATTTAGTGGTTAGTTAGAAAAAGAAATTATTGAAGAAATTGGGTAAAAACAAGGTATCGAGACTTCTATCTCGTAAAACCGAGTCGAAAATAATTTTATAAATATTTATGAAATGTTATTAATGTGGTATTAAATTTTCGTTAGGAAATTTTAATGTTTGTGTAGTCAATTAAATGAAAAGGACTAAATTGTAATAGGTGTAAAAGTTGCTAGAATGATTAAATAGCTTAAGAGTCTAATGAGAAAGGATTTAAAAGGCAATTAGACCCAAAATTTATTTGGGCTGGACGTCAAGGGTATGAAATCAGTAGAAAATTAATAAATTAAGGGTAAAATTGGAATATTGCAAAATTAACTAAAGAAAGCTAGGACTAAATAGGAAATATCTAGATTTCTCTTCATTTCTCTTCAATTCCACCAGCTAAAAACGCCATAGAAGGGTTCTCTAAGCTGGTATTTTATAATTTTTGTACCAAGTGAGTTAATCCTTGCCTTTTTCTTGTAATTTTTGTGTTTCTAAGACTTTTACAACTAGGTCCTACTATTAAATTCATTAGTTTTTGATTTCATGGATGAAATTGAAAGTCACCATGGTTGAGTTCTGTAAGTTTATGATGAAATAGAATGAAATTAAAGCTTTAATTTGTTTATGAGATGATTTTATCAGGT
Source organism: Gossypium hirsutum (assembly GCF_007990345.1). NCBI lineage: Eukaryota > Viridiplantae > Streptophyta > Magnoliopsida > Malvales > Malvaceae > Gossypium > Gossypium hirsutum. Next base: position 6,772,200 of record NC_053430.1, on the reverse strand, counting down.
AATTTCAATAGAAATTAATTTTTAGGACCTAATTGTGAAAATGCTTGGAATTAAAGTCTATTGTTGAAATTATGATTCCTAAAGGTTGTAAACTAGTTTAAGGTGATAGAATAAAATGTTAATTGAGAAAAATCATCTCAATTGAGAGGCTAATTGAGTAGGCACGAAATTATCATTTATTAAAAGCTTAGGGGAAAATTGGTAATAAACAATTTGCACAAAAATAGTTTGGACAGTAGCAGTAGACTAACTTTGAAAAAATCACCATAAATTGTAGAAATCGAATTAGAAGATGAACAAAATATGGAATTAAAGCTTATTGAGTCTAGTTTCTCATATAAGAAATAGTGTAAGCAATAGATTTGTAAATTTTGAGATATAATGAATAATTTTGTGAGACAATGTCAGAATGAATTCGGGTTCCCCTGTTCTGACTTTGAAAAATCATAAAAAGTTGAAGAAAAACAATTAGGGGCTTAAATTTATATGTATAAAGTCCTTAATAAGCCTGTTTTTAATAGAAATAAACGAGAACATCATTTGAATTTTTTATGAAGAGATAACTAACTTTTAGTGAAGAAGGGTCAGAACTGTCAACAGCAGAACAGGGGTGAATTTAAATAATAAACTGTACTGATTGGCTAAACCAAAAATTGTGAAAATTTTATGGTAAGAATATATGTGAGTCTAGTTTTAGAGAAAATTATCGGATCCTAATTTGGAGTTCTTTAGCTCAAGATAAAAATAATTTAGTGACTATGACTCAAGTAGACAGCTTTGAATGAACTATAAATAATAGTTGAATTATAGAGAATGTTGCATATGAACATGAAATATATTAAATTGATAATTAAATTTATTTATTTAGATCCAGAAGATTCAAATACGAAGCTAGATCGAGGAAAGGAAAAAATTCAGGATTAGTAGATTTTTTTTACAAACAAGTATCAAGGTAAGTTCGTGTAACTTGAATTATATTCTTAAATTGCTTGAGTTGTATGTTATTGATGTAAATATGATTTGAATGTTCATTGTATGAAAATTAATGAAACATTGATATATTTGATAAAATGGGAAGAAATCTCGTTTGAATGAAAGGAAAATTTGATGGATCTCTGAAAAGGAATTAACGGTAAAAAGGATCTAGCCCGGACGGGTGATCCTATCCTGATATAGCCCTCCCGAAGAATATATGTAAAATGGATTTAGCCCGGACGGGTAATCCGAATTAGGGTCTGAATTTAGCCTGGACTGGTAATTCAGATCCAAGCTAATTAGAGTAATTGTCGTTGCAGGGGATTTAGCCTGGACTGGTAATCCCGCTGTAAGGATGAGGTTCGCGGGAGTGTGTTCTCTGAAATGGAAATGGGCGCACATGAATATGAATTGACGGACCCGGAATTGTACACTAAAAGTGTACCTCTGAAAATCCATCGAAATTCCGATAAATTCAACGGGATAAATATGGAAAATAATAAGGGAATGAAAATCATGGTATTGATGAGTACATCAATCATGGTATATAATATTGGTACATGGAAATTATTGTACTAACTTGAATGTTGAGTTTGTGCATATTAGGGTAATAATGCATTGAATGGATATAGGAATGTTTATTGTATTGTGTTGAAAATATTAGGTAAGTACAATTTTTGTTACATGAGTTTACTAAGCACAAAGTGCTTACCCCGTTTCTTTTTCCTCTATTTTGTAGTGTTAAGAGCTCAGAGGTCGGATTTGGTCGGAGACACATCACACTATCAACCTCAGGACTTCGGTATATAAAGAAACTTTATTTTGGAAATTAATGGCATGCATAAGCTAATAAAGTAAATGATTCTATGAAATGGATGTAAGGTCAGCCAATGGTGTGGTTAACAAATCTTGGTTTTGTTACGTGATGAGGTTATCTTATAAAAATGCATGAATCTATCTTGAAAATATGTTGAATTGGATTGGTTGATTTGGATTGGTCTCGATATAATATTGTAGGGAAGGTTAGATATCTGTAAAGGGATTATATTGAGTTTTCCTAAAAAAAATTAATTCGTAAACTCCAGTAATACCTCGTACCCTATTCCGGCAATGAATATGGGTAGGGGATATTACATGAAATGTTGTCCGTTGCGGCTATATTGGCTATGTGATGTGCCCTTATATTGGTATAGAGTGATTTTATGCAGGTTATGTATGTAAAGGTGGAAAAGAGGTTTGGTAAATAGCCTCATTTTGTCCACACGGGTAGATACACGAGCGTGTGTCTAAGCCGTGTGTGACACATGGTACACCACATGGGCGTGTGATCCGGTCGTGTGTCCCTTGCACGTAAAATTTGCAAGCCAGTATGTATGGTAGTAAACACACGGGTAGAGACATGACTGTGTGTCTCAGCCGTGTGAAGGGCACAGCCAAGCACATGGGCGTGTGCCTTAGCCGTGTGACCCTTAAGAATTGCTGACGTCAGAAACAGAATGTTCAGGTTTTTGCACACGGGCTAGAACACAGGTGTGTTAAGGCCGTGTGAAGGACACAGGCATGCATCAGGCCGTGCGAAAACCCCTGTAGGTGTGAATTTAGAATTTATTCCACATGGGTGGAGGACACGGACATGTGCCCCTGTGTCTAGTAATATTTCTCAGAGTTTGTGGGAAGATCCGAATCATTCCCGAATGGTTTTGAATAAACGTTTGGAGCCTCTAGGCCTTTGTTATGAAGTTCTTGATAAATATCAAAAAAATTTTAAATTTGACCTAATTTGGTGACTCGAAAACGTGTGAATGTATGTGTGCAAGTTAGGTAACATCTCGTATTCTGTCTCGGTGTGGGGTACGGGTGTGTGGTGTTACAGAATTTGATATCGCAATACCTAAACTCAAATATCGCGATACCCAAGCCTAACGCAACAAAAAAGTTTGTATGAGTAGTTTTTGTCCAACGACTACACAAATAAAAATTAGGCACCTAAGAGAATTTTGGCTCAAAAGTTAAGACTGAAATCATCTATTTAAAGCCACTTTTAGCTAAAAGAAAAAAGCGAGCTTTCACTTTTGTTTCTATAATCTTTTTCTTTAGTTTTAGGTTATTAGGCTTAGAGTTTCTTTTCTTTTCATTTCATTTTTAGTTTAGGTTTTCTCTTTTTCTTTTTTTAGGTTAGATTTTAGTTTTGTGTTTATTTTTATCATTAATGTTAAAGATTTTGTAAACAACGATGAACAAACTCTTGGGCTTCAATGGAACTTCATCAATTGAGTGAACATTTTCTTAAACCCTTTGCTTTCATTTTATGCCTACAATATGTTTGATAAAATGTCTGTTTGGGATTTGAGTTTGAATATGTGCTAAATTTGTTGGATGATTGATTGTTTAGTTGTTTGTTAGCTTAAATTGATGTCTATATTTGATTGATTGATTGTTCTATTATATTGAAATGCTTAATATGCTAGAATTGACGCCATCGATGGGCAGAGTGGTCTTCGTGGGTGTTTCTCAAGTGGCTTGTTGTACCACGTGTCTTAAGTCGAAGGGATATAACAACAACGATAAACACTATAAAATATTTTAAAAAGTATTTTTCTACCTTACTTTTCAAAAACACTTTTCATTCTTACTAGTTAATTTACTCTAAATCAATTCAACTGAATTTAATTTACTTAATTAACTGACTTTTCACTTACCCTTTTGATTTGAACCCAACTTAACTCCAGCCGACTCTTCTATAGATGCTACTAACACAAAGTTGAATGTATTTATAAAAATTCCTTCCTTACGAAATAGGTTAGTATAAGTACGTATTAGTTTCAGTATAAATTTAATGTGTCTATCGATGTAATATTGATTACTTAATTTTAAATCAAGCCAAAAAGTCAAAATATTAAACTTTTACCTTTTGAAAAATAGCATTTTAAGAAAATTACATTTTTATCCTCTATTAAATCTTATCTTCTACGTCATCATGTTTTAAATTCACATTTTATCATTTCAAAAATATGTTTTTTAATAGAAATGATTAAACCACATCAAAATTTTCAAAAATACTATTTTTACTTAATTTATTTCATAACTCCCGATCCAAACCCAATTTGGTCCGACCCGACCCTTACGTAGAAAGCTACTAATTCTATAGCTGACTCTATTTATGAAAATCCCAGAAGTGCCTTCATTTCCTCCCTTTCAAAAATTCGATCCTTAATTAATGCGGGATTTCACTTGTTGCCGGAAATGGCGAAGAGAAAGCAACTTGAAATACAATTTATAGGCGAAGATGAAGAAGGAACTTCCTGTATGGTAACTCATTCCACTGTTTCAGCTTCAGGTATGTAAATATTTTTCATTTACTCTTTTCTTCCCCGTATCTCCTCAGCTTAGAAGCTATAAGCATCCACTACCTTGTTTCGTTTTTTTTTATTACTTCTTCTAATGGGTCTTTCATCGATTTGTGTAATTATATGAAAATGGTTTATGCGATCAGGTTCCGTCAGGCGTCAGTTGTTTAGTAGTGTAGATCTGTGGTATTGCATTTGAATACTATGGTAACTTGTTAGTTTTAGGGGTTTATTAATTAATTGTATAAAAACAAAATTAGCCCTAATATTTAGCTATTTGTCACTTCGGCTTTAATAAAGAAAAACTAATTGAAATATTAAAATTGAATAGCATTGAGGTGATTGCTTGCATGCAATTTTATGTATACTTCACTATTAATATGAATAACTTTTTAAAATATTTTTGTGAACTTTTTTGGAATTCGTTGAATTTTTACGAATTATAAATGGATTGACATATGAGTGACCAACTTGATACCATTAAAGTTTTAACCAGTTTTTTTTTGTCCAATGGGAAGCATTTTACCAAAATTTGAAGGTTAAGGGCCAAAGTAACAAAATGAGTAGATGTTAGGGTTAAATTTATTATTATGCTTTAATTAATTTATATTGGTTACAGTATGCTGTTAATTTTTTTTAATTTGATAAAATTTACTATATAGTCTCTATATTTTTAAGTTAAAAAAAATTAAATCTTTTACTTTTTTTCTAATTTAAAATTTTTAATTCAATCATTGTTAGTATTTTTGTTAAAATTTACCAACTTGGCACATGGGTTAGGCTGTCAGCATATTATGTGACATATAATTAGCAAAAAATAATTATATTAAATTGACAAATTTTGATAGAAAATGTCAATGATAATGATTAGACAAGGATTTTTAATTGAAAACGTGGGAGGATTGATTTTTGAACTTTTAAATTAGGAGGATTAAATTTCAAATCTATAAAACTACAGAGACTAATAATATATTTTAACCATTTATAGTTATTCATTTTATTAAACCTACATTAGCTAAAGTTAATTTATTTAAAACCCTTATAAAATTATAGTAAGAGCTAAATAAGTTGGAGGATGTTTAAGTATTTTTAGATAAAAAAAATTTCTCTGATCAAATTTTATATTTAAATAGTTTTTTATTTGGACTTTTATTATTAATCATTTAGATAATGTGTGTCCCATTATGTATTTATTTAATAATTTATATGAGCATTTGATATGGATTATTCTTAACTTTCTCTAGTTTTGTAAGTTTTTTCTTATGTTTGGAGTTACTTGAGTGAATGTGTTGGACATGCAAGTATTTTAAAGAAAACTATGCTTAAGTTTCTTTAGTGTTATAAGTATTTGATATAAATTTTTTATTTATTGAAATTAAAATACCGAAATACCCCTCTCAAGATTTTGTAATTGTGATTTTAATTTAGAAAATTTAAGCATTTAACTAAATTGATGTATATAATTGACTTCTGACACCAATTCATTTAGTTCTTTTATTATAGTATAGATATAGTTGTTGGAACTTTGATATTATAATCTACTTTGAGCATTAGCTCGTCCTTGAAGTTATGTTGTTCGGACTCTAATTTGAGTTTTGGATATATGGACATCTGACTTGAGTATCTTTAAGTTATTTTACTTTATTTTATGTATTTGGAGAGCAATGTCCCTATACTCAAGTTTGTAACTGTGCCAGACATGGGTATAGGACACAAATACTTCGTAAAAAGGAAGAGTCGGAACAACATAAATTTGAAAACAACTTGTGAAGTGGAAAAAATATTGTATATTTAAGTTGATTCATCGATGTTTGCTAGGTCGTTTCTTACGTAATAAGAGGAGAGTTAACGCCAGAAACACCAGGCAACAAGGGATGTTAAATAGCAAACAGTTTTCAGATTGCTTTGAGTATGCCCTTCTTATTTGAATCTCCTGTCCCTCTCACTTTTTTTTCCCTCTTCATAATCTTGAGTTCATGCATTGTTTTTAGGAAAATATGGAAGATCTTCCCGGATAATCAGAGGGCTTCTTTTACTTACCTCGATTGCTTGTGGTTTTCATGGTACATGGATGAATTGTTTAAAGAAAAAGTGTTGGTATGGATCAGTAGGAAACATATTTTCACCAAGAAGTATGTTTTCGTTCCGATATTGCACTGGTGAGTATCGTTTTCCCGACTGCTAAACATATTGGTATTATGCAATTTTCAAGGTACCCCCTCTTTGGTTTATATGAATTTGTGATCCTTTGTAGGAGACATTGGAATCTATTGATATTCTGCAACTTTGATAAACCTTTGCAATCTAAAACTCAAACAACTTGTATGTTATTGCTTGATTCAATGCAAATGAGTGGCCCAAGACGGCTCGAACCTACTATTAGAAAGTATGAGTCTGCAACTTGTGTCGGAATCCATATTTTTTTTTGTTGCATATCTATTTCATTGCTACTTTCTTGGTTTTAATTCCAGGTTTCTTCTAGATGTATATGAAGCTGAGAAGAGGCCTGTAACAAAACAGGCAATATCGAAAATTCCACTATTGATACCAAAGGTGATGATTCTTTGATGTCTTGAAATCATTTTTTTTTCATTTTTCCCACTTTTTATTGGCTTTTTGTGCCTGAAGCAAACGAAAACAATCAGGTTCCCCAACAGAGAAATGGTGAAGATTGTGGTAGGTTTGTTCTTTATTTCATAAGTTTGTTTATGGAAAGTGCTCCTAAAAACTTCAGTATCACTGGTGGATATCCTTACTTTGTAAGTTCTTTTTTTCATTTTTGGTACTCTGTAATTAGAGGGTTAGTACTTACACACACGGTAGGGACATATAGGGGTGTAAATGAGACAGCGGTGCTCACAAGCTACACAAGTTCTACTTGAAAAATATTCGAACTTGATTAGATAATTATCAAGTCGAGCTCTAGCTATTGGTCGAGCCGAACTCAAGTAGCTCGAGCTATTGATAGAGTCGAATTTGAGCTTAGTAATACTTGACTCAAACGGTTTGCGAGCCTTATCGAGCTTTTCATATTTTTATATTAATAATTTACGTTACTGGCCTTGATATATATTATTAACCTTAAGCTTAATTATTGAACCAGATTTGAGTACAAAAATAGGTAAACAAGCTTAATTGAGCTCGAATTTAAAAACAAATGTTCAATCGAGCTTAAGTTGAGTATCAAGCTCTCAATTTTAAGTCAAGCTCGATTTTGGCAATATTCGAGTTTTGCTAGGGTTATTACACCTCTAGGGACATACACACACCATGTCCACTAAAGAGCTGCCTTTAAAATGGGCTTTCCAACTGCTCCCCTGAAGACTCTAACCCGGGTGGATTCTATGCAGTTAACATCTCTAGGCACCATGCCATTAGTGGATTTTTTTCCCTTTAAATTGTCAATGTTTCATTTTTCTGGGAAATTCTGTAATTTCAGCTTACATTGGATATAATATATACGTATAACACTTTTCGTGGTAAACTACAGATGAAGGAAGACTGGTTTGCTCCTCAAGACTTTGATTGCTTTTGCAAGAGATTTAAACTCTTCAGCTAGTGAAATAAACTCTTCTTAACTTTGACTTTTACATATGGACTATATTACTTGGATCGGAGTCGAACTATTTTACTTAAATTATGAGTGCGATTGTCAAATGTAGGTATATAATCGACACGAATATGTTCAACTTTTAATTTTTTAACGTATAGCTTGCCTTACATATTGACCATGGTAATGGCATTGGGTATTGACAATGTTACTTAAAACTCATTTGGTACTGACAATGTTAATGTGATTGTGTTATGCATGCATGTGTATATATATATATATGTATCCCCAACACATATATGTTTTTTTCTTTTCTTTTTACAAGTTTTTGGAGTCTTTGGAAGAAGATACCTCCTTATTGCTGGAAAATTTTGCTTTGCAAGGAAATTTTTTTTCTAACGTTATGGATCTGTTCAAATAATACAGAATAAAATAATTATACTTTCTTGCAATTACAAAGAGTTACAATTCTCTAGACATGTTTAGTTAAAGGGTGTAATTATATTGTAATTCTCTATATCATATTTGGTAGTATAAATTGTAATTATACAATTTTATAATTTATATTTTGGAATAATATTTAGTGTACTACTAATAGAGTTGTTCGAGGGTTAAGCTATTCATCTAAGTTTGATGGTTCACTTGAAATATGAGATGGTTTAAATAAGTAGATAAAACTCAGAAAATTAACTTGGAAGTCCACAAAATTTTTGAAACTCAAGCTTGGCCTGATTACATATAAATTATATTATAAAAATTACATTTATAAATAATTAATATATAAAAACTAGCCCAACCCAAATATTTTAAATCTAAAGTCGGAACCCATCCTAAACAAAACCCAAGACCCAACCCAAACTCAAATAACTCTCAGTTTGCTTGTCTTTTTGTCATGATTGCGTTTGCCAGGTTCATCTTGATAAAACAAATCAAAATACAGAATCAATAATAAGAAAATTGTAATCTGAATCGGTTAGAATTTTAAATAATACATAATGATGGCCTTTAAAATCACAATCCGTCAAATTCGGAAGCACTTCTTTTGATATAAATCAAAAAGAAAATTTCCCAAATTAAGTCAAAATGTCCTTACTTTTATTCCTTCTGATTTCAAAGTTAAATTTATTTAGTTATTAGTAAAAAGGGGTAAAAAACTGAACTAAAACTATAAAATTTTACTCTTCTTTTTATCGACAATCTCAAATTTTAGTTGACTTTACTGTCAATTTCCTCAACTAAGCATCAAAGTTTTTGCTGTAAGTGTTATTTAAACTTTTAACTTGGTAAAAACATTTGAATGGCTTGGAACATTTTGTGCATTTTAAAATTTCTTTTAAAAAAAACTTATTGGTGGGGCTGGAACAAGAACAAATTATCCATATTTAAATAGGGTTGGGCTCAGATAATACATTAGATTCATATTTTAGAAGGGTCAAAACAGAGAATGATAAAAAATTATTTGTCTAGATCAAGTTCAACTCGACCAATGAACAACTCTATTTGTCAATAGAGTTTTTTTTAACTCCACGAGCAGAGTTAGAGGATTAACTAGTGTTCTGTAGAAGTATAATAAAATATTTAAAAATAATATTAAAAAAAACAAAACATAGTATTTTTTAAGGTTGTTTGTGAAATAAAAAAAAAACACTACTAGTCTACCAAATACTAACTATTATATTTAAAAAAAATATTAATTATTATAAAAAATTATCACTTCAAAATAGTAATAAAAATTGAAATGAATTCATCGTATGTTAGCTAATAAAATAGTCGATAATATAATTACTAATAAAAACAACAAGAAAAATAAACTATCATATGTCATTTTATCTAATTGCTTCAGCATTGGCTATTCCCTCTTTAACATTTAACATATATTTATTATCATCATTTGTTGGTCTCTAATAAAGTTCTTCATCATCTAAAACTAAACATGTATCATTAAAATTGTCAAAATCTCTTTCTTCCATGTTCTTCTCAAAGCATGAATCATTCTAATTTCACTTATGAATAAAGTAATGTTGTTAACATGAGAAATCTTTTTTAGAACAATAATGTTCTATTAATCACATTTTAAAGTTTTAAATGAACCAAATTAAAGAATTTGCCAAAAATCTAAAAAAAAATGTATTATTATAAATTTAATTTTTATATATTATAAATAACATAATATATAAAAAAATTATATAATATAAAATTATAAACTTTAAAATATAAATTGGATTGAGTTAGACTTAAATATTAAATATTCACATTTGAATTCATATCATATTTTAAAAGGATTAAATATTTTTATTTAAATTTATTTTGAGCTTAATAATTTTATCAAAACCCTCACAAAATTCGAACCAATATTCAGAGTCAGGTGAATAATCTGGCCATAAAAGAATAATTCTTTCCAAAATAAAATACAATAAATAGCGTCAAAACCAGGCGCGCGCGAAGCACTCTCCGGCTCACATTAGAGTGGCCGCCATTAAAAACCGGATAAACCACCTTTTCATTTTTCACTTTCATTTTTCCCTTTAAATAATAAAACCCAGACAAGGGACAGCCAACGGTACCTTCCAAAGAAATCGAAATTTTGACTTATGATTCTCATATACATACCCCCAGCCCCCAATATCTCCCACAACCTTCCATTTACGTCTTAACTGTTGAATGATCAATTTCCATTTATTCTTTTGGTTTTTGAATTTTTGAGTTTTTAGGGCGAAAAAAACAATGGCGAATTTGCAACTGGAAAGAGAGACTAGCATTGGGATGCAAGTGGAAGATCTATGGGATGTTCAAGAATCAAAGCTTAATCCTACGCAGAAACTTAACGCTTGCTTTGAAAACATCCCTGTCTCTGCTTTCCCTCATACTCCTCAAGGTTTTAATCTTGCTCTCTTTGATTTGGCTTATGTTTGATTTCTTAGAATCATCAAGAATTCTGGGTTTTTTTTTCTGGAGTGTGGGTTTGATTTGGAATAAGAATTATAAATAATTTGAATTCCTTTTTGCAATTTTTTAGGGAAGGATACATTTGCTCATTTTTGAAACCTTTAGGGACCCAAGGGGGTATTTAGTAAAATTCAACTTGATTAATTACTTATATATACGATTCAATCAATTCGAAATTTAAAAAATTCCATGTTTTCAAATCGAACTCACCCTAGTTAAATCAATGTTGTTAAAAACTAGCATTTAGCTTTAATTTCAATAATTTCCCTTTTAAACTCAATTTTTTTTCAATTGTATCACCAATTTGTATGAGCTATGGTGCTGAATTGATGATTATCGTATATTTGGAGGGTCTTTCGATCATATACCGCACTCCTGCCCAGAATGTGCGAGACACCATTACTTGAAAAATGAAAAAGAAAAAGTTTGAACAACATAATATAAGATGACAAGTTCTTGGAATTGTAGGAGGTAATTCTTTCTTGGGTTACCATTGTCTTAATCTTTTTTAAAATGGATAACTATCAAATTTATATATAATTAATACACGAACTTTGATATAATGGCAATTATATACATTGACGTGTATATATGAAATTTTAAGTTTGATTCAACCGCAAAGAAATGAATAATAATATTTATATTAGATTAATATAATTGTTTGTGTATGTAATATATGAATGTAAAATGGTGCTAATTCGATAATTTTGTCAATGATTTGTGAAAACTGAATCAAATCAAAATTTAATGTATAATGGTGTTAATTTGATAATGCTGTCGATGCTTTTAAGTTTAGTTTCTTCTTGGTTAAAAGAATTGAAATTATGTTTCAGGGATCGAGATAAAATCGGATGCGAGTTTGGCCGAGGCTGTTCAAATACTTGCCCAAAACAAGATTCTTAGTGCACCAGTTGTCAATGTTGATGCACCTGAGGATGCAAGTTGGATTGATAGATATCTTGGCATTGTAGAGTTTGCAGGCATTGCTGTATGGATTCTCCAACAGGTTCAAAATCGAAACCCTTTACGATCTCTTTTCTCTATAAGCTTCTATTTTCTCGAGGGTAATATCAAATAGCAGCTCGATAATATCTCATTCATCCACCATGGAATTGGAAAATAGCATGCTGAAGAAGAAATATGATAGAATTTAATATTAGTTTCTTAGCTTCTAAGATCATGCATCCGTGATTATGCTGTTTAGGTTGAAAATTGAAACCTCTGACGATCTCATTTCTTGATAAGCTTCTTTTCTAGTGAAGAAAATATCGAATAAAAGCTAGATAACATCTCATTCATTCACCATGGATTTGGAAACTAGCATGTTGAAGAAGAAATATGATAGAATTTGATCTTTATTTCTTAGTTTTTACAATCATGCATCCGTGATTATGATGTTTAGGTTGAAAATTGAAACCACTTAAGGTTTCTTTTCTCTATAAGCTTCTTTTCTATTGATGAAAATATCGAATAGTTGCTCGATAACATCTCATTAATCCTCCATGGATTCAGAAAATAGCATGCTAATGAAGAAATGTAATAGAATTTAATCTTTACTTCTTAGTTTTTATGATCATGAATAAATGATTGTGATGTTTAGGTCCAAAATGGAAACAATGTACGATCTCTTTTCTCTATAAGCTTCTTTCCTATTGAGGAAAATATCGAATAGTAGCTCGATAACATCTCATTCAGCCGTCATGGAATTGGAAAATAGCATGCTAAAGGAGATGGTAGATTTTAATCTTTATTTCTTAGTTTTTATGATCACGCATCCGTGATTATGATGTTTAGGTTAAAAGGTAAAAGTACCATGGAAGCTCTTGTACTAAGAATCGGATTGCATTTTGCCTCTTCTATTAAAAAATTGACAAATTAGTCCCTGTAAGTTAGATCAAAGAAGCAAACTGGACATTTTATTAAAAATTATATCTATTTTTACTATTAAAAACTGGTTTCTACACATGAACATAAGTTACACTTGGCACATTAGGTGTAACTATTTGGGTGTAACAATCTGGTTATTTCATCTACTACGTCAGTTTTTAACAATATAAATGAATGGAATTTTTAATAGATAGGACAAGTTTCCTCTTTGATTTAATGTATAAGGACTAATTTGCCCATTTTTTGAGTAAATGAAGTAAAATGCAATCTAACTCCTAATACATGGGCTTCCATGATACGGTTTGCTTATGATCTCTTTTCACTATAACCCTTTTTTTCGACGACAATATTGAATGGTAGTTTGATTATGTCTCGTTCATTTAAAATTTAATCTTTTCATTCTTAGTTTTTGTGATTATACATCCATGAGTATGATGTTTAGGTTGAAAATCAAAACCGCTTACAATCTCTTTTTGGTGTAAGCCTTTTCTTTTCCAAGGGAAATATCATATAGTATCTCGATAGCATCTCATTCATCTGCCATGGATTTTGAAAATAGCATGAAGAACAATAAATAAGATAGAATTTAACCTTTCTTTTTTAGTTTTTTGTAATCATCCATTCATGAGTATGATGTTTATGTTGAAATTGTGCCATATCAAAACTCGTGCCTGTGTTGCTTCAACTTTTCGTTTTTCTTAAGTTATCTGTACTTGATATATATTCGAACATGAGAATGGGGATTTTGCCCTCCAAACATACCCGTGTTCAGAAACATATACCAAAGTCCAAATAACATAACTTGGTAGTGATTTTCTCTCTTTATTGCCTACTATAATGCATTGAATTTGATATATCTTTGTTTATGGTTAAACTACCTGGTTGGGACTCAGGCGTTTCCTTTTACTATATAGGCTTAGGAGCAAATTAGTCCCTTTAGTCTTTATACTTTTAATTTTGAAGCAAATAAGTAAGAGTGAAAATGGAAGATCATTAAAAGAAATGCTAACTTATTGTGTTTTAAGATGACATGAAAGAAAAAGTAAGCAACTTGTTCTTCTTGTGTTTTACAAAACGTTGAATTTGATTACTTTGCTTCAAAATAGAACGAAAAGGGACTAAACTGCTCACTCTTTAAAATGAACTATATATATTTTTCATCCAAGCTTTGCTCCCTTCATCTACCAAATTGAAAGTGAAATTTTCCTTCTTTTTTACAGTCAGAACCACCTTCACCTACAAACCATTTGCCTACCGGAGCTGAATCTGCAGTAGCTTCTGCTAACGGAATGCCCTCTTCTGCCGAGCTCAGGACTTTAGGCTCTGAAGATGCTTCAATAACTGCTGGAGACTTTTTTGAGGCTCTAACATTCTCCGAGTTCTATAAGAAAACTAAGGTTGTACTTCTAATTCCCATTACGGACTTTTGCTTGCTTTCTCCTTTGCTTGTAATATCCATGTTAACTCATGAGACCATATAGGTCCGGGATATCTCAGGATCATTCCGCTGGGCACCGTTCCTAGCTTTGCAGCAATCAAACTCGTTTTTGACCATGCTGTTACTGCTTTCAAAGTACAAAATGAAGAGTATTCCCATAGTTGATCTTGGTGCTGGAAATATCAATAACATCATCACACAATCGGCTGTGATTCACATGTTAGCGGAATGTACTGGGCTTCAATGGTTCGAAAGCTGGGGAACCAAGAAACTTTCCGAGATTGGTCTTCCTACGATATCACGCAATCAACTCGTTACAGTAATTTTCTTGTCCATTGCCATTACTCAAAGGCTTGAGCATAGGTTTAAAATCGGATCGCATTGACCAGGAACCGGTTTGTTTGGCGGTTCAACCCTAGTTGAACCTGTAAAATCAGTTGAGGTGCCCTGTTCAATCGATTGAACCGGGACTGGAGTTCAACCGATTCGATCTTTAGTTTGGTTTTTTCATCATGCTTGATAGTCCCAGGTCCCTACCTTTCACGAGAGCTAGCTAGGTTTTGTGATTTCTTCATGTTCTTCTGGTTTTCATCTCTTTGCATTTAGAGCTCATCGGAATCGAGATGTTAGCAATCTATATTTCTATGCTAGGTACATGAAGATGAACCAGTGCTTCAGGCATTTAGGTTAATGAGGAAAAAGAGAGTTGGAGGCGTACCTGTTGTCACTGGTGACGGAAAAAAAGCTATTGGTAACATAAGCCTTAGAGACGTACAGTTCCTTTTAACTGCTCCGGAGATCTACCATGATTACAGGTCCGTGAATAAATTATACTGCAACATTTCATTTAATCATTTTTAAAAGTACTATTCTGCGTTGATATTTCAATCGTTTTGTGAATCGTAGATTGATCACGGCAAAGAACTTTCTACTAGCAGTTAAAAACTACTTGGAGAAACACGACACGAGATCGCCAATGTTGAGTGGCATGATCACTTGCAAGACAGATGAAACCATCAAAGAGTTGATCCAAATGCTCGACTCCTTGAAGATCCAACGAGTGTATGTCGTTGATGATGACGGGAATTTGGAAGGAACGATCACGCTTCGGGACATCATTTCGAGGTTAGTATATGAACCACTTGGATACTTTGGTGATTTTTTCGACGGCGTGTTGCCTCTACCAGAGAACTGTAGGGTTTAAGAATGATCCGAAGCTTGGTGTTTTGTACGACTGACTTCCCTTCTCTTCGTGATTCTGGTTATTTCGGTTTGCTGTCGTGTTTGAGACGGATCGGACATGCGGACTTTGTTATGTAAGGCTGAACTTTTGTAATTTAGTTGCTTCTGGGTTTGTTAGGTTCCAATTTTTGTGTAAATTTTGGTGTCTTAAAGAACTTGATTGAAATAAAATAAGAACCCACCTTCTTGTTTTCTATACAGAAATGGTATGAAATATTTATTAGTCCCAGTATTTAGACAAAAGTTGAAATTTAGTCCTTATACTTAAAAAAAGTTACAAATTAAGTCCTCTTACTTTTTCATTTAAAAATTTCAGTCCAATTTTTAACATCGTTAGTATTTTCCATCAAAATTTACCAATTTGGCATGTTGATTAGATTGCCCTCATGTGATGTTATATATGATTGATAAAAAATAAACATATTAAATTGACAATTTTTTATAGAAAATTTAAACAACAATAATAATTAGAATAAAATTTTTAAATTTCAAAAAATAGAAAAATTAAAATTTAATTTTTAAAGTATAAGGATTAAATCTTAAATTTTGAACAAATTCAATACTAATCGTACATTTTAACCTAAAAATTAACATTGATTCTTTCTACCGTTAGAGCTAAAAATAGTATTTATGTAAAAAAGAAAATCTTGCTAACCTCAAAATATCATGTTCATTGCAAGTTATTTTATATATATATTGGCTATATTGTCATTAAATTGTCTCTCTCTATTATTCTTATCCTGATTAAAATATATTAATAAATTTGAATTACTTGTAATAATATATTCAAAGTTAAATAATTATGATATATTATTTAATGTTAAATATAATTCCTAATGTTTATATTTTTTTGTCAATTTGACCATTGTTTTTTTTTAAGCTAAACTTGTCTCTCAACATTTTAAAAAGAGTTAAAAGATATCATTAATCTTTAAAAAGAGTCGAATTATTATTTTTTAACATAAATACTAACTAAAACTTTTTAAATATGGTAATCCACATGTATTTTATGCTAAATTTTTTGAACTTTTATTAACTTCTTTTTTAGAACTTTTAAAATTTTAATTTTTTTTTACTATTTTAAAATTATTTGTTAACATGATATGTAAGACAAACAATGTCATGTCAACATAAAGTATACATACATTGCCACATAGTTGTTATGTTACCATCATCAAAAACTAATATTTTAGTTAACATTTCCAATAAAAAAAGTGATTCCTTTTTTTGAAATGTTAATGGTCAAATTTAACTAAAAAAAATTGACAAAAGGTATAAACATTGAAAGCTAAATTTGACATTATACCTATTCATATAGTGATACAAGAAGGAACAAGTATGGAGGAGAGAGTGGTGGATGCTGCAAAAGTCAGTTCACCTAGTTAGGACGGAGAGTCGGAGGTTATAAAGAATGAATCTGAGGAGAGTGTTAGGGTTGAGAGCTGAAGGTGAGTTGGCAGAGTGTAGGTTTGGGATTCTAGGAGAGTCAATACCTTCTTCATCACTTTTGGAGATATTTATAGTTGAGGGTCCCGTGTAATATGATGTTAACGTGTTGGTCTTGTCATCTAGCCATCATTATGGAATAGGTGGGACAGGTGTCTTCGATGGGATAAGAATGTTTGTGATGAGACAAATCACATTATTTGTTCAAACTTGATGGTATAGGGCAGTTGAGCCCACGTGGTGTTTGATAAAACCAACAACTTCATGTTATAGATAAAAGCTTGGGTACTTGGATGTCCGATGGCTCACACTTGTTTGGATGATCGTTCCGGGTGAGAGGCTTGAAGGTGACCTTTTAGCTTATTAATATCTGGCTTATTGCTTGATTGTCATTTTGACTTGCCATGTGTCCCTGTGAGAATGAGGTATAACAAGAACAATTATATATAATCTTACTTTTTGCCATTTA
Source organism: Gossypium hirsutum (assembly GCF_007990345.1). Taxonomy (NCBI): domain Eukaryota; kingdom Viridiplantae; phylum Streptophyta; class Magnoliopsida; order Malvales; family Malvaceae; genus Gossypium; species Gossypium hirsutum. Next base: position 6,754,900 of record NC_053430.1, on the reverse strand, counting down.
AGGAAGTAAAAAACAACTAATAATGATAAAAAATTGTTAGCTTTTGTATCAATGACCATGTGATTCATATTTAGTTGTCCATGGTTGGACATAAACTTGTTCAATGGTCGAGCTAGTCACCCAGGTTCGAAGGTTTGTTTGAAATTTGAAAGGGTTTGAACAAAAATATTAAGTCTAAAAAATAGACTTGGGTAAAATAGTAGTCTCATTTAAAATATGGGTCGAGCTTGGGCTTGAATATTCAAACCTAGGCCTGACTTGACCATTTTTAAATTTGGAATATTTTATGCTATATAGACCTGATCATGGGTTGGGCCACTCGAAATATGAGAGGGTTTTGGTAAAAATATGCCCGAAAAATAGGCTTGGACAAAAAAATAAAGCCTGTTTTAAAAACGGGCCGGGCCTCGGTTAAGACATTTTTTGCTCAGGCTTGGCCCGAATTCACTAAAGGACAAAAAAAATTGTTTTTTTTAATATTATTTTCTTGTTGTTTTCTCCTTATTTTGCTACCATTTTTCTATTATGTTGCTAGTATTCTGTTGTTATTGTTTGGATATTGCATAAAACTTATTTTATTATTAATTTGTTATTATTTTAAAGACATTTGTTAATTTTGTTATTATTTTAGAGACATTTGCTTGTTAAGTTGCACTTGCATCCTATCTTAGTATTATTTAAGTATACATATTTTTTAAAATTTATTTTCAATTTGTTGAGAAATATTTATTTTGATATTTTTAGTATTTTTGATGTATTATATATATTTTAAAATTATATAAAAATAATATAAAATTAATACGGGAGGGCCAGGTCAGGCCCGAGTTTTAGTATTTTTATCCGGGTTGGGCTTGGGCAAAATTTCATGCCCATTTTTCGGGTCAGGCCGGGTTTGGGCCTAGCAAACGGGCCTAAATTTTTAGTTGGGCCCGGCCCGGCACATGGACACCTCTAATGCTATATTATTTATATGTATTATGCAATTTATAACATATAAAAATTAAATCTATAGTGATATATAATAATATTATAATGGAAACATTAAAAAATATTAAGATAAATATATAATAAATAAAAATGATATAAAATCATTAAATATTAAGTTAAATTAAAATAATATAAATATACATTTTAAATATTTTTTTATAAAATAATATAGAGGCGATCTTGAAATGAGCTTGGGTTAACCATTTGTAAATATGAGGAAAATTTTAGGCCCATATTTCAAGTTTGATCAGGCTTGGATAAATATAAAATGTGTTAATATCATACTTAGATTCAGCCTGACTTATAAACAACTCTAACCTAGATCACTGCAATGTTGAACAATTATAAATTTCAAGGTAAACTACATTAGTACTCATCTAGCTATATATATATATTTGCTTTTTATCACTTAACTATAAAAAGTTATAAAATATCACTCAACTATTAGTAATTTTTTTTTTAGTCACCCAACTATTTTAAATTTTTAAATATTTTCATATTACATTAACCAGCTGGTGAAAAAAATCAAATAATTAGATAATTAAAAAAAAACTAAAGACCCTAAAATTGAATTTTTTTTTTAGCTTACCTGCTTTCTCTAAAGTACAATTACAAATTTAGCATGAGAGCAAGATGCATACTCACCTCTCCACGTGTATCAAACTAGTGGAAGTATTTTTATTTATTTATTTATTAGAATTAGATTTATTTCGATATATTATTTTAGATTTATGGGATAAATCTCAAAATTATAAATGGATTATAGTTTAATGTGTAATCGTATACGTGAACTTTAATTTTGTATAATTTTATATATAAAATTTTGATTTAATCTAATTCTTGTAAATTATTAACACAACTATTGATATAATATAATTTTATGTTTATATATTACATACATAAATAATTATATTTATTCAATATATAAATAAATTGATGAATTTATTTATTTAAATGTGCATGATTAAATCAAAATTAATATTTCAAGTATACATTTGAACCACAATTAGAGTTTCACGTGTATAATTACACCAAATTAAAATTCATATATACAATTACACATTAAATCAAAATTCATGTATAATTTTAAGATTTATCTCTAGATTTTTTAATATTATTGAAAAAATATTTAATATATGTATATAAAAATATTTACTAATATCAAATAAATTATACTAAATAAAATTCGAATATAAAGTATTTATGTACCAGTACAATGTTTCAATAAATTTTTTTATTCTTTATTACCATAAAGATAAAATGTTAGAAATTTTTTATTTTTTTAAAAATTATTTATTTTCAGTGTAACCGTAATTGAACGAAATGGATAGATACGATCTATACATATTAAAGTTTTAAATAAATTGATTACATCCCTTTATTATTGAAATAATATGCATCGATTAATATGACCACTCACTACATTAGTTCAAATTCCCTTTTTTTTCCCAATAAATTTATGATTGTAAAGGTAAAACTCAAATAGAATGTATATTAAAATAGAAATGGACTGCATGAAAGATTTGGATTTACGATTTTACTTTTCATTTTAAAATCATATCAATTAACATCTCGGTCATCACCTTCCCTAACCCCAGCACCACCGCCGTCGCCGCCTTATTCCAACCACCGTTCAATAGGTACACATTCCAACTTATGCCTCAACTTCCAATCAAGCGCTTGGCATCCACGAGAGCAGTAATGCACCGTCCCACAAGCCGAGCACCTCCTAAACTCATGCGCCCTCGTCTCCGGTCTCCCACACCCTTTATGAGAACAAAGCCTTAGGCCCTCACCCATCTCACCCAACCCTAACTCGAACCATTCTTTCAAAACACATTGACCGGGTGCCCCTCCGAAGCCGGTTCATTACTCATCGACGAACATCCCGAACAGGAGATGCAATTAAATTGTTCATAGTTTAAACCGCGGTGATGGTGGTGGTGGTTAGGTTGCTGTTTGACTAAAGATTTTAGCAACGACGCGAGTTCTCGCGTGTTGGCTTGCATGAGTAACCGGCGTCCGGCCGTTATATTTTGGCGGATGCCGTAACCGTCTTGAAAGCAATGGCCGAGCTCACGGAGTGCGTCCACGTGGCCAAGGAAAGCTGCTCGAGCGCATAAAGCTACTCCGGCTTGGAGATCCTTATCGGTTCTGGAGCCACCGCTGCCGTTGAATTGTATGACCGCTAGCGAGTATAAAGCTGGCGCGTAGGATTTGATTGCTGCTTTGGCCATTAACGACATCCCGCTTCCTCGGTTTTGTAAGCAGTAAAATCGAATCTGTAACGGCAGTAACGCAAGTTAAAGATATTTACTAAAGTAAATTTCGGGTTAATTCCATCATAGATCCCTCAATTAGGAATAAATTTTAAATTAAACTTCATAACATTGCAATTTAATCATCAAAGTATCATCTCAAGTAACGACAAAAATACTATTATTTTATAACATAAATTTATTTATTGTAAGAGTATTTTTGTTGTTCATTTATTAGGTTTGATATTACTATTCAACAAGACATCGAAAATACTCTTGCTTTAAGATGTAAATTATATTATTTTAAAAATATTTTTATTTTTTATAATATAAAAATTAAATTGATTCTAGACGGGTCAATTTGATCCAATCTTTATAATACAAGAAATTCCCAGTTACTTCAACCTGTTAAAGTAATACTTGAGTTTTGAGGAGTAAATTGAAAGAGCAATATCCAATTTAGAGGGTAGTTGCAATTTTTTAAAAAACAAAGTAAAAAGATTCAGATAAATAGGATGTATAGGGAGTAACGGAGTACGGACCATGCCAAGAGTGTAACAAGCTTCAACGTTGCCGGCGATGACACAGTGTATGAGAAACCGGTGAACGGAATCGGACCAATTTTTAGCTTTCACCGCCAAAACTTTTGATCCAACATTTGATAACACGAGTTGATGAAACCCTAAACTCTTAAATCTCTTGCATCTGTTGAATAAATTTTGAATTTTCCATTCAGAAAAATAAAATGAAAATGAAAATGAAAGGAAAAAATAAAGAAAAAGATTCAGAAGAAAGATAATTAAAATACGTTAAGAGAGCATTGATGAAATCAGAAGAAGAAGCCGCTGAAGAGCTGAGCTTGCAAAGAACGGAAACAACGAGATCGTCAGGTAATTCATCGAAGAGATTTGGTTCGTTGGCGGCGGCGATTTTATGAACGGTTCTTCGCTTTGATCTCCTCGGTGAGATTCCTCTACCATTTTCTTCCATTTTCTTGGATTTTTCTTGGCGATAAAATAAATAAGAAAATAGAAAGAAAATGCAAACGCAATTTCAAATTTTACCTCTTTATCTTCCTTCTTGTACTGCTTATATGAATCTCATGATTTTGATTTTTTCTTTCTGGTTTTTGCTGTTTTTCACATTAAAAGCCAAATTCCATGTATCTATTTATTATAATTATAAAATAGGTTAAATATGTTATAACTCCTTATACTTTTTTGTAAATTAGAATTTAATCTCTATACTTTTAATTTTCAAAAGAGTTCTTTTACTTTTTAAATTTCAAATCTTAAAATTTGACTATTAATATTATTAAAATTATTTTATTAAATTTAAGTCATTATAACGTTTTCTTTTAGATACATGACTGTCAAGTGAGTATTTTTTTATTTTAAAATATAATATCAATAAATTTAATAAAAAATTATTGTATTAACAAATAAACTTGAATTTTGAATTTTAAAAAGTAAAGAGATTAAATTTTTAGAAATAAAAGTATAAAAATCAAATTTCACATTTATGAAGAATATAGAGGCTTATGGCATATTTTAACCATTATATTGGTAAAATAAAAATGCAAAAAAATAATAATAGGATAATTAAATCGAAACTAACTTATTCCACGAAACAAAATTATCAAATAAATATATTTATAAAGAAATTATATAAATAAAGAGGTTTTGATTAAAAGATAAAATATAAATGTTGAAAATTATAAAAATCGGCAATTAGCTAATAATTGATTGCAATGGTTGATTTGACTAACTGATTGTATTAATTGATTTGACCAACTGATCCTATTAACTAATTATTTAAAAATGTTTGGTAAAACTTTACTGATTTTGTAAAACTTAATTGATAGTTGATATGTGTAACATGATAAATAAGGACATGATATATTTTATTATTAAGTAATTATTTGTTTATAATACTTTAGTCTTTATTGAGTGAAATTAGTGAAATAAAACACTATTACCAATGGATTAAAATATCCATTATGGAAATTATTAAGTGAATATTTTTAAAAATTTAAATAAACAAATTTTAGTTTATATCTTGGCAGCATGTGGTAAATGGAGTAATTTTTTAATAAACATGATCAGATATATCATTCTACATATCTCATTTTCAATCAGTTGTTGAAAAAAGTTGTCCATCCCTACAATTTTTTGTTTTGAAGGTTTTAGCTTGACAAGCTATTACAAACCTCAATTCACTAAACACTGTAATTAGAGAGTTTGACTACTCAATTTTTTATTTGTGCTCAAATAAGCTAAAAAAAAACTTACCACCTCTATATGTTTATTTTTTTATATAAAAAATATAAAATGACAAAAAATCCTTTAAAAAAATATAATTTACTTTATAGGATAATGATATTTTTATCATTATCTAATTAAATTAATATTCAGTTGTCTTGTAACACCAATTCCAATAAAAAAAATTCAATAAGTTCCAATTAAAAAAAAACTCACAATTATTTGAAAAAGAAAACAAACAAATAAAAGTCCAAAAGAAACTCCACTTTTCACATAACCACTGACTCTTTTTTTATCCTCTTTCACAATATCTTCTAAATATTTCTCTCATTTAATTCAATTTTTTTAAACAGTCCATAATTACCTTAAAAGAAAAACTCATTTATTCTAGAAAAAACTATCAAATTTTATTTAAAAAATAATTAAAATATATTTTATTTTTGGCATTAAGATGACTTCAATGTCTATCCCAGTACAATATGACTTGTCACTGATAAATCTTAAATTCAAACAAATATAATTTCTTTAAATAATATCTTAAAAGAAAAGAAAAAAATAATAATGTACTCAAAAGAAAAAAAATTAATTTATCCTATTTTTTTTTCTCAAATGATAATAAAACATGTTATATTAATTTATCATTACACTATTCATGAGGATTACCAATTTAAGATGATAATAATTATATCGTAATTTTTAAATTTTATTGACCAAAATGTAATTTAAATAATACATAAATAATTAAATCTATAATTTATATTTTTTAAATTGATACTATTTGAATCAACTAATTGATGTGACCTACTTTTTAATCTATGATATGACGTGTTACAAATAGTATTTTTTTTTATAGATTCAATTAAATGAATGGTTTGAATGAAAATTAATATTGATTGAAGCCTAGACATTTAAAGTTCGAATAGGTTTTAATTCGATAAGTATTTGTATTGTTATTAGTGTAAGAGAGTATGGGCTTGAGTACGTTGAAATAATTTATCTTTTTATTTGAGGGTTGACGAGGGACTATGGATAGTTTTAGGTATCATATCAAAAAGAGTAAACATGATAAAAACATATGATGAGATTAATGTTAAAAAAACTTAAAGAATTTACTTAACAAAAGTGTTTGTAGTTTTAAAAATTTGGAAATTTTTATTTTTTGAAATTTAATCTTTTTATTTTTTAGATATATTATTGATATTATTTTTTGTTAAATTTATTGGTGTAGTATTTTGAAATTACAAAATAGCGACTTTGTAGTCATGTAATTCAAAAAACGTTGAAATGAACTTGAATTTTTTTTAAAAATAACAATGTTGGAAAACCGAGTTTGAAAAAATGTAGTGGAAAATAGGTTTAATGAAAAAATAAATAAAGGTTTTAAAAGTTTTCCAAAAATAAGAACTTGGTTGTGTTATCTAAAGCAATAAACACTCAATCAAAATCATACCTTTATTATTTGTTTAGAATGAATGATTTAATCGAGTAATCTTCTCTGCTATCTTCAAGCTCACATTTGTTAAGTGTGGACTCGCTTTGAATCAGAAAAATTTTCACAAAATTACCAGCGAGGTAATTTCGTAATTTATCTAAACTTTTGGGTTAAGTTGTAAATAAAAACATCATTAGAAATTTTGTATTAGAATTTTTTTTCTCTACAACTTAACTTGAATTCAAATGTGTGAGAATAATGACCCAAGCTCTCTCTTTATATGGAGAAAGTTTTGAGAGAGTTCAACTATGATTAAAATTAATCACATTAATATTAAATTAATAAAATATTATCAAGATAAATATTTAATTTAATATCTCACATTAATATTAAATGAATAAAATACTATCAGGATAAATATTGTTATTGAAATAGTTAATCTGAAATCAAGTTACCTGGTAAATCCCGCTAGAAGTATAATTATTCACTACTCTGTCGTAAAAGAACCACCACGATCAATTGTCTGCCAATCGCTGTAATAGCTATAGTGCCCAACGATGCCATTGCGAGCGCCACTTCTCCCCGGCACCTTGAACTGTTGTTGTTTTGCCCAAATGGGCTTGACCGATTCAGTGCCTCCTTCAGAGATCGTCGTTGTCGTGGCTGGGGTGATGCTGGTCTTCCAAACAACTGGCCCTACGCTCAACCTCCCCTTTTCCTTAATTGGCAGGTGCCTGCCCAGGTCAGTAGTTCGCATGACCAACCGCACAGGGTTGCAGCATCCCTCGGCTAGGCATTCGCATGCTTGGCCCGATGCCACTGACGGGATTGGCTGAAACCTCTAGCAGGATGTTAGAACTGTAACACCCCTTACCCGTATCCAACACCGGAATAGGGTACGAGGCATTACCAAAACACATACACTTGTAAACGTATTTACCGAGTTACAAAATTTCATCAAAATTAAAACTTTCAAAATAATTAACATGTTTCTATAACTTTTCACAATATATCCTCAAAATATTATAATAATAATAATTAGGGCCTGCGAGACCCGATACATACTCATGCAATTTAATGCTTCATTTCCATTTCATTCAATTCGCAATTTCTCATGCTCATAATTTAAATCATATCACTAGCAATTTCCATTTAATTCACGTACAAATCAATGACATCAAATTCAAAACTAATACGTATTTACCATTTAACTCAATGTTTATTGATTATACCATTCAATAACACATTTATGAAATTCTCAATTTAGCAATGAAAATATCACTTTAGTTTGAATAACAACATCGTCCTGATATAAATACACTACCACTTATCCATTTACTTTAATTCTTTTGGGCCCATTTGTCACTTACCATCCTTAATCAAATTAGGGAACGGTCACGGAAAATTGAGTACTTCACTTTCACTTTGCCATAGTATAACTATGGTCTTACGTATGATCACTTATCACTTGTCCCTGATCAGATAAGTGTAACCACCTATCACTTTGTTTCTTGATCAGATAAGTGTAGCCACTTATCACTTTGTTTCTTGATCAGATAAGTGTAGCCACTTATCACTTTGTCTCTTGATCAGATAAGTGTAGCTAAAGCTATCACTTATCACTTTGTCTCTTGATCAGATAAGTATAGCCGAAGCTATCACTTATCACTTTTCACTTGTCACTTGATCAGATAAGTGTAGCCGAAGCTATCACTTATCACTTTGATCAGATAAGTGTAGCCGAAGCTATCACTTATCACTTTTCACTTGTCACTTGATCAGATAAGTGTAGCCGAAGCTATCACTTATCACTTTGTCACTTGATCAGATAAGTATAGCCGAAGCTATTACTTATCACTTTCCACTTGTCACTTGATCAGATAAGTGTAGCTAAAGCTACCACTTATCACTTTGTCACTTGATCAGAAGTACTCAAATCCGGCGTTCCGCTCAATTTGATCATTTATTCATATATCAGGCTTACCAACATGTGTTAATTCATAAACCATTCATGGTATTATTTCATGCCAAATCATATACTGAATATACCATACACACATACTATGAAACTTTATTTTCACACATGAGCTTAAACCATTACCAATAATGCAGAAAAATAAGCATCATTCATATTTCATCGTTTATGAGTTATAATCAAACATATCACCATTTATACACGAATCATTCATATATTTCCGAATTTTCCTCCTCCTCCTCTCCATTCCACATCCTTAATGTGTATAACACACTTAAACAACATTAACCATAATTTCAATATTCACTAACATGTATATTCAAAGCTATTTATCCGAGTCAGAGTCACTAAATTATTTTTATCCGGAGCTAAAGAGCTCCAAATTAAGATCCGTTAATTTTCCCTGAAACTAGACTCACATATCTTCATACCATAAAATTTTCATAATTTTTGGTTCAGCCAAATAGTACAGTTTATTCTTTAAAGTTTCCCCTGTTTTGCTGTCTGACAGTTCCGACCACTCTTCACTAAAAATTAATTATCTCATTGTACAGAATTCAGATGATGTTTTAGCTTGTTTCTTCTAAAAATAGACTCATTAAGGATTCTAACCATATAAACTATAACTCATAATCATTTTTGTACAATTTTTAATGATTTTCCAAAGTCAGAACAGGGGAACCCGAATTCATTCTGACCTTGTCTCACAAAATCTATTATATCTCATGATTTACAATTCCATTGCTCACATCATTTCTTTTATAAGAAACTAGACTCAATAAGCTTTAGTTTCATATTTTATTCATCCTCTAATTCAATCTCTACAATTTTTGGTGATTTTTCAAAGTTACACTACTGCTGCTGTCCAAAACTGCTTTAGTGCAAAATGTTGATTTCCATTTTGCCCCAAATTTCACAGTTTATACAATTCGGTCCTTTCTCAATTAACCCCTCAATTAATCTAATTTTCTCAATTAGTACTTTACTAGACATTATAAGTTGTTACACAACTATTAAAATTCAGAATTTCCACATATAACTCTATCTTCAAACTCTTTTACTATTAGGTCCCAAACATTCACTTTCTATTCAATTCTTTCAATAAAATCAGCATATGAACAATTTAAAGCTCTAATTTCATGCTAAATCATCATATACTTCCAACACATATTCATATCAACTTTCAACTTCTTTCATAAAATCAAAAACTAATGGATTTAACAAGTGGGCCTAGTTGTAAAAGTCATAAAAATACAAAAATTTCAAGAAATAGTCAAGAATTGAACTTACTTGTAATAAAAATATGAAGAACCAGCTTGAAGAAGCCCTTCCATGGTGTTTTAGCTGATGAGAATTCAAAAAAATGAAGAGAAATCTAGATAATTCCACTTGGGTCCTAACTTTATTAAGCAAATTTTCCAATTTTCCAATTTTGCCCTTAATTCTCCTTACTTTCTTGCTGATTTCATGCCTCTGCCGTCCAGCCCAAATAGACCTTGGGTCTATTTGCCTTTTAAGCCCTCTTCCTTTTATCATTTAAGCTATTTAATCATTTTCCAAAATTTTGCATTTGTTACAATTTAGTCCTTTTTGTTCAATTAATTATCGGAACTTTAAAATTTCTTAACGAAACTTTAATACTAACTTTTTTAACACTCCATAAATATTTATAAAAATATTTATGGCTCAGTTTAAAATCCCCGAGGTCTTGATACCTCATTTCGATTCTAATTATTTTAATATTTATTTCTAGTGCACTATTCACTATTTCAAAAATTTTCCTAACTTCATATTTAACTTATACTTACTAAATTAATAATATTTTCTACCCATTTGTCGAATTTAGTGATCTCGAATCACCGTTCCGACACCTCTGAAAATTCAAGCCATTACATTTTTTTTTTCGTCGGATTTGTGGTCCCGAAACCACTGTTCCGACTAAGCCTAAAATCGGGCTATTACAAATCTCCCCCCCTTTAGGGATTTTCGTCCCCGAAAATCTTACCAGATGGTAGGTTAATGATTTACTTCCACAGTATATTTCAAATTCACACATGATTTTGGATTTTCATATCTTTTACAGATAATCACATAGATTCATAAGAAAATCAGGATAACGATATTTCAGCATCTGAAGCTACACAAAGTATCGAAAAATTACAATCCATATAGAATGATATCCATTTTGATAACCTGAGTAGTTTTCAGAACTATCAAATATTTCTCTCTTTTTATATTGTCCTCATTTTCTAATTCATTCACTTTTCCGACCACATTATTATTCTCCCGTACACGAACTTCTGTAACACTACACTCGTAAGCTTATTCAACCAAAATCTCACAAATTTCATTGTAACATTTTACTAATATGGGGGTGAGTGTAGTAAAGCCTCAAATTTATCTTACACATAAATGCGCATAACACATACCATCACAAATAGCCAATTCATTACTAAGTTCACATTCTCAAAGCATTTAATAAACATTTGCTTTTAATCACTTTTGTTCTCAACACAAATTCTAACTCAAATCACTAATTCACAATCAAAATTTCTATATAGCATCATAATCCAAATATCATAACTCATATGCTTGTATAATTATAACATTCATCAATAAAAAAAATGTTTTATTCTTTGATCCATACCTTTATGAGTTTCAACTCATAATCAATACATTTTCACTCAAACATTTTAGTATTTATTTCTATACTATTAGAATTAACTCAGTTGAAAAACATATCTGTCTCATGAAGATAATTTTCGTCATAGAACAATACTGATAAGGGGGTGATGGTGAAGTCATAAATCTTTCAACTTGCTCTCATAGATACATATATATATATGATTTTGTATTCATCATCAATGTAATACCATCATAACCACGTAATTCATTTCAAGCAAATTAACACATCTATTTATTACAAATGTTTTCTGTCACTCACAATTTCACACAACGAATTTACTTACTCAAGCTCAACGTTAATATCTAATTAAATTCCAATACTTGGCTTCTATTTTACTTACCGACATTTGCCAAATTAGAGAACGTCTTATGGAATTGAGTACTTCGTTTTCTCGATGCCATAGTCCAACTATGGTCTTACACGTAATCACAAATCACATACCGATGCCATAGCCCAACTATGGTCTTACACGGAATCACATATCACACATATCACTTACCGATGCCATAGCCCAGCTATGGTCTTACACGGAATCACATAATCACATGTTCACATGTTGCCATGGTCAAACCATGGTCTTTTCCGTCAATTCATCACATATCACTGAACGAAAGTACTCATTCCTGCGTTCTACTCAATTTGACTTCCAATTCAATTTTTCATACTATTATAATATTCATGGTTTAGACATAAAACAAAATATCTTATTATCTTTAATTTAACAATTAAACATAAGATTCTATCATATGAACATACTAATTTCACTTATTCAAGCAGATGTACATACACACGTTCCATCTATTTAAGTAAATTTGCTTATCATATTCACTTAATCAAATATGTTGAGCACATAGCATTATATAATCACCAACATACTTGGATGAGCTTGTCACAACATAAACTTTTTTTTTAACTTATAGTCATCTCTTTTCATACATGAACACATCCATATCACAAATTTTTATACTTACCTTTCCAAATTCCAACATAACGTGAGCATATTTCATTTATCTCAATATCATTTTTAGCATTATCGAAAATAGCTCGATTGAAAATCATCTCTGTCTTAACAAAGCAATTTCGTTAGAGCCCGGAGATATCACATCATCAAGAGTAATAACGTGGCATGTATAGCTAGGCTCACATATGCTACGTTTGGTCCGAGAACCGACTAAACCGTAGCTCTGATACCACTAAATGTAACACCCCTTACCCGTATCCAACACCGGAATAGGGTACGAGGCATTACCAAAACACATACACTTGTAAACGTATTTACCGAGTTACAAAATTTCATCAAAATTAAAACTTTCAAAATAATTAACATGTTTC